>NC_045779.1:29171036-29516984 GCF_008692025.1 Phocoena sinus
CCCCTCCACCAGGAAGCCTACACAATCCACTGAACCAAATTTCACCACTGGGGACAGACACCAAAAACTATGGGAACTACAAACCTGCAGCCTGCAAAAAGGAGACCCCAAACACAGTAAGATAAGCAAAATGAGAAGACAGAGAAACACACAACAGATGAAGGAGCAAGATAAAAACCCACCAGACCTAACAAACGAAGAGGAAATAGGCAGTCTCCCTGAAAAAGAATTCAGAATAATGAGAGTAAATATGATCCAAAATCTTGGAAATAGAATACACAAAATGCAAGAAACATTTAACAAGGACCTAGAATAACTAAAGATGAAACAGGCAACGATGAACAACAAAATAAATGAAATTAAAAATACTCTAGGTGGGATCAATAGCAGAATAACTGAGGCAGAAGAATGGATAAGTGACCAGGAAGATAAAAGAGTAGAAATAACTACTGCAGAGCAGAATAAAGAAAAAAGAATGAAAAGAACTGAAGACAGTCTCAGAGACGTCAGGGAAACTATTTAACACACCAACATTCCAATTATAGGGGTCCCAGAAGAAGAAGAGAAAAAAAAAGGGACTGAGAAAATATTTGAAGAGATTGTAGATGAAAACTTCCCTAATATGGGAAAGGAAATACTTAATCAAGTCCAGGAAGCACAGAGAGTCCCATACAGGATCACTCCAAGGAGAAATACTCCAAGACACATATTTATCAAACTGTCAAAAATTAAATACAAAGAAAACATATTAAAAGCAGCAAGGGAAAAACAACAAATAACACACAAGGGAATCCCCATAAAGTTAACAGCTGATCATTCAGCAGAAACTCTGCAATCCAGAAGGGACTAGCAGGACATATTTAAAGAGATGAAGGAGAAAAATCTGCAACCAAGATTACTCTACCCAGCAAGGATCTCATTCGATTTGATAGAGAAATTAAAACCTTTACAGACAAGCTGACAGAGTTCAGCACCACCAAACCAGCTTTACAGTAAATGTTAAAGGAACTTCTCTAGGCAAGAAACACAAGAGAAGGAAAAGACCTACAATAATGAACCCAAAACAATTTAAAAAATGGGAATAGGAACATACATATTGATAATTACCTTAAAAGTAAATGGACTAAATGCTTCCACCAAAAGACACAGATTGGCTGAATGGATACAAAAACAAGACCCATATATATGCTGTCTACCAGAAACCCACTTCAGACCTTAGAGACACATACAGACTGAAAGTAAGGGGATGGAAAAAGATATTCCATACAAATGGAAACCAAAAGTAAGCCAGAGTAGCAATTCTCATATCAGACAAAATAGACTTTAAAATAAAGACTACTAAAAGAGACAAAGAAGGACAGTACATAATGAACAAGGGATCAATCCAAGAAAAGAATATAACAATTGTAAATATTTATGCACCTAACATAGGAGCAAATCAATACATAAGGCAAATACTAACAGCCATAAAAGGCGAGATCGACAGTAACACATTCATAGTAGGGGAATTTAACACCCCACTTTCACCCATGGACAGATCATCCAAAATGAAAATAAATAAGGAAACACAAGCTTTAAATGATACATTAAACAAGATGGACTTAATTGATATTTATAGGACACTCCATCCAAAAACAACAGAATACACATTTTTCTCAAGTGCTCATGGAACATTCTCCAGGATAGATCATATCTTGGGTCACAAATCAAGCCTTGGTAAATTTAAGAAAACTGAAATTGTATCAAGTATCTTTTCCGACCACAACGCCATGAGACTAGATATCAATTACAGGAAAAGATCTTTAAAAAATACAAACACATGGAGGCTAAACAATACACTACTTAATAATGAAGTGATCACTGAAGAAATCAAAGAAGAAATTAAAAAATACCTAGAAACAAATGACAATGGAGACACAACGACCCAAAACCTATGGGATGCAGCAAAAGCAGTTCTAAGGGGGAAGTTTATAGCAATACAAGCCCACCTTCAGAAGCAGGAAACATCTCGAATAAACAGCCTAACCTTGCACCTCAAGCAATTAAAGAAAGAAGAACAAAAAAACCCCAAAGCTAGCAGAAAGAAAGAAATCATAAAAATCAGATCAGAAATAAATGAAAAAGAAATGAAGGAAACGATAACAAAGATCAATAAAACTAAAAGCTGGTTCTTTGAGAAGATAAACAAAATAGATAAACCACTAGCCAGACTCATCAAGAAAAAAAGGGAGAAGACTCAAATCAATAGGATTAGAAATGAAAAAGGAGAAGTAACAACTGACACGGCAGAAAAAAAAAATCATGAGAGATTACTACAAGCAACTCTATGCCAATAAAATGGACAATCTGGAAGAAATGGACAAATTCTTAGAAATGCATAACCTGCCAAGACTGAATCAGGAAGAAATAGAAAATATGAACAGACCAATCACAAGCACTGAAATTGAAACTGATTAAAAATCTTCCAACAAACAAAAGCCCAGGACCAGATGGCTTCACAGGTGAATTCTATCAAACGTTTAGAGAAGAGCTAACACCTATCCTTCTCAAACTCTTCCAAAATATAGCAGAGGGAGGAACACTCCCAAATTCCTTCTACGAGGCCACCATCACCTTGATACCAAAACCAGACAAGGATGTCACAAAGAAAGAAAACTACAGGCCAATATCACTGATGAACATAGATGCAAAAATCCTCAACAAAATACTAGCAAACAGAATCCAACAGCACATTAAAAGGATCATACACCATGATCAAGTGGGGTTTATTCCAGGAATGCAAGGATTCTTCAATATACGGAAATCTATCAATGTGATAAACCATATTAACAAATTGAAGGAGAAAAACCATATGATCATCTCAATAGATGCAGAGAAAGCTTTCGACAAAATTCAACACCATTTATGATAAAAACCCTCCAGAAAGTAGGCATAGAGGGAACTTTCCTCAACATAATAAGGGCCATATATGAGAAGCCCACAGCAAACATCATCCTCAATGGTGAAAAACTGAAAGCATTTCCACTAAGATCAGGAACAAGACAAGGTTGCCCACTCTCACCACTCTTATTCAACATAGTTTTGGAAGTTTTAGCCATAGCAATCAGAGAAGAAAAGGAAATAAAAGGAATCCAAATCAGAAAAGAAGAATTAAAGCTGTCACTGTTTGCAGATGACATGATACTATACATAGAGAATCCTAAAGATGCTACCAGAAAACTACTAGAGCTAATCAATGAATTTGGTAAAGTAGCAGGATACAAAATTAATACACAGAAATCTCTGGCATTCCTGTATACTAATGATGAAAAATCTGAAAGTGAAATCAAGAAAGCACTCCCATTTACCATTGCAACAAAAAGAATAAAATATCTAGGAATAAACCTACCTAAGGAGACGAAAGACCTGTATGCAGAAAATTATAAGACACTGATGAAAAAAATTAAAGATGATACAAATAGATGGAGAGATATACCATGTTCTTGGATAGGAAGAATCAACATTGTGAAAATGACTCTACTACCCAAAGCAATCTACAGATTCAATGCAATCCCTATCAAACTACCACTGGCATTTTTCACAGAACTAGAACAAAAAATTTCACAATTTGTATGGAAACACAAAAGACCCCAAATAGCCAAAGCAATCTTGAGAACGAAAAAAGGAGCTGGAGGAATCAGGCTCCCTGACTTTAGACTATATTACAAAGCAACAGTAATCAAGACAGTATGGTACTGGCACAAAAACAGAAAGATAGATCAGTGGAACAGGATAGAAAGCCCAGAGATAAACCCACGCACATACGGACACCTTATCTTTGATAAAGGAGGCAGGAATGTACAGTGGAGAAAGGACAGCCTCTTCAATAACTGGTGCTGGGAAAACTGGACAGGTACATGTAAAAGTGTGAGGTTAGATCACTCCCTAACACCATACACAAAAATAAGCTCAAAATGGATTAAAGACCTAAATGTAAGGCCAGAAACTATCAAACTCTTAGAAGAAAACATAGGCATAACACTCTATGACATAAATCACAGCAAGATCCTTTCTGACCCACCTCCTAGAGTAATGGAAATAAAAACAAAAATAAACAAATGGGACCTAATGAAACTTCAAAGCTTTTGCACAGCAAAGGAAACCATAACCAAGACCAAAAGACAACCCTCAGAATGGGAGAAAACATTTGCAAATGAAGCAACTGACAAAGGATTAATCTCCAAAATTTACAAGCAGCTCATGCAGCTCAATAACAAAAAAACAAACAACCCCATCCAAAAATGGGCAGAAGACCTAAATAGACATTTCTCCAAAGAAGATATACAGAATGCCAACAAACACATGAAAGAATGCTCAACATCATTAATCATTAGTGAAATGCAAATCAAAACTACAATGAGATATCATCTCACACCAGTCAGAATGGCCATCATCAAAAAATCTAGAAACAATAAATGCTGGAGAGGGTGTGGAGAAAAGGGGACACTCTTGCACTGCTGGTGGGAATGTGAATTGGTTCAGCCACTGTGGAGAACAGTATGGAGGTTCCTTAAAAAACTACAAATAGAATTACCATATGACCCAGCAATCCCACTACTTGGCATATACCCTGAGAAAACCAAAATTCAAAAAGAGTCATGTACCAAAATGTTCATTGCAGCTCTATTTACAATAGCCCAGAGATGGAAACAACCTAAGCGCCCATCATCAGATGAATGGATAAAGAAGATGTGGCACATATACACAATGGAATATTACTCAGCCTTAAAAAGAAATGAAATTGAGCTATTTGTAATGAGATGGATAGACCTAGAGTCTGTCATACAGAGTGAAGTAAGTCAGAAAGAAAAAGACAAATACCATATGCTAACACATATATATGGAATTTAAGGGAAAAAAAAAATGTCACGAAGAACCTAGGGGTAAAACAGGAATAAAGACGCAGACCTACTGGAGAACAGACTTGAGGATATGGGGAGGGGGAAGGGTGAGTTTTGACAGGGCGAGAGAGAGTCATGGACATATACACACTAACAAACGTAGTAAGGTAGATAGCTAGGGGGAAGCAGCCGCAAGGCACAGGGATATTAGCTCGGTGCTTTGTGACGGCCTGGAGGGTTGGGATGGGGAGAGTGGGAGGGAGGGAGACGCAAGAGGGAAGACATATGGGAACATATGTATATGTATAGCTGATTCACTTTGTTGTAAAGCAGAAACTAACACACCATTGTAAAGCAATTATACCCCAATAAAGATGTTTAAAAAAAAAAAAAAAAAACTAGTTATTCAATATGATGAAATGTGTTGGGAGGCTGGGTTTAGTGACTACCTATGTGTGTTATTTGTTGTCATTCTTCATTAATCTAAATAAAACAAGAATTGCTATTTTTGATTTTTTTTAAAAAAAAATGATACAAATAGATGGAGAGATATACCATGTTCTTGGATTGGAAGAATCAACATTGCAAAAATGACTCTACTACCCAAAGCAATCTACAGATTCAATGCAATCTGTATCAAACTACCACTGGTATTTTTCACAGAACTAGAACAAAAAATTTCACAATTTGTATGGAAACACAAAAGACCCTGAATAGCCAAAGCAATACTGAGAATGAAAAATGGAGCTGGATGAATCAGGCTCCCTGACCTCAGACTATACTACAAAGCTACAGTAATCAAGACAGAATGGTACTGACACAAAAACAGAAATATAGATCAATGGAACAGGATAGAAGTCCCAGAGATAAACCCACGCACATATGGTCACCTTATCTTTGATAAAGGAGGCAGGAATATACAGTGGAGAAAGGACAACCTCTTCAATAAGTGGTGCTGGGAAAACTGGACAGGTACATGTCAAAGTATGAGATTAGATCACTCTCTAACACCATACACAAAAATAAGCTCAAAATGAATTAAAGACCTAAATGTAAGGCCAAAGACTGTCAAACTCTTAGAGGAAAATATAGGCAGAACACTCTATGCCATAAATCACAGCAAGATCCTTTTTGACCCACCTCCTAGAGAAATGGAAATAAAAATAAACAAATAGGACCTAATGAAACTTTGCACAGCAAAGGAAACCATAAAGAAGACCAAAAGACAACCCCCAGAATGGGAAAAAAATATTTGCAAATGAAGCAACTTACAAAGGATTAATCTCCAAAATTTATAAGCAGCTCATACAGCTCAATAACAAAAACGAACAACCCAATCAAAAATGGGCAAAAGACCTAAATAGACATTTCTCCAAAGAAGATATACAGACTGCCAACAAACACATGGAAGAATGCTCAACATCACTAATCATTAGAGAAATGCAAGTCAAAACTTCAATGAGGTATCACCTCACACCAGTCAGAACAGCCATCCTCAAAATATCTACAAACAATAAATGCTGGATAGGGTGTGGAGAAGAGGGATCCCTCTTGCACTGTTTGTGGGAATGTAAATTGATACAGCCACTGCGGAGAACAGTATGGAGGTTCCTTAAAAACTACAAATAGAACTACCGTATGGCCCAGCAATCCCACTACTGGGCATATACCCTGAGAAAACCATAATTCAAAAAGAGTCATGTACCAAAATGTTCATTGTAGCTCCATTTACAATAGCCCACAGATGGAAACAACCTAAGTGTCCATCATCGGATGAATGGATAAAGAAGATGTGGCACATATATACAATGGAATATTAGCCATAAATAGAAACGAAATAGAGCTATTTGTAATGAGGTGGATGGACCTAGAGTCTGTCACACAGAGTGAAGTAAGTCAGAAAGAGAAATACAAATACTGTATGCTAACACATATATATGGAATTTAAGAAAAAATATGTCATGAAGAACCTAGGGGGTAAGACAGGAATAAAGACAGACCTACTAGAGAATGGACTTGAGAAAATGGGGAGGGGGAAAGGTAAGCTGTGACAAAGTAAGACAGTGGCATGGACATATATACACTACCAAATGTAAGATAGATAGCTAGTGGGAAGAAGCCGCATAGCACAGGGAGATGAGTTCTGTGCTTTGTGACCACCTAGAGGGGTGGGATAGGGAGGGTGGGAGGGAGGGAGATGCAAGAAGCAAGAGATATGGGAACATATGTATATGTATAACTGATTCACTTTATTATAAAACAGAAACTAACAAAAAATAATAATCATAATAATATTACAAACAAGTTTCTGCCAAAAAATATTTAGATGAAATCAGCAATTTCTTAGCAAAGTGGGACTTTTCATAGGAAGAAAAATATCTGAAGCATTACATAGTTACCAAATAAGCTAATCCATCATTTTAAATTTTACCATAAATCAGAGAATGGACTAGGTTTTGTGAGACCCAATATTTACACAACTTTGAAGACCTTATTTAAGGAAAAAAATACAAAATTAGAAGTACCAAATTGAAAATTTCTTTGGATGAAAAAATAAATCACAAGAAAATATAGGTTACAAAAACTGCCCAGTATCAGAATAAAACCACATCCAGAAAAATAATATATCACTTTTACTAATTAGATGCCTGATACACTTCTAATAATTTTGTTCTATATCATCTGTCTTAAACACTTTGACCACCTTTATAAATAATAATAATTTTGTAATATCATTTCTGTAATCTGAGAATAAGATTATTTGAATCTTTTTTCTAGTTGAGCAAATTGTCATTTTATTTCTGATAGGTTAGCAAGGTTTCATATTTATAACTCATTATTTTAATACCACATAAACTTTTTAGAATTATTGTCAAATTTGGGAGAAACTTTTACCAATTTTCTTTAATATGTGAGTTATAAGATTTCAGGGCATTATCAAGTATATTCCTGACAGGGGAGGACTTTTATTTTGACTACTCATTGAGAAAAACTATGTTCTCTGTTTACAATCTATGTATCTGATGGATGATGGGAGAATTTTCCACATATCATCTTCAAGTTCCACATTTGTTTCCTTTTGGTGCTAGGTGCCATAGGATAAGATTACAAACTGTACCTTTGTATTAGGATACTTGGTAAGGCAGTATAATAGCTTTATGGTAAATCTACTCCTAACACAAATATTCCAGATCCAAAAGGCTTCACAAAGAAAATTTTCCAAGCAATTAATGAAGAAAGGGTATCAATCTTTCACAAATCCTTCAGCAAATAAAAGTGGAGGGGGTAGTTACCAACTTGCTTTACAAAGCTATTAAAATTCCGATCCTGAAATCTAACAAGGACATTGCAAGAAAGAAAAAATTGCAATTTCTCATGATTATAAATGTAATAATATTAAACAGAGTATTAGCAAATCAAATCTAATAATATATAGCATGAACAAGTTGGGTTTATTCCAAGAATTCTAGGTCTCAAATTAACCTTTGAAATTAATCAGTGTAGTTCAAAACATTAACAGTATAGGGAAGAAAAATCACATGAATATCTCAATGGAAGCTTAATTGCCTTTATGGAAATATAATATTTATTCAAAATAAAAGTCATTAGCAAATTAAGAAAAACGAAAACTTCCTTAATCTGGTAAAGGCCATTTATAAATATCTTACAACAAAATTAATGGGGAGATCAGGTATGAGATAGGAATGCCTGCTAGTCAAAATTGTACTCAAGGTCTTAGCCAGTGTAACAATACAAGAGAAAGAAACAAAAGAGATGAACATTAAAAAAGAAGAAGTAAAATTTTTATGCACAGGTGGCTCATTTGGGTATGCAGAAAACCCAAACAAATCTACCCAAAGGCCATTAGAAGTAGTAAGGGAGTATAACAACATTGCTGGATATAAGATCTCTATCTAAAAGCAACTGTAGACCCCCTCTTGCAAGAGCACCAGAATCACAACTAACTGCTGAACAATCATCAACAGGAAGACACTGGAACTCACCAATAAGATACCCCCCATCCAAAGACAAAGGAGACACTGCAATGAGACAGTAGGAGGGGTGCAATCACAATAAAATCAAATCCCATAACCGCTGGATGGGTGACTCACAAACTGGAGAACGCTTATACCACGGAAGTTTACCCACTGGAATGAAGGTTCGGAACCCCATGTCAGGCTTCCCAACCTGGGGGTCCGGCAACAGGAGGAAGAATTCTCAGAGAATCAGACTGTGAAAGCTAGCAGGATTTGACCGCAGGAATTTGACAGGACTTGGGGAAACAGAGACTCCACTCTTGGAGGGCACACAAAGTAGTGTACACATCAGGACTCAGGGAAAAGAGCAGTGACTCCCACAGGAGACTGAACCAGACCTACCTGCTAGTGTTGGGGGGTCTCCTACAGAGGCAGGGAGTGGCTGTGGCTTGCTGCAGGGACAAGGACACAGGCAGTAGAAGTTCTCAGAAGTACTCCTTGTCATGAGCCCTCCCAGAGCCCGCCATTAGCTCCACAAAAGACCTGGTGTAGTCTGCTTCAGTGCTGGGTCACCTTGGGTCAAACAACCAACAGAGAGGGAACCAAACCCCACCATCAGCAGACAGCAGATTAAAGAAACACCCACCAATGCAACACCCAGCTATACCCACCACCAGTCCCTTCCATAAGGAAGCTTGCACAAGCCTTTTAGATAACCTCATCCACCAGAGGGCTGACAGCAGAAGCAAGATGAACTACAATTTTGCAGCCTGTGGAATGAAAATCACATTCACAGAAAGACAGACAAAATGAAAATGCAGAGGACAATGTACCAGATGAAGGAACAAGATAAAACCCCAGAAAAACAATTAAATGAGGTGGAGATAGGCAACCTTCCAGAAAAAGAATTCAGAATAATGATAGTGAAGATGATCCAGGACCTCAGAAAACGAATGGAGGCAAAGATTGAAAAGATACAAGAAATGTTTAACAAAGACCTAGAAGAATTAAAGAACAAACAAACAGAGATGAACAATACAATAACTGAAATGAAAAATACACTAGAAGGAATCAATAGCAGAATAACTGAGGCAGAAGAATGGATAAGTGACCTGGAAGACAGAATGGTGGAATTCACTGACACAGAACAAAATAAAGAAAAAACAATGAAAAGAAATGAAGACAGCCGAAGAGACTTCAGGGACAACATTAAACACACCAACATTCGCATCATAGGGGTCCCAGAAGGAGAAGAGAGGAAAAGGACCTGGGAAAATATTTGAAGAGATTATAGTCGAAAACTTCCCTAACAAGGGAAAGGAAATAGCCACGCAAGTCCAGGAAGCACAGAGAGTCCCAAGCAGGATAAACCCAAGGAGAAACAGGCCAAGACACATAATAATCAAATTGACAAAAATTAAAGACAAAGAAAAATTATTAGAACAACAAGGGAAAAACAACAAAAAACATACAAGGGAACTCCCATAAGTTTAACAGCTGATTTCTCAGCAGAAACTCTACAAGCTAGATGCGTGCGGCAAGATATACTTAAAGTGATGAAAGGGAAGAAACTACAACCAAGATTACTCTACCCAGCAAGGATCTCATTCAGATTAGATGGAGAAATCAAAAGCTTTACAGACAATCAAAAGCTAAGAGAATTCTGCCCCACCAAGCCAGCTCCACAACAAATGCTAAAGGAACTTCTCAGAGAGATCTTCAAGATGGTGGAGGAGTAAGACGTGGATATCACTTTCCTCCCCACAAATACATCAGAAATACATCTACATGTGGAACAACTCCTACAGTACACCTACTGAATGTTGGCAGAAGACCTCAGACTTCCCAAAAGGAAAGAAACTCCCCACATACCTGGGTAGGGCAAAAGAAAAAAGAAAAAACAGAGACAAAAGAATAGGGATGGAACCTTCACCTTGGGGAGGGAGCTGTGAAGGTGGAAAAGTTTCCAAACACTAGGAAGCCCCATCACTGGTGGAGACAGAAGCTGGGCGGGAGGGGGAAGATTCAAAGTCACAGAGGAGGCACAGCAACAGGGGTGCAGAGGGAAAAGCGGAGAGATTCCCACACAGAGGATCAGTGCCAACCAGCACTCACAAGACTGAGAGGTTTATCTGCTCCCCAGCTGGGATGGGTGGGTGCTGGGAGCTGAGGCTCACACTTCTAAGGTCAGATCCCAGGGAGAAGACTGGGCTTGGCTGCGTGAACACAACATTCAAGGGGCTAGTGTGCCAAAGCTAGCCAAGAAGGAGTCTGGGAAAATGTCTGGAACAATGGCAAGAGACCATTTTTTCGGGGTGCGAGAGGAGAGGAGATTCAGAGCACCACCTAAACGAGCTCCAGAGTTGGGCATGAGCCGTGGCTATTAACATGGACACAAGAGATGGGTATGAAACACTAAGGCTGCTGCTGCAACCACCAAGAAGCCTGTGTGCAAGCACAGGTCAATATCCAAACCTCCCCTCCCAGGAGCCTCTGCAGCCCGCCACTGCCAGGGTCCTGTGATCCAGGGACAACTTCCCCAGAAGAACACATGGCGAGCCTCAGGCTATTGCAACGTCGAGATGGCCTCTGCCACCGCAGGTTCGCCCCGCATTCTGTACCCCTCCCTGCCTCCGGCCTGAGTGAGGCAGAGCCCCCTAATCAGCTGCTGCTTTAACCCTGTCCTGTCTGAGTGAAGATCAAATGCCCACAGGTGACCTACATGCAGAGGTGGGGCCAAACCCAAAGCTGAATCCCACAAGCTCTGCAAATAAGAAGAAAAAGGGAAAATTCTCCCAGCAGCCTCAGGAGCAGTGAATTAAATCTCCACAATCAACTTGATGTACCCTGCATCTGTGCAATACCTGAATAGACAACAAATCATCCCAAAACTGAGGCAGTGGACTTTGGGAGCAACTGGAGACTTGGGGTTTGCTCTCTGCATCTAATTTTTTCCTGGATTTATGTCTATCTTAGTTTAGTATTTAGAGTTTATTATCATTGGTAGATTTGTTTATTGATTTGGTTGCTCTCTTCCTCCTTTATATATATATATATATAGATAGATAGATAGATAGGTAGATAGATAGATAGATAGATAGATAGATAGATAGATAGATAGATAGATAGATAGATGGATGTATGTTTTTTCCTTTTTCTCTTTCTGTGAGTGTGTATCTGTATGCTTCTTTGTGTGATATTGCCTGTATAGCTTTGCTTTTACCATTTGTCCTAGGGTTCTGTTTGCCTGTTTTGTTTTATTTTAGTATAATTGTTAGCATTTGTTATCATTGGTGGATTTGTTTTTTGGTTTGGTTGCTCTCTTCTTTCCTTTTTTTTTCTTTCTTTTTCTTTTTCTTATTACATTAAATTTTTTTCTATTTTTAATAATTATTTTTTATTTTAATAAATTTATTTTATTTATTTTTTCTTTCTTTCCTTTTTTTTTTTTTTTTTTTTTTGTGGTACACGGGCCTCTCACTGTTGTGGCCTCTCCCATAGTGGAGAACAGGCTCCAGATGCGCAGGCTCAGCGGTTATGGCTCATGGGCCCAACTGCTCCATGGCATGTGGGATCTTCCCAGACCAGGGCGCGAACCTATGTCCCCTGCATTGGCAGGCGGACTCTCAACCACTGTGCCACCAGGGAATCCCCCTTGTTTTTTTCTCCCTTTTCTTCTGAGCCGTGTGTCTGACAGGGTCTTAGTCCTCCTGCCAGGTGTCAGACCTGTGTCTCTGAGGTAGGAGAGCTGAGTTCAGGACATTGGTACACCAGAGACCTCCCAGCTCCACATAATATCAAACAGTGAAAGCTCTCCCAGAGATGTCCATCTCAACACCAAGACCCAGCTCCACTCAACGACCAGCAAGCTCAAATGCTGAACACCCTATGCCAAACAACTAGCAAGACAACAACACAACCCCACCCATTAGGATAGAGACTGCCTAAAATCATAATAAGGTCAGAGACACCCCAAAACACACCATCAGACGTGGTCCTGCCCACCAGAAAGACAAGATCCGGGCTCATCCACCAGGAAGCCTACACAGCCTACTGAACCAAACTTAGCCACTAGAGACAGACACCAAAAACAATGGGAAATACCAACGTGCAGCCTGTGAAAAGGAGACCCCAAACACAGTAAGTGAAACAAAATGAGAAGACAGAGAAACACACAGCAGATGAAGGAGCAAGGTAAAAACCACCAGACCAAACAAATGAAGAGGAAATAGGCAGTCTACCTGAAAAAGAATTCAGAGTAACAATAGTAAAGATGATCCAAAATCTTGGAAATAGAATGGAGAAAATACAAGAAACGTTTAACAAGGACCTAGAAGAACTAGAGAGCAAGCAAACAATGATGAACAAAACAATAAATGAAAGTTAAAATTCTCTAGAAGGGAACACTAGCAGAATAACTGAGGCAGAAGAATGGATAAGTGACCTGGAAGATAAAATAGTGGAAATAACTACTTTAGAGCCAAATAAAGAAAAAAGAATGGGGAGAATTGAGGACAGTATTAGAGACCTCTGTGAAACTATTTAACACGCCAACATTCAAATTATAGGGGTCCCAGAAGAAGAAGAGAAAAAGAAAGGGACTGAGAAAATATTTGAAGAGATTGTAGTTGAAAACTTCCCTAATATGAGAAGGGAAATAGTCAATCAAGTCCAGGAAGCACAGAGAGTCCCATACAGGATACATTCAAGGAGAAACACGCTGAGACACATATTAATCAAACTATCAAAAATTAAATATAAAGAAAAAAACCATTAAAAGCAGTAGGGAAAAACAACAAATAACATACAAGGGAATCCCCATGAGGTTAACAGCTGATCTTTCAGCAGAAACTCTGCAAGCCAGAAGGGAGTAGCAGGACATATTTAAAGTGATGAAAGGGGAAACCTTACAACCGAGATTACTCTAACCAGCAAGGATCTCATTCAGATTCAATGTAGAAATTAAGAACTTTACAGACATGCAAAAGCTAAGAGAATTCAGAACCACCAAACCAGCTTCACAACAAATGCTAAAGGAACTTCTCTAGGAAGAAAACACCAGAGAAGGAAAACACCTACAATAACAAACTCTAAACAATTAAGAAAATTGTAATAGGAACATTCGTATTGATAATTACCTTAAATGTAAATGGATTAAATGCTGCAGCCAAAAGACATAGACTGGCTGAATGGATGCAAAAACAAGACCCATATATATGTTGTCTACAAGAGAGCCACTTTAGACCTAGGGACACATACAGAGTGAAAGTGAGGGGATGGAAAAGGACATTCCATGCAAATGGAAACCAAAAGAAAGCTGGAGTAGCAATTCTCCTATCAGAAAAAAATAGATTTTAAAATAAAGATTCATACAAGCAACAAAGAGGACACTACACTATGATCAAGGGATCAATCCAATAAGAAGATATAACAATCATATATATGTATGCACCCAACATACGAGCACCTCAATACATAAGGCAAATGCTAACAGCCATAAAATTGGAAATTGACAGTAACACAATCATAGTAGGGGACTTTAATACCCCACTTTCAGCAATGGACAGATCATCCAAAATGAAAATAAATAAGGAAACACGAGCTTTAAATGACATATTAAGCAAGATGTATTTAATTGATATATATAGGATATTCTATTGAAAAACAACAGAATACACTTTCTTCTCAAGTGCTCATGGAACATCCTCCAGGATAGATCATATCTTGGGTCAAAAATCAAGCCTTTAAGAACTTTAAGAAAATTGAAGTTGTATCAAGTATCTTTTCTGACCACAATGCTCTGAGACAAGATATCAATTACAGGAAAAAATCTGTAAAACTAACAAACACATGCAGGCTAAACAATACACTACTTAATAACCAATAGATTATTGGAGAAATCAAAGAGGAAATCAAAAAATACCTAGAAACAAATGACAATGAAAACACGATGACCCAAATCCTATGGGATATAACAGAAGCAGTTCTAAGAGGGAAGTTTATAGCAATATAATCCTACCTCAAGAAACAGAAAACATCTCAAATAAACAACCTAACCTTACACCTAAAGGAATTAGAGAAAGAAGAACAAAAAAAAAAAAAAACTCCAAAGTTAGTAGAAGGAAAGAAATCATAAAGATCAGATCAGAAATAAATTAAAAAGAAATGAAAGAAATGATAACAAAGATCAATATAACCAAAAGCTGGTTCTTTGAGAAGATAAACAAAATTGATAAACCATTAGCCTGACTCATCAAGAAAAAATGGAGAAGACTCAAATCAACAGAATTAGAAATGAAAAAGGAGAAGTAACAACTGACACTGTAGAAATACAAAGAATCATGAGAGATTACTACAAGCAACTATATGTCAATTAAATGGACAACCTGGAAGAAATGGACATATCTTATAAAAGCACAACCTTCTGAGACTAAAACAAGGAAGAAATAGAAAATATGAACAGACAAATCACAAGTAATGAAATTGAAACATCAATTAAAACAAACCAAAGTCTAGGATGAGATGGCTTCACAGGTGAATTCTATCAAACATTTAGAAAAGAGCTAACACCCATCCTTCTCAAGCTCTTCCAAAAAATTGCAGAAGAAGGAACACTCCCAAACTCATTCTATGAGGCCACCATCACCCTCATACCAAAACCAGACAAAGATACTGGAAAAAAAGAAAATTAAAAACCAATATGACTGATGAATATAATTGCAAAAATTCTCAGCAAAATACCAGCAAACAGAATCCAACAACACATTAAAAGGATCATACACCATGAGCAAGTGGGATTTATCCCAGGGATGCAAGGATTCTTCAATATATGCAAATTAATCAATGTGATACACCATATTAATAAATTGAAGAATAAAAACCATATGATCATCTCATTAGATGCAGAAAAAGCTTTTGACAAAATTCAACACCGGTTTATGATAAAAACTCTCCAAAAAGTGGGTGTAGAGGGAACCTACCTCAACATAATAAAGGCCATATACCACAAACCCACAGCAAACACCATTCTCAATGGTGAAAAACTGAAAGCATTTCTTCTAAGATCAGGGACAAGACAAAGATCTCCACTCACTGCTACTATTCAACACAGTTTTGGAAGTCCTAGCCATGGCAAACAGAGAAGAAAAAGAAATAAAAGGAATACAAATTGGAAAAGAAGTAAAACTGTCACTGTTTGTAGATGACTTGATACTATACATAGATAATCTTAAAGATGTCACCAGAAAACTACTAGAGCTAATCACTGAAGTTGGTAAAGTTCAGGATACAAAATTAATGCACAGAAATCTCTTGCATTTCTATACACTAACAATAAAAGATAAGAAGGAGAAATTAATGAAACAATCCCATTCACCCTTGTAACAAAAATAATAAAATACATAGGAATAAACCTACCCTAGTAGTGAAAGCAATCTTGAGGGAAAAAAACGGATCTGGAGGAATCAGACTCCCTGACTTCAGACTATACTACAAAGCTACAGTAGTCAAGACAATATGGTACTGGCACAAAAACAGAAATATAGATGAATGGAACAGGATAGAAAGCCCAGAGATAAACCCACACATATATGATCAACTAATCTATGACAAAGGAGGCAAGGATATACAATGGAGAAAAGACAGTCTCTTCAATCAGTGGTGCTGGGAAAAGTGGACAGCTACTTGTAAAAGAATGAAATTAGAACACTCCCTAACACTATACAGAAAAATAAACTCAAAATGGATTAAAGATCTAAATGTAAGAACGGACACTATAAAACTCTTAGAGGAAAACATAGGAAGAACACTCTTTGGCATAAATCACAGCCAATATCTTTTTTGACCCACCTCCTAGAGTAATGGAAATAAAAACAAAAATAAACAAATGGGACCTAATGAAACTTCAAAGCTTTTGCACAACAAAGGAAACTATAAACAAGATGAAAAGACTACAATCAGAATGGGAGAAAATATTTGCAAATTAATCAACAGTCAAAGGATTAATCTCCACAATATACAGGCAGCTCATGCAGCTCAATATTAAAAAAAAAAAAAAACAAACCCAATCCAAAAATGGGCAGAAGACCTAAATAGACATTTCTCCAAAGAAGACATGCAGAAGGCCAAGAGGCACATGAAATGCTGCTCAATATCACTAATTATTAGAGAATTGCAAATCAAAACTACAATGAGGTATCACCTCACACCAGTTACAATGGGCATCACCAGAAAATCTACAAACAACAAATGTTGGAGAGGGGGTGGAGAAAAAGGAACCCTCTTTCACTGTTTGTGGGAATGTAAATTGATACAGCCACTATGGAGGTTCCTTAAAAAACTAAAAATAGAATTACCATATGACCCAGCAATCCCACTACTGGGCATTTGCCCAGAGAAAACCATAATTCAAAAAGACTCATGCACTCCAATGTTCATTGCAGCACTATTTACAATTACCAGGTCATGGAAGCAACCTAAATGCTCATCGACAGACAAATGGATAAAGAAGATGTGGTGCATATATACAACGGAATATTACTCAGCCATAAAAAGGAATGAAACTGGGTCATTTGTAGAGACGAGGATGGACCTAGGGACTGTCATACAGAGTGAAGTACGTCACAAAGAGAAAAACAAATATCGTATGTTAACGTATATATGTGGTATCTAGAAAAATGGTACAGATGACCCAGTTTGCAAGGCAGAGATAGAGACACAGATGTAGAGAACAAACGTATGAACACCAAGGGGGGAAAGTGGGAGAGGGTGAATTGGGAGATTGGGATTGACATATATACATATTAAAAAAAAATCATTGTGGCAGGCTGGTAAAGGCTAACAAAATAATTTCATCAGAGGAAAATCTACAGCCTTCATTTGGGTAAAATAATCATTTGAAACACCTGCACTGACAGCGAGATTAATTTCACTTTTCCCAAAGTGTGTTGTGAGCAAACATACTTCCAAGAGTTGCTTCCCAAAGGAAGAGCCCTGGGGAAAACTAAGTATGGGAAAGGCTATATGTATCTTATGATCATCCACAACACATATTAGCATATTAAAAGTTTGTTGTAAAGAAAAAAAACAAAAGCAACTGTATTTTTGCATAACAACAATATCAGTTAGACATTAAAAATTTTAAAGGTACAAATGCAAAAAAATCCTATCAAATACCTATGAATTAAAGATGTGTAAAACCTCTATCAAGAAAACAATAAAACATTTTTGAGAAATTAAAGAAGATAGAATAAATTGAGGCATATACCATGTTCATGTATTAGAAGTTTCAATAATATGAAGGTTTGATTCCTCCCAAATTAATGAACTCAATGCAGTCCCATTAAAAAGTCTCTTCCAGCTCTTGTACCATTGACTGGCTAACTGGGTAAACATAGGCAAGTTGACTTCTGTGTCTCAATTTCCTCATCAGTTAAACGTGCCAGTAATAGAATCTACCTCATAGGTTGAAACAAAGTTGTCAGAGAACTGACGTGTGGTCTTATCGTTTTGTAAATTTGCAAAAGTAAGATATTTAAAGCACTATAGATAACCAAAGTCACAATTAAACATGAAAACTGCAACACTAGTTATTTATCCACAATTCTTTATTCATAAAAAGGCATATGAAAATCTAAATATTTTAAGTAAGAATTTCATTTGGTGAGTATAAAATCGAGGAAGGGATTTTAATGGGGGGAAACAACTCCTCTCAAAATCTAGGGAAGTTAGATGAAATA
Organism: Phocoena sinus; assembly: GCF_008692025.1. NCBI lineage: Eukaryota > Metazoa > Chordata > Mammalia > Artiodactyla > Phocoenidae > Phocoena > Phocoena sinus. Next base: position 29,189,631 of record NC_045779.1, read on the forward strand.
ACTCTGCCACCCACGTAGTTCCATCTCTTTACTGAAAAGATTGCTCTTCCCTCCCAAATGCATTCTCTCTCACTCACTCAACTAGTCCTGTGTGACCTCTGTGGCTCTTGTGGCTCCTTCTTTCTTCAGTTGCAGTCATTTTCTTTAGATGTAGTCAAGGTCTGCACTGGTCAAAGGCACATTGTGTCTTTAGGCCTTGGAGGCATTTTGCCTTCTCCCATTATGTGCTGATTTATTTAGGCAATTTCTCAGAATTCCCTGGCACAGCCCACAAAGGACTATGGAGTTCTCTACTTTCACAAATCCACAAGCATTCAGCCAGCACCTGTGTGGGCAATGTTTTACAAAATACAGCTTTTCTTAACTTAATCCCCATTTTAGTATAGAGGATATGTATGCTTGAAGCCCTGGAAATTATTTTGATTACAGGTAGGGAGTTTGTTTTCAAGTACTACTTATAATGTTCTTTGAAATATGGCATCACATTGATCATAACGATGGGGCAGAAATACAAAGCAGCCTATAGGTGGTAGAAAAAGGGTATGGATCCAGCAAAGACTGGAATAGTTAAGTGCACAAATTACACAATCAGCATGGCAGAGACAAAGGACTTGCCATATGATCCCAACCACAACTGCACCTAAGACAATGGTTTGGTGCCAAAAGAAATCCCCCCAGTGGACTGTAGGAGGATATGGTCATCCCCACTTTGTCATTCCCAGAGACCGAGGGGATTCCACCTTCTCTTCTTTGCCATTTATTGCCTCTGACACACACAAATTAGTGCAAAGCTTTTAAAAATCTAACTTATCTCTATTCCTCATTTGGAACAAATTCTATGATTAGTTCCTTAAGTGAAACACATTCTATGTGACAATGTACTCACATTTTATTTATTTATTCATTTGCCTCACTCATCTCTCAAAGATTACTCATAGTGTCAAATGTTTCAAGAGCTGGTCAACAGGTTTGTGTTCACTTTATTTAATACTATTTTTTGTTTTCTAGATTTTACCTTTGATCCTTCTTAATATTTGAGTTTACAGGCTGAGTTCTAAACCCTACTAAGGTGCTAATACGGGCATCATTGATCTGCTACTAAGAGGAATCATGACAACTCTTGTATTAGAAAATTTTAGAAAGTTTTCAAAGGGCAACTTAACTAGTGTCAACTGAAAAAAAATCACAACCTAAAACTTGAGAATTATGTTTTATTTGTCAGACAAAACTGAGCACTTAAGCTCCAGACACAGCATCTCAGATCACTCTGAGAGACTGCTCCAAAGAGGCAAGGTGGGGAGCCAGGATATATAGGAGTTTTTGCAACAACGACCAGGTAGTCAGAACATCAAACGATTAATGTCAATTAAAGAAAACCAGATATCTCAAGTTAAGGAATTTAGGGCTTTTCTATTTATGGGAAAATGCAAGAGTCTGGGCTCACTGAAATCATTCTTTTGATATGCACCTCAGCTATTTGAGGCCAGTATCCCCTGCTTTCTCATCCTGAGTCTCCTCAGGGTGTACCACTGAAGGTGGCTGCAGCAGTTGACTGCTAGATGGCAGGCATCCTGCCTCCATCCTGAGCTCCCTCAGGACTCACTATCAAGGAGGCTGTAATGTGATGGTTTGATGACTGCAACATCCTTTGTTTACTGATATGGCAGGCAATATTTTTCATTCACACTAGTAATTAGTAACTTTTATATAACATAGAAAATGAGATGGTGGCTAATAGCATTGGGAGAAGATGACTGTATCATCTGTTTTCTAACAAATTATCACAAACTTAGTGGCTTAAAACAATACAAATTTATTATCTAACAGTTTCTGCAGGTAGAAGCCCAGGCATGGCGTGGCTGGATTGCTGCTCAAGATCTTACCAGGCTGAAATCAATTTGTCGGCCTGAGCTATGCTTTTCATATGGGGCTTCAGGTCTTCCTCCAAGCTCACTGGTTGTTGGAAAAGTTCACTTCCTTGTGGTTGTAGGACTGAGGCCCCGATTTTCCTGCTAACTTTCACCTAGGGAACATTCTCAGTTCCTAGAATATTCTCAGTTCTTGGCCACATGGACCCCATAGGCAGTTTACACACAGGGGTTTGCTTTGCTTTCTTCCAGGCTAGCGGGAACAAATCTCTCTGATTTTCTCATCTTGACCAGCCAGAAAACTCTCTGTTTTTAAAGGGTTCACCTCATTAGGTCAGGTTCACCCAGAATAATCTCTCAATTTTAAGATCGAATCATCTGAGAACTTAATTACATCTGAAAAATTCCTTCACTTCAGTAAACTGATATTTAATTGAATAACTAGGAGAAAGTGTGAGTATACCAGGGGCCTGGAATCTTGGGGACATCTTAGAATTCTACTTATCAAAATGATCTAGGAAGAAATGGAGTTTTTTTAATGCTAGAAATCTAGAATATACAGAGAACAAGCTTCTTCTAACAGATGGATGTAAGAGATGAAGTCACAGCCTAGTCTAGGTGCAACTTGTCTCTCAGTAGAGGTTTCTGGACCAAGAGAATTTCCTTTCCAACAACCTTACCCATTTCCTTTCCACTGATGGCAAGTTTATAAAGAAATCCCTACCTATAATGAAAATAAGGTTCTTCAAGTCTTCTGAATTTGATATGCAATTATAGATCTGTTAGTTGGCATATTTTTTTAAAAATAAACTTTATTGGTGAAGTATTACATTCATACAGAAAAGCAACAAGATCAGAAGTATACAGCTCAACAAATTATCACAAAGTGAACGTACCCATATAACTGCACTCAGCTCAAGGAATGGAAAATTGCCAGCAACCGAAAGGTTCTTCAATGTCCCCTACCAGGTTCTATGGCCTCCTACCTCCCCCAGATTAACCACTACCCTGATTTTTAAGACCGTGGATTAAATTTGCCTCTTTTTCTGAACACTTTTATAATTAGAAACTCACAATAGGTAACATTTGGTGTCTGATTTCTTTCATTCAACATTATTTTTGTGAGTTTCTGTTATAAGAATATGCCACAGTTATTTTCTCCATCCTGTTGTTGATGAATCTTTGAGTTGATTCTCATTCTTGACTACAAATAATGGCTGTTGTGTGTATTCCTAGAGGTGGAACTGGTTATGAATATGCATGAGGTCTACTTTAGTAGTTACTGTGAGGAGAATCCCTACCCTTAACTGTGTTTAATGTCTCCCAGTTTGAAGACTCTCTCTTTACCTTCTACAGAGAATAAACTTCCAATTTTCTTCCAGAGTGGGGAGGCTCAGTCATCCAGCTTGTGGAATGAAGGATCTGAGGATCCAGCTGCTTCTTAGTTAGTTTTCAATTCATTCTCCTTATTTTAGCCAGCCTATCTCTCTTTATCCCCCTCCAGGGGTACTTGGTGCTGTCAACTCCAGAACTTTTGGGGTTTCATCATATAAATCAGATTGGTTTTCAGCTTTTCCCACTACACATTTTAAATTTACCTTTCTCGGGCCTGCTGCCTTTTCCATCTTCCCAGTTTTCAAAATTCTGATGCTGTCATGCCCTTCTGCATTTCTTGGTCTCACTGGGGTTTATATCTCTAAAACAAAATCCATTGTCTTTTGTTTTGGTGGTCAGTTGCAAGAGCACAAAAGAAGAGAGCATTTGTGTTCAATGCAGTCTATTTGGTAAGGTAATTTGTTTATTTTTTATGTGTTCAATGTTCCTCCTATAGTAACAGAAGTTACTTTGTATTACATGAAATGGCTCACAGCTTCACACAAGATTATCTCCTGCTTCCTGTGGTTTGGAATTTGTTTACCTTTCTTCTGTCATTGTTTTGGACGTATTTGTGCATTTTTAGCTTGCTCGTAAAGTGTCACGAGGAAACATAGCATCAGCAGCACCATCTAATAACTCAAAACCATATGTTGATAGAACCAAGATATTTATGAGCTATGACTTCCACAGTGATGGGTTAGTTATTAAGATAATAATTATTACATGTTTTATTTACATGTTTCATTTCTGGAATTATTTACGTTTCATTTCTGTTTTACGTCAGTCATCTGAAAAATGGTGTAGCTTAGATAGAAATATAAACTGTTCTGCTGGATAGATTTGGGAGGAACAGATAACACTGGTGTGATTAGCAATATCATCCAGTTGATGGATTCCCACAGGAAGTAAAGGGGTATCTGGTGAGATGGACTCTGAAAATTATGCCAGGTTCTTCTATGCCTAGAGCCAGAGTCACCTTGAAGCAAATTAAAAAAAAAATTATTTTAGGTGAAATTACTTAGGGTGGCCTACATTAGTTATGGCAATGTAAGGCCAATATGTACCTTTATATTGGAGGGAAAAAATATAGAACCATGTGTGGTCTCCCAAAAGTGACCCTCTAAATACCACCTGAATGGGAACTGGTCCTGGAAAGAAGGTAGGGAAATTTACCCAGGCACCAAGGAACTTCTTGGAAGTAAAGGGATAAAGACCCCTCTCCCTTTTGAATTTCAGCCTTAGAAAAACCTCCCTACTATGCTGGAATTGGGATGACAGGGGTCCTCTGGTAGAAAAGGACAGCACAGGCCTTGGAGGGGAAGCTACCATGAAGGAAGGTAGAGCCGGTATGGTCATTTGGGCCTAGAAACTCATGGCCAAGAGCTGATTTGGGCGCTGTGGGCAGATGAGGCTGATGCCCCTGCAGACCCAGGCTCCTCAGGCACATTGCTCCTGTTTTGGAATCAGTAGTTGAGGATGTGAATGTAAACTAAACAGCCCAACTAGGTCGGTTTTCCAGCAGCCTCCACAAGAATCAAGACCAGCAGAAGCTTCACTGGCAGAGAGAATAACTGTCCTTTGGACCTTGGGCCCATGGGAACGTCAAAGTGTTCACTAGGACACTGAGGGACAGTAATAGATACTATGGGACGGTCGCAGAATCAACGACATGAGTGGACCAGCTAGACGCTGCAGTTTTCTCTCTGCCTGGCACTCAAAGGGAGGATTGATTCTTTTGAACTGAGTAGGTTTGTGAGACTCACTATGAATACAATCCTAGACATTTTATTAATGAGTGCATGTGAATTCCTAAACAGTTAATAGAAAAAATATGAGATATATGTATATTTTCAGCTGGCAAAGCAAGTTGTACCAATATTCATTAATGAGCTCCCACCTTCCTGCAGTATATATATATATATATATATATATATATATATATATATATATATGGTGTGTTATTAGTTAATGTCGAAAATGACAGTACCCACATTACAAGATTGTTATTTGCATTAAAGAGAGTAAAGAACACAAATGTTTAACAAAGTGCTTAACACAGGGCAGATGCTAAATAGATCTCTGCTGCTGCTGCTTGCCCAGGTTCATTCTGGTAGCTCCAAAGTGTCTGTAGCACCAGGGCATAGAAAAATCATCTATGTCATTGGCTCTGTTATCTTAAGCAACTTATAATCATCCCTCTGGACCATGATTTCTTGATCTTTAAACTGCGATACTACAGCAATCTCATAGGGATCTGCAAGGATTAAACAAGGTAAGGAACGTGGCAATAGTCTAAAATACTAAGGGTCACGCAAATGGAAGCTCTTCTGATTTCTAGGATCATTCCAAGGAAGCAGAAATCTGGTTCATTAACCAGGCATTTATATAGCTATTCCTGAATCGATCTCTGCGTGTAAGTTTTTCCCATTGAGACTTCAAAGGACAGAAAGATTGCAGGTGCGTTCAGACTTTCTTCATTCCTTGAGGAGCATGCTGTTTTCCGTGATTCTTCAAGGATTTTTGTTGCTGGTATTTCTCTATGGATGTAAAATAGTGGCCAAAATATATGTTAGTAAATACTGTTTGAGTGGCTTTGAACTGTGAGTTTGACTGACTCCCCCCCTGCCTCGGGCATCCTCCTACTCTCCGGGCACAAGTTCCACTTCCTTGCTCTGTACCAGGAAGAGTTTCACAGTCTGTGCGGGGAGGGAATAATTGGAACCAGCAGAAGAAGAATTAGTTAAGAAGAGACTCCGACTTGATGACTCAGTGACAACCCACTGAAGGAGAGTGGCAAGGTTCCACCAAGGCCACTATTTAATTCTCTGAGTGCTGGGCTAATTCCAAAAGAAAACCAGGAAAAATCCCATGAAACCAAATCTCCAGGAAGGTGAAGTTCCATACAGCAGAGGGCCAGGCTAGCTCCTTTCTAAAAAAACTCTTGGAAAAGTGGGAAGGCAACCCCGTTTCCCACAGGTGCTGGATAAATACCACACACCCTGCGGGAAGCCAACTCCCAGGATGCCCCACGCATGGCGCTACTCTTGTTCGTTCTCAGCGCTGAGCTCCCATCGCAGCCTCCGTGCCACTACTGGGAAGCCGATTAAGGCACTGGGAGCACTGCTGCTCATATGAGGAGGTTGCCAGCTCGGAGCCCCAGGGCTCTCTCTTCCACTCTGCTGATTATCTATTCTTTCTTACTTTCTATCATTCTTTCTGATTGTTTCCCTGGCATGAGAATGCATTTTTGTTGCTTCTGCCATTGGAATTGATTCCCTGCTCTTCCGAACGTCAGCTAACGAAGCCTGGAATGCTAGCCTCGGTCCAGGCAGTCGCTACCACTGAGTGATTCAACGCATCTCCTCCAGCCGACCCTCTCCTCCCTTCCCTGCACCCCTTCCCACAGGTCTGGAGATTAGCAAGCGAGGCAGCACACAGCTCTTCCTCCTTTTAGCTGCTCTGCAGTAAATTGAAGACTCCTTAACGACTGCTGAATTACCTTGGAGAGAAGACAGCCCTTCTGCAGTGGGAGTGCTGTTTTCGCTGAGTCTCCACAGGGTTTCCAAACACAGTATCTCGTGCAAATTAGGCCACGTGGTGATTGTGAGAGAGATGGGCAATAACAAGGCGTGCCAACACTGAACAGAGATTTCCCATACATGCAGGAATTTAATTATTATTCTTGAGCTATAGCACGGTGCTTTTAGATCTGCTTTATGCCTTATTCAGTATTAAGCTTCACAGTGTTTGTCATACAGGGCATAGAAAAATCATCCATCTCTCCCCTCTACGTTACCTCAGGCACATGGGCAGGTTTAAAGGTTTCAATCTTCTTTATGTTGCAAGATTCCTTGTTTTCCCTCTGTTTTGCCTCACAGGTTTCATCCTTTCCCTGGTATCTTACACTAGTGCCGTTTTTCACCTTCAAGACTATTGACATTTTATGCCAAATATATATATTCCTATTTGTGACAACCAAAAATGCCACCTGGGGCAAAATTACCGCTAGCTGAGAACTGTTGTTCCAGTGGAGGACAAAATGAGGAAAGGAAAAGGATGAAGAAGGCTCGAGTCCACGTCTTAGTCCAACGGCTTCCTGGGGCATCTTCTCACTCTCAACTTTGATTCTGGAATGTGCTGTGTATTGTAGTCTGAGAGCTGGCCAGTGCTGCTGGCAAGCCCTCTGGGATAATGAGGCCAAAGCCGTCTGTCTGATCCTGAGCTGGGCCCCAAACCTGGTCAATTCCATGACACCAGACTGTGCCTCTAATCCCATGCAGCTGTAGTTTTGGAAACTCACTCTTTTGGACGACTAAAATTCTCCTGCCTGTCCTCATCCTCCAACCCTCCACCTCTCAGGGGGCTAGTGTTAGAAATACCTTAGGTGTCCATCCCCAGTCTCTTTTTGAGTATACCAACAATGTGAGTATAGAGTTTTATTTCCCATCTATTTACCCAAAAGGGAGGCATATTTTACTGAACCCTTTCTTCCTTATTAATGAAACAGAGAACTCTTTCCATATCAGTCTATACAGTGTTACCTCTTTTTTTGTGTACAGCTGCATAGTATTCCATCACATAAATATATATTTAACCTCTCTCTCACAGAAGGATACTTGTACTATTGTTTTTAAAAGTGCTGTAGTAGAAAATGTATATATATATATATATATATATATATATATATATATATATCAAGAAGTGGAATTGTTTGGTCAAATATAATATGTATTTATAATTTTGATAGATAGTGCAAAGTTGTTCTCTGTAGGAGTTGTAATAATTCACCCTCCCACTAGCAGTACATGTCAGCACCTATTTCTCTTCAGTCAGACCAACAGAGTACCACTACTTTGGATTTTTACTGATTGGTGGAAAATTGTGTTTCAGTGTAGTTTTAATCTGCATGCATCTTAATTTGATGAAGTTGAGTGTCTCCTCATATGTTTGAATCATTTTAATTTACTTTTCTGTGAACCATCTGTTCATCCCTTGCTCATTCTTCTTCTGGGTTGTTGGGTTTTTTCTCATGAATTTCTAGAAGCTCTTTATATATTAGGGAGGTTAGTCTTTTGTGATATGAGTTGAAAATATTTTTTCCAATATGTCAATTGTTTTGTGTTGTTGCTTAAAGCACTTTTTCTCTTAAACAGGCTTTTAAAATAAAATTTTAGTTAGACTAACAATTTTTCCTTAATGATTTTTGGTTTCAGATGATAAAGAAATTCTCCACATTTTTCTTCTAACAGTTTTAGGATTTCCCCATTTTTAACATTTAAATTTTTGATCCATGTGGAATTTATCCTGTTAGCATAATGTGAGTTATAGATACAATCTTGTGTTTCCCATATGGTTACCCAGATGTCCAACACCGTATATTAAAATATCCATCTTTCCTACATTTATTTGAGATACCACCTTTATTCGATACTGAATCCCTTCTTGTATCTGACTTTCTATGAATTGGACTTCCTACTCATTTCTGGACTTTCTATCCTGTTCCTTTAATCTGTCTGTTCATGCAATGCTGTCTCACTATTTTATACAAACACACACACACACACACACACTCACACATTTTAATATTTGGTCAGGCTAGTGCTCCATTATTGCTCTTTTTTTTTTTTTTATCAGAACGCATTGGCTCTCTTGTTTATTTTTTCAATACATTCATTTTTAAAGGGAGCACACTAATACAAGGGTATTTTCCGTGCTTCAGTAGACCCTTCAGGATTCAGGGAGCTGGACTGGGGTTCAGGGCTGTGGGTCATCACCTGTTGCAAACTACTTCAAAGTCACTTACTTTCCTTTCACAAAATCCTCATGTAGTTGTTCATAGGATTTGTGGGATGTGATGAGGTGAAAGAGCATGTAGAATAGGAAAACCCTACTCTCTGATTTTATATAAACCTGGCCAATTTGAAAGGAATACCCAGCAGATGAAGTGAATAGGAGTTAGTAAGCTCATTCTTGAATCATTGAATCTAGCCTGCATTTGACTTTCAAATGTTTCCCATCAAGTAAAAGCACTCACTCCTCTGTTGCTGCCCTCGGTTCTTCTTTTTCCCTATATTAACCTGTCTTGCTTGAGTAAAAGAAAAGATACTATGAGGACAGATGGTTCTTTCAGTCCTTTGCTATTCTCAGGAAGACCTCTAACCTAATGGTCATTTTCTTGGAAGGAAAATAGAGCAAGATCCCATATTTAAGTAGGTCTACCCACAACCACTGTTTCCTATAAAAGTTCTTACTATTTCCTCGCCAACTTTTGAAACTCGTTGTTGAGCTGGTCTTGCTCGATGCCTTCGTGTGCATGCCAAAGCCTGACTACAGACATGTCTATTACCCCTTCAGGCCCATTTTGTCAAGCTGTACAGAATAAGAGCTGGGATTCTGGTTGACAAGCAACAGCACCTGCACACCTTGGCAGTGACGCATGAGCACAGAATTACTAATGTGAGAAAATAAGCATAGCTTAAGAAACATCAATAATTCCAATGATTCATTAGGATGACATCATTTAACTCTACAGTCCCAGACACATCCTGTATTTGCTATATACTGTGTACCTGCAAACGATAATCCTGTCCTTTATTTTATAGGATTAAAGTCAAGAATTCTTGAAGCATGATACTGACTTTGAAAGTCCCAGTCACCTTGACTCATGGCACGAACTGTTTTGTCTGAACTGATACCTAAAAAAATGATTGACAATAACTATGTTTTGAAGGCTATGAATATATTTGTCTAAGAACAGCAGGAATTAGTCCTTTACCTGTTTAATGTCTCAAGGTGTTAGAAAAAACAACAAAATGAGCAGAACCCTTTGATTTCCTTTGTTTTGAAGATAATGCATTTGTTTAATTTGAAACATTATTTTTAGAGAGCATTATATAGTATGAAAATGATGACAGCAGCAGTAGCTATACACAAACTATGGTGTATGAGCCGCAAACCTATGGGAATAGGCTGCTTGGAGACTGCTCCGTGGTGTAAAATCTCCTCACACGCTGAAGATGAATACTATTCTCACCTGTTAGTCTGCACACCTCAGTCACAGAAAGGACGAAGGGAAAGAAAGGGCATGCCGTGGATGTGGTGGCAAGGCTAGCACCGTTCTGCCCCACTGTTCGCACTGTCTGAGACCTCTTGCCGGCTTTGTGCCTTGGGCATCTACCTCTCCAAATGGAAGCTTACATTACTGAGTTCCTGCTTTGCTAACAACAGGAAAGGAGAAATAGTCTGTTGCCCCCCACCCCATGAACTTGTGAACACCTTAAAGTCAGTGACCACACTGTCTTAATTTTGACTTCTTCCAACTCCAGTTTTGCACCTGGTACAAAATAAACTGGCGATACCTTTAGAATCATCCTCGATTCTCTGACAGGTAACTTGGTTTCTCTTCACAGTGCAGGCATCAGCGTGGGGCTTCCGACATTTCACAGTCATTCTATGTTGTGGATTTCTTCTCTAAAAATGAGGGTTCAGATTTAAGTAAGTGCCGTATAAAGCATTTTAAGGTTTCCTTGCCATGTTCCTACTATGATTGATTTTCTTAGAATTTAAGCTAAGAACAAAAGAAATATGTGTGTTGCAAAGGTGAGGGCAGAGGTGGGTGGGGAGAATCAACCTGGGAACTGGGAGCAAGATCATTTGACCTTAGGGCTTTGCATTCTATGAAAGGTTTCTTCCAGCAAGCTGTCCAAAGAGACATTGCCCAGAAAGACAGCTTGTCTTAAGTGTTCTTTATGCCATTGTCAGATTTACTGGATAGTTAGGAACTTTCATATTAATGTTGTTTTTCAAAAGTCTGAGTTCAGAGGGTAAATTTCTTACCTCTTCCTTACCGTGGACGACTTAAATATACAAAAAAAGAAGGGTTTTTTTTGGTATATTTAAGGTTTTGTCTGTATTAAGGTTTGCATCATGAACACCTTAATCTTTTCTCCTGGGCCATGATCCTGCCTGTTTCCTCTCATTTCTCTGGGCAATTTGGCTGTGCCAGCTTCTTTCAGCTCATCTAAGCATTACATCAGCATCATTATAGTAGCCCTACTGCCCACATTAGAAGGATCTCTGTGTTCTATTTTAGCTCTTCGACCCCACAGGTATGGTATAAATATGGACTGTCAGACGGGCAGAGTGCCTGCACGTTGTTATCCACTATTGCTCCGTCTTCAGTAGTGGCTGGCGCAGGCCTCGAGACTCCTGTCTGTTAGACAGAATTGGTGGTGTATTTAAGGTCTGGACCTGCTGTTTAAGCAGAATGTGTACCTGCCTACGTAATGAGGTTTCAAGGGTGAGAAGCCACATCTGTCCCTCATCACCGAATGCTGCCTAAAATTTGACTTTGTGAGTACTATCCCTTTATCTTTCAGCACTAATACACTGCACAGTGTGGAGAAAGTGGGAAAGAAGCTAGCATTTTTGAAATCTATCATGTGACCCGTATTCTTTCAGGTAGAATCACTTAGCATGATCTTATTTGTTTAATCCATACAAGAAAACTGTGAAATCAATGTCTTTGGACCCATTTTATGCATGAATAAACTGAGGCCTAGCAAGAGCCCAGGTAGCAAGCATGGCCCCACCATCGGCACAGTCAGTAATTAGAGAAAACAGGATTTGAACTCCACTCTGCCAGACTTCACATTCCTTATATGCTGGGAGGAATCTCAGAGCAGTTTTCCCCCTTAGGGAATAGCATCTCTGGGAGGCGAAAGGGACAAGAGGACTGAGTTTGCGGGATATCATCAGCTGCCTATGGATATGTTGGCCTGGAGGTGGTTCTGCAGGTGATGGCTGCAGTAGGTCTCTCTCAGGACTCCAGTGAGAGCAGGTCATGCAAATATATGATCAGAGCGCACCAGAGCTGTATGGGACACTGGAGACCACCTAGTCCAGTTCCCTTTCCTCACTGCAGATGAAGAAACAGACAGGAAAAGATTTGCCAGGGAAGACTTGCTCAGAGAGAGTTAGAGGCAGCTCTGAGTCTACAGCCCTGCCCTTCAATCTACCAGCCGCTCCAGCTTCTCAAACTCTCTGTCTTCTCAAAGTGCTGTCTTAGGTTATTATTCTCAGTCCACACTTCAAAATCCAGCACTTGATAATGTGCCAGCTTCCTACAACTATAGAAGTGAATTGCGAGGAGTCCTGTATTAATTTATTTATGTCTTCCTGGATCATTCAGACTTCTTTTACCTAGGAATACATTAATATATATATAAGTTACTCCTAATGCACACCATAACACTCTCTCTTACATCATTATACATCTATCACAAGTGTCTGTGTCTCAGCAGCAGTCGGGACATTAGCATGGCTTCATAGCACATGCACGACTCAAAGACATTCATTTCCACTCAGCCTTCCTTTAACTTATTTCTCGAAATTATAAGAATGTTTTCATTATTCCAAAATGAATAGGATGGAACAAAGCTCCAGCTTAGAGAGTTAATTATAGCTTTTAATTTCAAATTTACCTCTTCATAAGGTCACTCACTGACTTAAGAAGAGTCTTACCCCAAATTACCTGCAGCTCTTATTTCCTCCTGGCTTTCCAGGGCTCTGCTGACTCATAACATAAAATCACATTACCTTCCAGTCCCTTGGGTTTCTCATCTGTAAACTGGAGAAGCTAATACAGACCAGCTTTGGGGTATTTTTGTGACAAGCAGTGAAACATGAGAGCAAGCTAAATTGTAGCTTGCTTGTACTCAAAGGAAAAGGCTCTTCTCAAAGGTCTAAGTGACTGTTGAGGCCAGCAAATCAATAGCACATTTGATTCAATATTTTTTCCATTTTTGTTTTGCAATTTCATCATATAATTTAATATAAGAGGGGATATAAACTTGAGACTTCTTCAAAGACATATAGGAAAAAAGTTAACTTCCTTTGTTGAGTTCTGACATAATATCACATTAAGTAGATCATAAAAATGATCAAAATGTTCATTGTGCAGAATCATCAGAATCTGTAAGGAAAGGGAAACTGAATTATTATGGTGGATCAAAAGACACTTGAAGGGTGGATATGACAAAACTTCCTTCTCTCTGCATATATTCTGTTATTTCTTAAATACACTTCCTTTAATGTTACTGTCATTTTTTGTTTCTGTGTAGGAAAACTATTCTAATCTAGTTGTGGTGTGTATGTTCAGAGAATGCTACATATTAGATTTGAAAGGATTAATGAATGGTTTGAAACACCTTCTCCTTTGCTAAATCATCTTAACAGAGATTAAAGGTGTTCTGTGTTCAAAATAATTCCTCCAGGAAGTATCCACAGACACATCCATCTAATATTACTTTCTCTGCCACCTTTGTGCTCCTTTGTGGCTCTATTCCTGCCATGCCTCAGTAGTTTATGGCATTGGTTTGCAGGCTGTCACCTGTCTTTGAGGACTTTTTTTCTGTGTAATCTCACTATCAGCATTATATCTGCTATAAAATGGATGCTCAAAAAAAGGCTTATTGATTAAATTAGTGAATTGGTGAGTGGGCGGATGGATGGTACCAAACAAGAAATGTGTAATTGACCGTGAGAGGTGTTTGACATGTGAAAATCACTTAAGATGCTTCCAGTGTAACCAGAAGAAAAAAAAAAGTGACCAGTGAGATAACTGTGGGCATGATGGAAGTGCCTTAAAGCAGTGCTTCTCAAACTTCAGTTTAAATGTGAACCACCTAGGAATCTTGTTTAAATACAAATTATGATTTATTACATCTGGGTTGGGGCCTGGGGTTCTGCATGTATAACAACCTCCTAAGTGATGCTGATTCATGGTCTGAGTAGTAAGACCTACAGGACCTGGCCTGGCAAAATGACTGGCTGCCCTTGAGAGTGGCTGACACTGGGCACAAAGTTAGCAGGACCCTGCTTGTGGAATTATAGTGGATTCTTGTTCTTTGTGGTAGTTACCTTCTATAAAGTCACTGAACACTGAATTAGCAAATACTGAACTATTGATCCTGGGGGAAATACAGAACTAGATCGCTGTGAGCCTCTGGTCACAGCATTTTTTCCAGCTAATCAATACATGATCTTGTTTTACATGTTTTTCTGTTTACAGGCACTTTATTAAATATATATTATTGATTCATTAGCACTAAACTCATGGCCATCAGCACTGTAACTCATGCCTGAGTGCAACTTATCTAACACATGTACTTTCTCTGTGAAGCACATCACAGCCTTCTTGCACTCAGGGATACTTCAGACAGACAGTACTCTGTTTGGAGGCCATTATAAACAGCAAAGTCACCCCAAAAAGCACAAAAAAATGTGTGAAATGTGACACTAAATACACTGCAAAAAAAGACATGTGTTTACAGTCTGAGAGCTAAAATAAGGAGGCAGAACATCACCTTGTTTGACCTCAGCTGGGAATGTGTGAATCGGGTAACTCAAATGTTTCGTCTCTTTGTACATCTGCTACGACTATGAAAATGCCATCAGTATTGATTTGGGACTTACAAATAAATTTTGTAAAATTTATTTGAGTAGGTGAAACCACAAATATGGACTCTGTGAATGATGAGGATTGACTGTATAATATTCAGATGTGTGATGAACCAGAAAGACCTAATAATTGTAGCAACTTCAGCAGAACAACAGCAGAAAATTTCAGGACACCATGATAAAATAATTGGATCCTTCTGGGAAACTACAAAAAGAGCCTGTGAGTCTCACTGGCCACCAGGCAGGGACCACTGTGAAATCCCAAATGCAAAACTTGTCAGCCTCAAGACAGTGCAATAGGTGCAGCTCTAGTCACGTTTCAGGCTTCCTTGGGGAAATGGAGACACTGCAATTAGACAAGACCACATTGGTGTTCCCATGTAGTCATTAGTTATAGAAGTGTCTCCCAATCAGCATTTCTCAAACTTTCCACCCAAATTCCTCTAATAGCAGAGGAGAGTCAAAAATGTATTCCCAATTAAGAAGAAGCGGTATATACAGATACAATGGAATATTAATTATTTAGCTATAAAAAAATTAAAAACTGCCATTTGCAACAACATGGATGGACATAGAGAATATTATGTTAGTGAAATAAATCAGAGAAAGACAAATATTATATGATATCACTTTTATATGTGGAATCTAAATCTAATACAAATGAATGTATATGCAAAACAGAAACAGGCTCACAGATATAGAAACAAACTTGTGGTACCAAAGGGGAGAGGGAAGGGGGAGGAACAAATTAGGGGTACAAGATTAAAAGATACAAACTACTATGTGTAAAATAGATAAACAACAAGAATACACTCGATAGCACAGGGTATTGTAGCCATTATCTTGTAATAACCTAGAATGGAATATGATCTGCAAAAATACTGAATCACTATGCTGTCTTCCTGAAACTAACACAATGTTGTAAATCAACTACACTTCAATTTAAAAAAAAAAAAGTATTACCAAGAGCCTGCCTCAACAACGTCCAGTGCTATATTCTACTCAATAAAATATCTGGGTTTGTTTTAATATAACAGTGTTTTCATACTATTTACCACCAGATAAACTGACCTTCCATCAAGATGGATCTCATGCCTTTTCATCCTCCTGGCACACATAGCCTGGGGAGGGGCCCTTCCTCAGCTTGTGTGCTGGTCATCTAGATCGGAGTCCCCAACACCCGGGCCACAGACCAGTACCAGTCTGGGCACGGCCTGTTAGGAACTGGGCTGCACAGCAGGAGGTGAACAGCAGGCGAGCAATCGAAGCTTCATCTGCCTCACCCCATTGCTCCACATCACTCGTATTACTGCCTGACCATCCCCCTATTGCTCACATTATCGCCTGAACCTCCCTCCCACACACCCCCGGTCCATGGAAAAATTGCCTTCCACGAAACCGGTCCCTGGTGCCAAAAAGGTTGGGAACCACTGATCTAGATCAGTGGTTGGCAAACTACTGCTCATGGGAGAAGTCTGGCCCACCACCTGTTTCTGTAAGTAGAAGTTTTTTGGAATACAGCCATACCTACTCATTTAAGATTGTCTATGGCTGCTTTCACACTAAAAAACACAGTAGAGTAGTTGCAACATGAGACTATGAGGCCCACAAAGCCAAAATTATTTGCTATCTGGCTCATTATGGAAAAAGTTTCCCCACCTCTGGTCTAAATTGTTGTTTTGCTCTTTCTTAATAATTGATGTTATTACTTTCCCAACTTCATATGTAAAGAAGCCCTTCAGATATTAAAAACCAGGCAAGCCTGAATTCATTAGTTTCAACTGATTATCAACTCAGATATTGATCTCTATGGAGTGAGCCAGATCTTCAATTAGACAAGACTCACATAACGCAAGTGGAACCAGACAGGATCTGGACCTGCTAACATGAACCAGTTTTTTTTATCCTGAGCTGAGCCTGTCCCTTTGGACTGGGAGAGCCAAGCATGTTTTATATAATGTAAATGCAAATACTTCACTGTGTAAACGATTCTGTAATGGGTGATGAACGGGGGAAATTAGAGCTTAGACTGCCTAGTACTGATAAATGTGGATTAAAAGAAGGAATTTAAACATAAAGGGGCATAGGAAAGGGAAGAAGTATCCATATGCAGGCCAATGGAAGGGATTTAGCTACCTAGAGTCTGATAGCCCAAGGCAGTCGAGGACAGAACCAGCTAGTGCAGAGTTCAAGCAAAGCTTTGAGGAAACACTGAGGGTTTAATCAGGGATAAATGTGACTGATAAATCCAAAGGATAGGCATTAGGCTAAAAATAGCAGATAAGCCAGGGGAAAGGAAACACAGATTTGAAACAGAGCAAGAGAAAGGGTGACAGCAAAGCTAGGAGACATCTGGAAGGTTGCACCCCGAAGAGAGGAAAACTAGCTTGCCTTTAATGGCTTTTGGGTTAGTGTTTGGAGTTCGGGCAATTTGAATCAGTTGGAAGAAACTGAAGGTGTTTGGGAGGGACATCCATTCAAAAAATAGAATTTTCAGTAGGCTTCTGAAATTTTTTTTCTGAGATTCAGGGCAAGACTTGGAGAATCACACAGAAAAAAGCTTGATTCCTCAGGGATTGCGAGGTGGAGTGGAAAAGCAGAATGGAATTTGTAAGACAAAGCACATTACTTGGAGCAAAGTTTGAAAACTTACTCCTAGAAGGGCTTGGCTTAAAGGAATAAAAAGAGAGATTCATACCTGGGAAAAATCTCGAAGTTTTTTTTTCTTAAACAGGGTACTATGGTTTATATAATTATATTATGTGTGAAATTTGATTGGCTTTATATATTATATTATCTACCTCAAGAATTTTCATATCTGGATAAAGTACTCCAAATAGGTGTTCCTCCCTCCTGCCCCCTGCATGTAAAATGACTGGCCCAGTTCTTGTTGATTATTCACTATTAATTAGAGGTACAGAAACACAAAAGGACAGGAATTTCTTCTTGAACAAGGGAACATTGTAGTTTCCCTTGATTCCCACTGCCCTTCATGTTGATGAATGAAATTGGCATTCGGGTGAAAATGACCCAGAGGATAACTAAGTGGTGATACTAAAAAGAACCTTAGTTCTTGCTGGCATTATGGAGCCCCTGGTATACTGTTTGCTGGACTTCCAGTTATGTGAAAGATTACATTTCTTTTTTTTGTTTTGGTCATTTGGGGTTGGAATTTCTATTACTTCTTGCCAAAATCATACTGATAGATGCCAGGTTCTCCTCCAGATACTGAGGCTACAATGGTGGGAGAGCAAACAAAGAAACCAGATGATTTCAGTAGAATAATCGACTATGGATATTAGATCCCCAAATTCTGGTTATCCTGTTGATGCTACTCTTGATTGAATGATTTGAGTCTAAGGAAGGGGATGGATTCTGGGGGAGCAATACAAGCCCATAGTGGAAGTTAAGATTTCCAAAGGTGAAGGAGATATACATGGTGAAGCTTAGGGGGAACATTGGTGATAGAAGGATGTTACAGTGGGGGGAGACAGGAGGGAGATGGAGGGGTGTTTCTTCTAGGGAACTCCTTTGAAGGAAACTCAGAAGGAATCCAAGAATGTGGATGAAAACCAGAAGAAAATGGAATGAAAGAAGCCGAGAAAAGGGTATTTAAAGGAGACATTGGTCCACGGTGTCAAGAGCAGCTAAGAAATCAAGAAAGTTGCAAACTGTAAATTGTCCATGTTTGACAATGTGAGGTCAATAGGAACCATCACAAAAGTAGTTTCTGTGTAGAGAGAGTGGGGAGAGTCAGAAGGTATTGCAGGAAGGAGAACTCCTTCCAGGGCCCAAGAGTGGGCTCTTGTCTAACACTTGGAAATGAATTGTCCAATGATACACACGTGCTGACAAAGCAAGAGACTTTATTGGGAAGGGGCACCTGGGTGGACAGCAGCAGGATAAGGGAACCCAGGAGGACTGCTCTGCCATGTGGCTCACACTCTCTGGTTTTATGGTAATGGGGTTTGTTTCTGGGTTGTCTCTGGCCAATCATTCTGACTCAGGTTCCTTCCTGGTGGCACATGCATTGCTCAGCCAAGACGGATTTCAGAGAGGAGGATTCTGGGAAGTTGGTAGGACATATGGACTGGAGTCTCCTCTCTCCTTTTGACCTTTCCCATGTCCTTCCAGTTGGTCGTGGCTTGTTCTGCATCCTTTACCAGAACCTCCTGTCACAAGATAACTTATGTAAATGGTTATCATGGTGCCTGGCCAGGGTGGGCGGTTTCAGTCAATGGTTCCCCTAAAAAAGAGAGTGAGTTGAACAGGGAAAGGAGGTAAAGAAGTAGAAATGTCGTTGGTTACTTTTTCAGGCAGATTAGCTGGGAAAGAAAATAGAAAAATAAGGAAGGTTGTGTACAATTGGTGGGGGAGAGGTGGGAAGAGAGACCTGAAAGTTCTATGGGAAATTCCTTTTGGCCTGCTGATGGAGAACCTCTAATATAGAGGAATGATTGAGGTCCTTTAGCCCCGATTACAGGCCCATATCAAACAATCCGTGTTTGGAAAGGCCTGTTGTAAAAGGCCCACCCTGTGATTCACACATTGAACAAAGGGAGTTAAATGAACAAGCAAGGATTTCCCAACAGTACACTTGATTTGTTGAGTCTGGCTGTCAAAGTCATGGCTTTTCATTCATTGTACAAGGCTGCTGTAAGCGCCTTTCTCAGGAGATGTGCTTGCTCCACAGTTTTAAATCGAGTTCAGAGCTTATTCGGCAAAAATTTTAAAAGGTTGTTTTTAATTGTAAGATATATATATATATATATATATTATAAGTGATGGAGAAATCACCCTGGCCCCCACCACACACACAGAGGGAAAACATCTCTAAACGTGGTCTATTGCCTTTTAGTCTTTTGCTGTTCATGTGTTTATTAGTAACCCTCACGTCTTCGTACTTCACTAGGCCTGGGCACCCTGAAGAGCAGCTCTGAGATGTGAGGTCTAGGCCCTCTCTCCAAGCTCTGACAATATGTTTGAGAATATAACACATACAGAAGTGGGTGGGCATTCAGCAAGGTGGACCAAATGTCAGGGCCAAGACTGTGGTGAGGTGACAGAGGCCACATCATGCAAGTCCAGGAACAAATTCTGTATTTATTTAAAAATTTGATATTTTGTTCATTATGAATTTTTTGCACTAATTTTGATTTTTCTAAAAAATATTCCATTAAAACATTATATATCTTGATTACCAAGTTTTGCACTGAAGGTGAATGGCTCACTCCCCTCACCTTCACCCTGGTCTGGTGTCACCCTGGCTGAAAGATGGACTTTAGTTTCAGCTGTACGTTTGAACCCATCTCTTGTACTTACTAGAAGTGTGACTTGAGCAAGTTACCTGCTTTCTGTAAGCTCAATATCCTTATTTGTAAAGTGCAGATAGTTAAATTGAGTTAATACAGGTAAAATGCTTAGCTTAGGGATAGCAAATATTCAATAAGTAGAATATGATTCCAAAAGCATAGATGAGCAATCTAGATAATTACTATACAATAGCACTGTCCAATAGAAATCGAATGTAAACCATATATGTGATTTTACATTTTCCAGTAGTCTCTTTTAAAAATGTAAAAAGCAAAAGGTGAAAGTAACTTTAATTATGTTGCTTATCCTAATATATCAAAAATATTATTATTTCAACATGAAATCAATAGAAAAATTATTAATGAATGGGCTTCCCTGGTGGCACAGTGGTTAGGAATCTGCCTGCCAATGCAGGGGACATGGGTTCAATCCCTGGCCCAGGAAGATCCCACATGCTGTGGAGCAACTAAGCCCGGGCGCCACAACTACTGTTCCTGTGCTCTAGAGCCCATGAGCCACAACTACTGAGCCCGTGAGCCACAACTACTGAAGCCTGTGTGTCTAGAGCCCATGCTCCGCAACAAGGGAAGCCACGACAGTGAGAAGCCCACGCAGCACAAAGAAGAGTAGTAGCCCCCACTCGCCACAACTAGAGAAAGCCCACGTGCAGCAACCAAGACCCAACACAGCCAAAATAAATAAATAAATTTAGAAAAAAAATTATTAATTAAATAGTTTACTTTTTAAAATACTAAGTCTGTTTTAAATACTAAGTCTGGGAAATTGGGTACGTATTTGATACTTTACAGGACACCTCGATTTGGACAAGCAGCATTTCAAGTGCTCAGTAGCCACACCTTATAGGTGGCTGCTGTTTGGATGCACAGATACAGACATTCTCTGAAGACTGTTGGAGGCGAGAGCCGCTGGGACAGAAATGCAGGGAAAGGAAAGCAACTTTTAATCCTTTCAGTAAAGATCTTAGTCCAAGTCCAGGACAGTTTCTACTATCCTTTAAATAACTCTCTTGTGGCCATTGAAATACAGAAGGCTGTGAACATTTGGGAACACAAATAGAAAAAAAATAATACCCATTAGGAAAATTACAATACCTGCTCTTTCATTTCTACCAGCGTATCAAACACTCTTTGCTTATTCTTTTATTCTATTGGACTCTAAGAGCATCATAACATTACTTATAAGCCCAGTAACCATGGATTTTAAATACTTTGAGGTTTGTATGTCTGTTCCCTGAGCCAAAAATTGATAAGCATTTGAAAGTATAATAGCCAGACACTTTACAGATATTTTAAAGTCTCAAAAAATTCAAACCTAAAGAAGGGAAAAACCCAACTAAACTAAAAGTTGGAAAGGATTTATAATTTTAAAGAAAGTCTTGCGTAGAGCCAAATTCCTAAAAAGATATCGGTTCTGTGGTAGTATATCGTTTATTGAAAAGGTGAGAATCTGTGTTTGTTTAATTCACTTAATTCACTTGTGTCAAGAAAAAAAGAAAATATTTCCCGAAGAATATGTGCGATATCCATAGGTACAGTGTATGATCAGAAACAATTTTTAAAATGTGAACTCCGAGTACATTTGCTTCCTGGCCTGCCCCGGCACTCTCAGTGTCTTCTTTACCTGGTTCATCACACACATGCCACCTAATGTTAGCAATGAGTGCAGACCAGGCACTGCATTTAAGACAAAAAACCCCAGCTAGATTCTTCAGGGGAAAGTTATTTTCCTACCATGAAAGAAATTGCTGCTTTTTTGTATGCGCATAGTTTATTTACAGCATTTAACATTTTACTTGAAGTCAAGACATAATTTTGGAATGCATGAATTGACTTTTTGGAAATGGCAGGGATGAAATTTCTTTAACCAAAAGTGCTTTCCCCATGACCTGTATATCTTTAAGGTAAATGCTGAGTCATTCATGATGTATTAAAAAAAACTCTTTTTTCTTCCAGCTCCACCCTCCTGGATTGGGAATGAGTATGCCAAATCTCACACAGAAATCATTTCCGGAGGTTTTTCAGGTCTGAGAATATGGAAAGGAAGCCGTTTAACATTCTACAGCCTCAACTGCTCCACTTGTGTGCCTGGACCAGCAGTTTCAGCCTCATCTGACAGCTCATTAGAAAAACAGAATCTCCAGCCCCACTCAGACCTATCAGATCAGAACCTTCATCTTATAAAATCCACTAGATGGTTCCTTTACACATTAACGTTTGAGAAGCACCAGTCTACAGAGCACAATAATCTCCATGGTTTCAAAACATCATAATAAATTGTTTCATTACTACTACCATTCTTCAAATTAAAATAAAAAGTTTCCATATTTGGGCTTCCCTGTGGTGCAGTGGTTGAGACTCTGCCTGCTAATGCAGGGGACACAGGTTCGAGCCCTGGTCTGAGAAGATCCCACATGCTGCGGAACAACTAGGCCCGTGAGCCACAACTACAGAGCCTGCGCGTCTGGAGCCTGTGCTCCGCAACAAGAGAGGACGCGATAGTGAGAGGCCTGTGCACCGCGATGAAGAGTGGCCCCCGCTTGCCACAACTGGAGCAAGCCCTCGCACAGAAATGAAGACCCAACACAGCCAAAAATAAATAAATAAATAAATAAATAAATAAATTTAAAAATAGCCAAGCATTTGAAGCCCTTTAAAAAAAAAAGTTTCCATATTTAACTGTTTAACTAACTTTAAGATTTCCCTCACAATAATGTATAATACCATGCTGCTATTTAAAAGTCACTGTGATTTGACAATTACTTCAAGAAGTTTTCATGTAATCTACGAGTATCATTGTAATCTCTGTGGATATTTGCAGTGTAGAAAGCTGTTCTTAGGCATCCACGACACCTCTGTGGATGAGGCCAGGGCATGGGTGTTTTATAAAGCTTTCCTGGGGAGGCTAATATGAAGCCGGGGCCAAGAGCCACTGCTGTCTCCAGAACGTCTGATCCACAACCTCAAGGGCTTTGCAGGATTCAGAACCAATGGGAACAGTGCCTCTTTTTCTTTTTTTTTTTTAGCGTAGCTTTAGCTCTGGTTCATTTAAATGTGTGGTCCCCCAAAAACTGATGAAGTAAGGGGTTCTTTCCTGCCTTTCCCAAGTCTCCCTGGGTTTCAAGTTCTCAACCACACCCTGAACATTCATTCTTAGACTTCTTCTGCCCTGACTTCACTCATTAATCATTTCCTTTCATACTTCTGGTCTCTTTCCAGCTTTCCAGGGTCTTTCTGGAATCCAGGAGCCTGAAAATAGCATCCCAGATGTGTCTACCTCCGTTTTCCTCTCTCCCTTCTCTATGATAGTCTTCAGGACAGCCTGAAATAGAACTGGCCTTTACTTGCTGGGATTTAAACATTCTCAGGCAATTTTACATTTTTAAAATGAAAAAAATGTCTGGAATAGCTAAGTTGCATATCCAACAATTCAGATCACTGATTGCTTTTCTACAAAGCCATAGGTTATATTTAAAAACTAGAGATGCTGATGGAAAGGTAATGGAGCTCAGAATGAGGTAAGTTGCAGCCTGCTTCCCCTCTCTAGCCCTGGGTCAATGGTTATAAGAAGCAACCCAGGGCTGGTTTCTAGAGAGGATGATACCCTATCCTGCTATATATATTTAAAAAAAAATTTAATGACTTTTTCGATGAATAGTATTAAAAATACAAAGAATGATGAATTTAACCAAAGTTAATTCTATAAAACAAATAAGAATAAGTTAACATATTAAAAACAATTCTGACCAATTACTTTTCCACATAATTTAGAAAACATGCATATTGCACAAGTAGGGAATCAATTTGGATTTGAGAATATAGCTGTGAGAATGACCTGCATATTATATTTCTATCTGCTTGGTTTAGGGACTGTTTTGATAAGCCTTTAGGTAGTAATGGCAGTTCTTAAAGAAGAAACAAGTTTGCTTTCATATGTCTAGAAAACAAGAGTGCTGGATTCTCTTTTCTACTTCAGGAATCACTTTAGATGTTTTTGCCCTCAGGCCTATGCTTCCCCTCACTTTGTGTTCTGGGCTAAGAGCTCCCTGCAGCCTGTAATCTATATTTCCCCTAGATCATTCTACTAGTTTGATCTTTAATAATTCACATCTGCATTGAGCCCTAAGACAGGAAGGCATGTCAAGCTGGCACAATGAGAAAACCAATGTAAAGATAGAAAGGAGTATTAAATGATTGCCTTGGATTTCGAGTTCGCTGTGAAGAGAATTGAAAGTGCTCAAGGTCCTGGATTCATACAACTTCTTCCACCAATATTCTGGCCAGCGAAGGGACCCAAATCAAGTAGGGTGGTGTAATTTGCCAGGAAATGTACTTTTTAGGAAAGTCCTTTAAAAATACAGATTAAAAGCACGATAAGAGACCTTAATAGCAATATCATCACTCAAGGGAATGCTTAAAAGTTCAACTTTTACTACAAAACTATATAAATAGAGATGGGATCATTAAATGTTTTAAAGTGCAAATTATCAAGATTTAAAATTTTAAAGAATGAAATATTGCCATTTGCAGCAACATGGATGGACCTAGAAAATATTATACTAAGTGAAGTAAGTCAGACAGAGAAAAACAAATATATGATATCACTTATATGTGGAATGTAAAAAATAATACAAATGAATCTATATACGAAAAAGAAACAGACTCACAGACATGGAAAACAAACATGGTTACCAAAGGGGAAAGGGGGGGATTAAATTAGGAGTGTGAAATTAACAGACACAAACTACTATACTAAATAAATAAGCAACAAGGATTTACTATATAGCACAGGGAACAATATTCAATAACTTGTAGTAAACTAAAATGGAAAGTTATCTGAAAAAATGCACGTATATAACTGAATCACTTTGCTGTACACCTATACTAACACAATATTGTAAATCAACTATACTTCAATTAAAGAAAAGATTTAAAATTTTTAAAAATTGACGTAGGAATTTATAAATGGAACCATAATCTAGAGTAAACTGGGGGAAAAAAGATGTGATGTAAATGAATAAATATATATTTTTAATTCTAGGTACTCTCAAATAAGCTATGTAGAACTCATGAAAGCACTTCGAAGAGAGACATTACAAAAGATAACCCTTCACATTTTATTAATATATTGTTAACTCTCCATTATGTAGTTTGCCTTCCCAGTGTATCAGCGAAGTCCAAATTGAAATCCTGAGCTGCCTTCCTCATTGCCAACCCATATTCAATCGACTTCCAGCTATCTTTTCTAATTTACCAAGCTAGTTTGCGCCTAAGCACCAAAACTTGGCTTTAGTGTCAGCCAAGACACGTCTGCGACTGAAAAAGAACAAACTTAACCCTACATGTAAACCCTTATTTCCTTAGACTGGAACAATCACAGCGAAAAATCAGGTCTTCAGTAACAACCACAGCGGGATTAGCTCCAGCGCCACCAACTTGGTTATTTTGGGTCTAGATGCCCCTATCACCTGGCTGGCCCAGTACAAGGCAGCCAGGTCAGCCCAGTGGGACTGACGGGGAGAAGTTTGCTGCACCGCTGCTGTTCCCACTGCTGGCCTGCCTCTCCTCAATGCTGCTCCCCAGCCAGACCCGTCACCCTACAGGGTTCCGCCCCACCCCCCCACCCTTACTCCCCGCTGTGGCTACAGCCAGGCCAGAACTGACCTCCATTTGCCTCACTGGAAGCCCAGGTGCTTTCTGCCTGAAAGAAAAAGAGATTTTACTTCCAAATGGATTGTTTCCTATTCGGCCCTGGGTAGTGTGGGCTGAAGGAATGACAACTCTTTCAGGAGTATTTTGTGTTTCCCTTTAGCCTGGTAGTTTTGAATCCTCCCAGTACATGGAAATACTGAGGGAGCTTTTAAAAATCTATTTCAATACAGGCCTTAAATTTTAATCTAATTGATCTAGGGTGAGGTCCAGGCTAAGGGCCTTTGAAAAACTCCCAAGGGACTTTAACGTGCAGCAGGAGCTTAGCTTGAAAAGTGCCCCCTTAAGCATTTCTGAGAGTTCAGTGTGCTCAGGATTATGTCTCGTCAGTCACCATTGGGCTCTATCTCTCTACCTTCCTTTTCTGTTTGTGCCCTCTTCTGTTGGGCATCTTCCTGCCTGCTTAACGTTGCCACATCCCTGTTCTCCCCCACCAGGTACGTCTGTCTCTGCCCAGTCACCAACACCAACACCATTTCTACAGGCTCTGCTACTCACCCTAAGGGTGGCCATGGAGTCAACTAGGTACCATCTTCAGAATTAGGGCCATTAGGCCCCAACAATAATAATAATAAACACTTTACTCTTCCTATGTAGAACTGTTCTAGGCACTTTACGTATATTACATTATTTGATCCTCAAAACGACCTTATGAAGTAGGCATTATTATTATCCCTATTTACAGATGAGGAGCCTGGAGCCCAGAGAGGTTAGGTATATGGAGGCAAAATCCTAAAGAGGAACACCCAAGATTCCATCACCTGATTATTCAGTCAAAGACTAATACAGATACTGCTGTTGATGGGATTTTGCAGATGTACTTTAAGTTCCAAATATATTTCCCTTAAGGTTCAGAGATTCACCCAGGTAAGTCTGATCCAATCAAATGAGTTCTTTAAAAGCAGAGCGTTTTCTCCAACTGATAGAAGAAGAGGAAGTCAGAGAGATTTTAAGCATGAGAAGGACTCATCACTTTAATGCTGGCTGTGAATGTGGAGGAGGGTATGTGACAAAGAACGCAGGTGAGCTCTAAGAAAAGACAGTGACTGGAGGCTGACAGCAATGAAATGGAACCTTAGATGTAGGGTCGTGAGAAACAGAATTCTACCAAGAACGTGAATGACCTGGAAAATGAATTCTTCCCCAGAGCCTCCAGATAAGAGCCCAGTCCACATGACACCTTGACTTCAGTCCTGGAGACTCCAGGAAGCAGAGATCCCAATCACACCTTGCTGGACTTCTGCCCTTAGCACTGTGAGCTGATAAATGGGTGCTGTGTTAGGGCATAAAGTATGATGATCTGGTACACAACAACGGAAAATTAATAGTGACAACTCACCCAAGGTAAGCCAGACAGTAAGCAATAAAACCAAGATTTAAACCCAAGTAATATGGGTCAACAGCTCTTTCAAACTACTTTAAATTCTCACACCAAGTGGATCCAAGCTGCACTGAATGACAGACACAAACCTGTGCTCTCCCACTCATGACCTCCTGACAGAGGCTTTGTAATTAGGGTGAAAGTGCTGAGCTGCCTGCCTCCTCTCTTCTGACGAAGTCTCCTGTCAGGCTGCTTCATCACTTAGGCAAAACATTTTGGTAGGTTTCATCATGTTCCCCAGAATTAACTCCACTTGGACTTAGGGTTGGATGTGATATCCTTTGTACACAGAGATATAGTTCTCTTTGTTGGGAATGTATAACACTTAATGCCTAAGAAGTCCAGGGCTCTTTGTATGAGGACCCATTCATAGCCCATACCTAGCCTACATTTTGAGGACTGATCTGATTTTCAGACAAGGAATGCATTTGCATGGGCTCTCTTCTGCTTCATTGTGCACAGATCACTGGGATGTCTACATTTCTCTTTTTCCCACTAGAAGAGATATTGAGAATTCACTGGGCAGTATGTCATAGCTTTTCTTTCTATAGCTCTAAAACTTTTTATTTACTGAATAACAAGTATGTGCCAGATAGTATACTAACTGCTTTTCAAATATCTCATTTAACCTTCCCAATAATTCTATGATGTAGGTATCATTATTTTCATATTATGGATAATAATTGAAGTACAGAATTAGGAAAGAAGAATCCATCTGAGGTACACAGCTGACAAGGAGGGGAACTAGGTTTCTCCATGGGCTTTTCAACTTCAAAACCCTTCATCAAAATAAAAAGCTTGATGCTTTACTTATCTTCAGATCACCCCTGGCCGTTTAGACCCACCCCAGAGCCCAATGCTTTAATATGGTTCAACTGAATGGCTCAAAGCCCTCTCACAAACTCAGTCTTCAGGCAACACTTACATTAACTTGCTGTGCTGTCTATCCCATACCTCCACTTCTGGTTCTATCCCACACCTATACATCTGGTTCTAGCTCATACCTTCACTTCTGGTTCTATCCCACATCTATACATCTGGTTCTAGCTCATACCTTCACTTCTGATTCTATCCCATACCTACACATCTGGTTCTAAAAACCATTTTACTTATGGATGCTGGCTTGTGTGGGGTCTCCATTGACATAAAGCTAATTAAGTAAAAATTCCAAGATTTAAAAAAAAAAACAAAAACAACTTTGTGGGAATCTTAACCATACTTGATTAGTTCATTTAGAACAAATAAATCACATTACAAATAAATCAAATTAATTTTGATTAATTAAAATTAATCAAATCAGACAAATAAATCACATTAATTCTCACACAGAAATGTGTCATCTATAAATTAATCAAATCAGACAAATAAATCACATTAATTCTCACACAGAAAGGTGTCGTCTATAAATTAATCAAATCAAACAAATAAATCACACTAATTCTCACACAGAAAGGTGTCGTCTATAAATTTCTTGTGTTTTTTGATAAAGATGATGTTTATTGTATGCATATGTAAGAGGTTTCTTGTTATTATCAAGAAACCCTTTAAGGATAAAGCATTTCTGTATATTACCATAATTCGGTCAATAATAATGACTGTTTCTATCAAGAACCTGTCAATTAAGCAATTTTCTGATTAAAATCAAGTTTATTTCTTCATTTGCAAGCAAAACCTTCATTAACCAAGGTTAATGAAATGATCACATTTATGTTTTCCACTCTATCCTAGAATGAAGTTTGTGAATTTTTAATGCAGAAATGAAGGGGAAAGGAGTCACCAGAAGAAGGACATCACAGTATGTTTGAATGTGCTCTGGGCTGGGAATTAGGAGGGCTGAAATCTTACCCTGGATGTGTCACCCCCAAACTATGCTTTCTTGGATCTCTGAGTTCCAGTTTTTATATATAAAATGAAGATAATGCTTAAAGCACTATACAAATTTATTTCTATTTTGTTATTATTATCAAAATTGAGAAATGACAGTGGGTAGTTATCCTAGACCCTTATGGTCATAAAATCCAGGAGGCTGCTCTGACCTGGCTTCAATTTTCCAGGTAACTGCCTTTTTGTTTTGCCTACAGAGTCCTTTTCAGGCAGCAAAAGGGTGAGATGATGCTCTTATTGTAGAAATAATTGGTGAGGTGGTACCCATCACTGAAGTTGACTATGATTATCTGCTCACCTTTGGACTTGGGAAAGTTGTAAAGTATAAATGTGAGCTTCACAAAGTTTGGGGGAATGTCTCATTAAGGATCTGCCCAAGCACCCATCACACAAAGTGCTTGATAAAGTGATTAATGAAGGAAAAAATGAAGGAATGGCTTTTAATCTTTAAATGGAGCTCAGAGTCAATGATCAGGCTAGAAAAAGGAATCATAGAAATATTTCTTTTTCAGTTCCTCTAGAAGATTGTTAATCAGCATTTTTGTCTCTCAGAAATTAAACTTCAGATATAACCTTTCTTAAGGTATGAAGTGTAAGTGTTAAATAATGTCAGATACCCTCCTTAACATATAAAAATGTATATTTTACCAGTAAGTATTATCATTCATTCATTTATTCACAGATTCTGCCAGGCCAGGAGTAAGGCTATTGATTTTTTCCTGAAGTCCCAGTGCTCAGTAAATTTATCCATTTGATAAATAGTCACTGAGTTCCAGGCACCTTGGTAAGCTAAATATTTACTCTGGTGAAGCTGCCAACAATAACATTTTCAGAACTTCTTTTTCATTTGTTTTCAGGGCCTGCAGTCTGTTAGTTATATAACACCTTTTATTCACGGAACCAGTGCACAAACATTGTCTAATCCTTATAAGAACAGGGCATCATCATGATATATGTGAAGGGAGCACACCTAACAGGAGCTCAATACATACTTGAAGGGATCATTGTTAACCATGCTTGACAGTTGAAGACACGGGGACTTGAAAAAGTAAACGACTTTCACAAAGTCAGCACCCTAAGTGTAAGAACCTAGACTCTCAACCTCTGACCCTGAATTGAGGGTCAGAGGTTTTTAAAAAATTCAGTACACCTATATCTTCAACAGTGACAAATCATGACTTGGGAGATGGTTTGGTATTTAGGAAACATGCAAAAATCATTAAGAGCTAGTTATTATAAACAAAGTGGGGAACCAAACTAGGTAAGAGTGGGGAGTTTGTATTGTTTGCTTTGTTTTTATTAAAACTGAGGCATTAAAGGAGGCAAGAATGTACAATGGGGAAAAGACAGTCTCTTCAATAAATGGTGTTGGGAAAACTGGACAGCTACAGCCAAAAGAATCAAACTGGACTACTCTCTTATACCACACACAAAAATAAATTCAAAATGGATTAAAGAATTAAATATGAACCTGAAACCATAAAGCTTCTAGAAGAAAACATAGACAGTACTCACTTTGACATCAATTTAATAATATTTGGGAGGATATGTCTCCTCAGACAAAGGAAACAAAAGCAAAAATAAACTAATGAGACTACAACAAACAAAAAACTTTTGCACAGTGAAGGAAAATATCAACAAAACAAAAAAGCCACCTACTGAATGGCAGAAGATATTTGCAAACAGTGTTTCTGATAAGGGGTTAATATCCAAAATATACAAAGAACTCATACAATGTGATATCAAAAAAAGCAAACAAGCTGATTAAAAGCAGAGGATTTGAATAGCCATTTTTTCCAAAGAAGACATACAGATGGCCAAAAGACACATGAAAATTTGCTGAACATCAGTAATCATCAAGGAAATGCAAATCAAAACCACAATGAGATATCACCTCACTCCTGTCAGAATGGTTATTATCCAAAAGAAGAATTAACAAGTGTTGGTGAGGGTGTGGAAAAAAGGGGGTTCTTGTTCATTGTTGGTGGGAATGTAAATTGGTACAGCCACTATGGAAAACAGTACAGAGATTTCACAAAAAAATTAAAAATAGAACTACCATATGATCCAGCAGTTGCATCCCTGAGTATTTATTCAAAGAAAACAAAAACACTAATTAGAAAAGATATGCGCACCCTATGTTCATTGCACCATTATTTATTAATACAACTGTGGCCAAGATATGGAAGCAACCTAAGTTTCCATCAACAGATAAATGGATAAAGAAGATGTGGTGTATATATATATATATATATATATATATATATATATATATATATATATATATATATATACAGTGGAATATTACTCAGCCATAAAAAAGAATGAATTCCTGCCATTTGTGACAGCATGAATGGAACTTGAGGGCATTATGTTAAGTGAAACAAGACAGAGAAAGACAAATACTGTATGATTTCACTTATATGTGAAAACAAAACCACTGAACAAACACAACAAAACAGAAGCAGAGTTATAGACACAGAGAATAAACAGGTGATTGCCAAAGGAGAGGTGGGTAAAGAGGAGGAGAGAAAAAGATGTGGGAGATTAAGAGGTACAAATTTCTAGTTACAAAATAAATGAGTCACAGGTATGAAATGTTCAGTGTGGGAAATACAGTTGACAACTAAGTAATATCTTTGTATGGTGACATATATCATAACTAGACTTATCATGAAATAAGTCATATCATTTTGAAATGTATAGAAAAAAATCACTATGCTGTGTAACAAGAACTAACACAATGTTGTAAGTCAATTATACTTCAACAAACATACAAACAAACTCATAGAAAAAGAGATCACATTTGTGGTTACCAGAAGCGGAGGGTTGCGGGGAGGGAGAACTGGATGAAGGCAGTC
This sequence comes from Phocoena sinus, assembly GCF_008692025.1. Lineage (NCBI taxonomy): Eukaryota > Metazoa > Chordata > Mammalia > Artiodactyla > Phocoenidae > Phocoena > Phocoena sinus. The sequence goes on from NC_045779.1 coordinate 29,221,501, forward strand.
AAAAGGTATAAACTTCCAGTTATAAGATAAATAAGTACTAGGGATGTCAAGTACAACGTGATAATTAGCACTGCTGTGTGTTACATATGAAAGTTGTTAAGAGAGTAAATTCTGAGTTCTCATCACACACACAATTTTTTTTCCATTTCTTTAATTTTGTATCTCTATGAGATGATGGATGTTCACTAAATTTACTGTGATAACCATTTCATGATGTATGTAAATCAGATCACTATGCTAGACACCTTAAACTTACAAAGTGCTGAATGTCAATTATATCTCAATATGTAAATGTAAAATTAAATTTTAAAACTTGAGGCATTGACCAAAATAATAAACCATATTTTCTTGAGTGACTTATGAAGTGGCTTTGTAGGCAATGCTGGGAAACTAATCCTAAATTTTTGTGAGCAGTGTCAACATCTCTAAAAGAAGCACACCTGTGTGTTTCTACAAGACTCTTTTTGGAGGAGTGCAATATTTTTATGGGATGTAGAAGGGATCACAATTAGTTCCAGGAATCTTGGTTCTGTGGTCCAGACTGGATCTTTCCTTGAGCATCCACAGCACTAATTGCATTGGTTGGTTACTTTAAAGCAGACAACAGAGCAGGAGACCTGAGGTTTACTGACCACACAAACAATAGTAATTTATAGAATAAATATAGAAAAATACACACATGTAAATAAATATATATGAAAGGCATATATAAATCAAACAAACAAACAAACAAAATACACACAACTTAAAATGAAACAAACCTAGACCCAATCAAGACAGGAAATAAGGGTGGTATCATATACCAAGAAAACTCTGCCCAGGTCTTCCTTTTCTGGAGATTATACCATAAGCACAGGAATAAGGCAGCTTAGGCTAGCAGTAGGTAATTCTAAACAGAAACCTGTCTAGTGTCTTTAGACCTTAAAGTAAATGGAGTAAGCAACTAAGGCAGGATCACTTAGTTTCTGATAAGGTTTCCAGATAAGGGTTGCAGCCCTCTGGCCTACCTGTGATGAGGCCAAGGAGAGAATGTTACATAAATACAAGCCAGGAGGGTTTTTGAAATAGACATCTTTGTGCTGCCAGCTGATCAGGCTGAACCATTGCACCCTCAAGGGTAAACACAATACGCAGAGTGTGGTTTCAGAGCATAGGAAAGTTCAAATTCTTAGCCTTTCATTTGTTAATTTTAACTTTTAATGTCCATAGCAAAAATATGACATAATCTCAAGATTTCTACATCCCATAGCTATCAAATAACAGCAAGCAATCCATGACTAGTGATTTTGCAGGAGGTCCTTGGAATAGCTCATGGAAATATCAAAAGTAATCTTTGACTCTTGGCATGCTAGTGTTCATTTGTTTTTTTCTGCAAGAAACTTTGTTAGGTGAACTTTCACATTGCAATGAGGTTGCTGGAGGTTACATGGAGAGACAGTCGAGTGCCAGATAAATCACTGGGCTAAGTTTTATTATTCATGACCTGAGAAACTCACCTAAGGAAATAAGCATTTCTAAATATCAAGGCTGATTTTCAAGGAAATGGATGAATAAAACAAAGCTGGATAAAAATACAGCAATGATTATCATCTAGCAGAAGAAAAATTATAAGGCTGAGACCATTGGAACAAAGCAGTTATTGAATGTTAGGCCAGAGATAGATAACCAAAGATCAAAGCACACTTAATTAAGAGCACCACCACGAAGAGTTAATCTGAAGACCTATTAGAAGACAAAAATGTTGAAAGGTCTGATTAGTTCAATGGGAACCAGAGAAGATGACTTCTCTCTGGAAATGGAAGAGTCTAGAATTGATGGCTCATTTACTCATTCTTTTATTTTTGACATCAAGACCTCCAAAGAGACATCCAGCACACTGTAAAATATAAAGGGAACATTATGCTATTTAGAATTTTTCACAGTCCCTTTCAATTAGAGGGCCACTCAATACTCATCCTGAGAAGATCAGAGGGAAGTTGACCACCATCTGGAAGCACAGCCATGGCAACGCCCTTCCTCTCCTCAGCCCTGGGATCATATGACTCACTAAGGTGCCCCATCCAGGACCACTCTTAGTGCTTCCCCAACCACACCTGCCACACTCATTGGAACTCCTTAGAAGAGAGGACCACTAAGAAAATAAGACCTGGTTCCACACCACAACCACTGGCATTGCTACCAAGCCCAAACACTTACCCTCCCTTAAGCGGGAATCAATCCACCTTTCACTTATTCCTGCTTCTACCAGTTATTACTCATGAAAAGTCTCCTTTGTTAAACCAATCTGTCAACTCAAATACAGAGAACAGATTGGTGGTTTCAAGAGGCTGTGGATGGGGGTGGGGAAAATAGATAAAGGTTGTCAAAAGATAAAAACTTCCAGTTATAAAGTAAATCAGTTCTGGGGATGTACTGTACAGCATGGTGACTATAGTTAACAATGCTGTATTATCATATATTTGAAAGTTGCTAAGAGTAAATCTTAAAAGTTCTCATCACGAGAAAAAAAATTTGTAACTATGTGAGGTGATTGATGTTAACTTATTGTGGGGATCATTTTGCAATATATACATATACCATGTTATATACTCTGGACTAATACAATGTTGTATGTCAATTATATCTCAATAAAACTGGAAAAACAAAAGAAAAATAACACCTCTGCTTTGAGGCTTCTACCTCTGAGCTGAACCATCCTCTTTCCTCCTCATTGTAGTCCTCCACTGGCTTCCCAGTCATATCCCCTTCAATGAAGACTCGGAGTCTGAGAAGCACTTCTTCTCCATCCCAATATCAGCCATCTCCCTAGGAGACTTTAACTTTTATATGGATATTTACCTTCATTTCTGCCACAGCCATTCTTCCCCATGGTTATACCAAGGACCGTGTCTTTAAGGTGAAACAGTCCGACTTCCTAAATCACTAATTGAAAATCACACTCCTCTTAACAATCTAGCTAGCTGCCCTGTTCACCCACTCATGACTGCAATTGTTCCTTTCCATTATTGAGTTCACTAAAGCCTTGATCACCCCTTCTTTGCAAGGAAGCTACCTGTCTACCTATTCATTAATCCCCACAGTATGTTCAATCATTCTCTTGCAAATACTCTCCTCTCTTCTATCACCTGTCTCTAGGAAAAAAAAAAATCTCATGTTAAGTCCTCTTCTCATATCACTCTTAACAGTCTCACCAAGTAATATGATCCACCCTCATGGCTTTACATACCATCTCTATGCTGACAACTCACCCCCATGCTGAACACATACACAGTTAACTCCTTGCTTGATACCTCTCAATAGATATTGCACAAGCACCTCAAATGCATTATTGCCCAGCACTGAGGAACATCCTGAGACATGGGACTTTCAGTTTTAAAATCAGGAAAATCCTAAGTACATTGACAGTGTCTGTTACTTTAATATTCAATACCTAGAACAATCCTCAGCACATGCTTGTAAATTGAATGATTGAAACGAGGAGCTTCTCCTTCTAGACCACGTGAACATGGTCTCTTCTCTTGAAATCTTTGAAGCCCTTCCTGACCTTTCCACCCTGTCTCTACCTTTCAACCCAACTCCATTGTTAGGTTTTCCCTTCTCTGGGTTCCCATAATACCGTGTGTAGAACTCTATTTTAGCACTTACGATATTGCATTGTACTTGAACTTGTGCATTTATAGATCTATCCTCCCCGCTGGACTTTGAGCTCCTTGCTGATAATGACCATGTGTTTCTAGTCTTTCTATTTGCAGTAACTGTTACAGTGCCTGGTACATGATAGACACCAATAAATATATGAGGAAAGAAGGGGGAGAGGAGAAGAGGCAGGAAAGGAAAGGAAAGGAAAGGAAAGGAAAGGAAAGGAAAGGAAAGGAAAGGAAAGGAAAGGAAAGGAAAGGAAAGGAAAGGAAAGGAAAGGAAAGGAAAGGAAAGGAAAGGAAGAAAGGAAAAGAAAGGAGAAAGGAGAGGAGGAAGGAAAAGAGAGAAGAAGGAGAGGGGTAACAAAGCAGACAGTGACCCTCCGGTTACTTGACACAGTGTATGTAGCCATATATAGCCTACTTGTGCTAATTATGCCTGGTGGTGTGATTCCTCTAGTGAGAAGTGGCAAGCAAGGGAGCAGACTAACGGAACAGAAGTTTGGGATGAAATCTTTCCCAATTCACCAAATAATTGCCATCTTCTGTTCTTATACATACAATATTTCCAGATCTGTATAGAAACCTTTTTCTCCATTCCAACATACTTAACCTTGAAAAAGTAATTTGATGATATGGGCTTGGGAATAGACATTACTTAAATATTAGCTGAGAGCATGCAGCCTTAACGCAACAGCTCCCATCACCCATCTTGTTCCACATGCCCTCGATGAAATAACAATCTTGAGTACTAATATCAATTTGCCTATTTACTAACTTTGTAACCTATGTCTGCATTACCTGCTTGGGACAAAATTAGTTTTTTTATGTATAAAATGAGGAGGTTGGATTTTGCGTTCTTATCAAACTCTGAAAGTCTATGAATTTCTGGATCTAGTTTGCTTTTGTATGGTCCCCTATATCTGCCTATGTTCTTTCTTATTCATAAGCTAATGTGAGTGCTGTGGGTCTTCCCAGGTATATTAACTAGAATACTCTAGAGATGGAGAGAAGAATGAAAGAAATGGGAAGAATTCTGAGCTATTTAATATAACTAAAATGAAGACAGTTGATGGATTTTCTTAGGATTCCTCTTTTGAATAAGAATCATACAAATTATTGATCAGAGTGCATTGGGTTGGGAAGATTTAGAATCTATTGATTCAAGCACAAGTGTGCTTTTGTAATCCCAGGTGCTGTCTCATATGTTTGGGTTATAAAATGCCTATGGTCTATTTGGCTGCCTAGCTATAGCAGGTGTCATTAACTAGACTCTTCAACTTCTTTGAAATAAAAGGAAAGTATGGATTTTTTAAAATAGTGGCAAAAGAAATTATAAAAAAGGTAGATAGAATCAGTGAGCCTGTGAGGAAAATTACAGAAAAGAGAATAAAGGGAGTGAGAAACTTATCCCCTCTTCTAACCTCCAGAAAGTATTTGTGCCATTTTTCAGAGGTCAGAGCTGTCAGCTGCAGTGTTGATATTTCTGAAGCAATGTCTCAAAACTGTATTTTTCATGAATGGGAGAAAATGAGATAATCACACATACTGTTGCATGCATGCCTGCCCATGCACGTACCTACACACATACTAGACTCATGCATTCTAGAACTTCTCCCGGTGACTGTAACATGAGTTCATTTTTATAAATCTTTGCTTGTAAAACTTTAAAATGCTTGTACATTGCTAACTTCACTCTTTTCTTAGATCTAAATAAACATTTTTAAAAGTGGAAGATAGAAGATAATGCCATTTCTGTATTTTTATATCTATATCTGACTATAAACGTTGCTCCCAAGTAAGTGACGAGGTTACTAATACGTTTCAAGAAAATTATCAAAGCCTATTTAATTATATGTCCAGAAAGGCCAATCTACACATGCCACATTCCCCTTCCCTTTCTCCCACGGTATTTAATGAAACAAGGAAGAGGCATAGAAAGTGTATTAAGAGTAGTGAACTCAAGCAGCAGCTTATAACTTGGCCTGTAGCATAAGCCAGTTTCCTAAGCAAGGATCTATGGTAAATACTAGAGTATATAGAATTTGAAAGAGTTCTGGTAACCAAGTAAATATGACATTTCCTGTTGCCAGAAGAATAGAAAAGATTGGCTAGTCACCTGAGAGAGGACAAGAGATGCAGGAAATTTGTGGTAAATTAATTAGGAGGCTGTTGCAATACAGAGGAAATGGTGAGAACCGGAACTAACGCTCTGCAGGGAAGATGGAGAGAAGGTCATGGATGTAAAAGATACGAAGGAAATAATGTCTCTAGGACTTGGTGACTGATTTGATGTGAGGGTTGGGGGAGAGGAAGGCACCCAGGGTGATGCGCATATTTTCAGGTTGGGAAGCATTGGTGAGGACATTCCTGAGATAAGAATTCAGGGCTCAAGATGATGAGTTCAAATCTCTCCATGATAAGTTTAAGGTCTCTAAGGAAATTAAGAGAAAAGGTGTCCCATAGGCTGTTGTATTTATGATGCTAGACTTCAGGACAGAGATCTGGGTTAGAGATGTGTATTTCAATGTCACCAGCATATAGATGGTTGTGGGCTTTAGAGAATAAGAGGACCAAGGACAATCAATGTGATAATAATACATTGTGTGTATTTTCTCAATCTAATAAGTGGCATGAGTGTGGGTGAGCTACCCCCAAACACCAGGATCACTTCACATCTTGGGGTATTCTGACTCAGTGTGTTGCTACCATGTTATTTACAAATATAGTCAGTGCATAATAAACACTTATAAACTCTATGACTTCATGCTTTTTTAAAACCTATTTGATCAACAGAAAATAAAAATGTGGTTTATCTATAGAGAGTTCTATGAACTATCAGCACATTGTCATGAGAAAACTACTGGTCTGGGAATTAGAACATCCAGGCTTTGTTCTAATTTTGGCCACTAACTTGTATGTAATCATGAGAAAATCCATTTCCATCCCTAACCTTCAGTCTCTGCAGCTATAAAATTATGGGGTAGAACCCTTCCAGTTGTGATATTTTGTATTGTCTATAACTTTCAAAAGGGAAGTACTGTATATCTCTCACTAGACAGATCAGTTTCAACTAATAGTTTATAACCCTTTAAAAATGTCTGATGTGCAGAACTTCTCCTTACCATCAAAGTTAACTAGTAAAGGAGGATTTATTCTCTGTGCCTAGTAATTTTCTCAGTAAGAGAATTTAATTATTATGTGGTTTCTAAAATGAAGATAGGCTAGAATCTGCATTATACCTTAGATAGTGATCCCAAAATAGCATGTTTGTATGACTAAAGAGAAGAGAATGCACTGAGAATGGCAAAGAACCAACTACTGCAAAGGTGCTACTTGGAAAATATTTGGGGGAGAACTTCTGGCTCATACACAATTCATTCATTGATGCTTGTTTATTTGTTTGCTTGGGAAAAAAAATAGTCCTGGGGAGGATTTTGTACATCTAATAATAGAGCCAGAAGGCTCACAACAGTGTTTCTTTAAATATCTTTCTTTAATTTCCTGTCTCTTTAACTGAAAAAGGAACCTAAGTTAGAATTTGTTAATTGTTCATTTCTATCTAAAGACTAAATACACAAGGCTCAAGGAAAGAGCGTTTGGTGTATATCTAAGGAATGTTTGTCTTTTAAGTTTAATCATGGTGTAGCCCTAAAATGATTAACTAGTTCAGTTAAAACAGAAAAAAACACTGCTCAAAAATCCTCAACCGGGCTTCCCTGGTGGCGCAGTGGTTGAGAGTCTGCCTGCCGATGCAGGGGACATGGGTTCGTGCCCCGGTCCGGGAAGATCCCACATGCCGCGGAGTGGCTGGGCCCGTGAGACATGGCCGCTGAGCCTGCACATCCGGAGCCTGTGCTCCGCAACGGGAGAGGCCACAGCAGTGAGAGGCCCGCGTACCGCAAAAAAAAAAAAAATCCTCAACCACCAGCAGTTTTTTAAAAAATTAATATTCAATATTTTTGAAAATTTATAAATGAGTATGTTTAATATGATGTCAGTAGTATTTTAAGTAGTCATTTTTTTAATATCAAAATGGACATTTTCTTGTATTCCAAAAGGAAGAGCTTTTGTTTGACCCAAAGTAAAATATTATTGAATTCCTTAGTGAGATTTAATTCAGTTTCACCTAATTTCCACCATGATTTTATTAACAATCTAGAAGCTAGTATAACTTCTAATACATTAAGAGCATAAGAAAATACATTAAGGAAATAAAATAAACATTTGTGCTTGCTTCATCCAATTTATTTTATTATTTTATTTTTTATATATTTTCATCTTATTTATTTTATTTTTGGCTGTGTTCGGTCTTCGTTGATGCGCACGGGCTTTCTCTAGTTGCAGTGAACTGGGGCTACTCTTCGTTGTGGTGTGCGGGCTTCTCATTGCAGTGGCTTCTCTTGTTGTGGAGCACAGGCTCTAGGCACGCAGGCTTCAGTAGTTGTGGCACACGGGCTCAGTGGTTGTGGCGCATGGGCTTAGTTGCTCCACGGTATGTGGGATCTTCCTGGACCAGGGCTCGAACCTGTGTCCCCTGCATTAGCAGGCGGATTCTTAACCACTGTGCCACCAGGGAAGCCCTGATTCATCCAATTAATTTTATTAACCTCTAATCTGTTCCTTAAACATAGTGAAGTGGCCCAAGTGATGAACTGGGAGACAAGAGCAAACCAATGAAAAGAAAAACCAGTTCTATGTTTAACATGTTTGTGGGGAAAGTAGGTTAAACAATGGTGAGACTGTTTCTTTACTGAAGGACTGACTGTTCAGAGTCCTTATATGCCAATGTTCATTTTTCAATCTTCAAAGAGAGTTTGCAAATCCAAATTAATTTGGTCATGGAAGGTTTTATCCCTCCCGCCAACATTTCTTGTAACTAATGAGTCATAGAATACATACTGCTGCGCCCTAGCTTCTATAGTTCATCCCCACACTAACTAACCACAGCACATCATGGCAGCCCTCTAAAGTTACTTTTACTGAACTGGCTTTGGCATGATATAAGTCCCAAAGTACAGACCTGTAAAAAAGTCTTATGTGTGGCTGTTTTTTGTAAAGATACCACTCAGAATGCTGTACATGGTTGGGTCTCCTACGGGGGATAAATGGGAGAAATTCCTCTCAGTTCTCAGCCCCGAGAAATGCTGCCCTGAGCCTTGGTGCCACTTGTTTGTATCCTTTGGATACAGTGGATCAGCTTTCCCCTGAGGCATTAGCTGTTACACTGGTTAGAGCCAAGCTTGAGTCTTGCCTTTTACTAACGTGCAGGAAGGACCTCATCCCATTTGTTATGAACTTAACTCATTCGTGACTTCTCTCTTACTACCCTTATTTCCCCAATCACAAAATTCTAGTTTGATTTGCTCTATTCACGTTGTATTTCTTTGTTAAAGCTGTTTTGCGTCCTTTCTGGGTGGAGAGGAAAGGGGCAAAGAGAAGGGAATGAGAAAGGAAGCAGGAGAGAGAGGGAAGGAAGGAAAAACCTACCCTGTGAGACTCACAAGCTTCCTCGTGAGCCTTCTGGATGCCTCCTTCCTATGTGTAACCAAAATCTTAAAGCAAAAATCACCAAGAAGTTTTTGCAAACAGGTAGTTTTCCAGATACTTCTGGCAAATGGAAATTTCTTTCAAGTGTACCAAGGAACATGAAACAGATTAGGCTATATTTAAAGAGAAGTAGGAAGCAAAACTCACTGACTGTAATAAGAGAGAAAAATATAGCTTTGCAACAGGGCAGATCAAAGATGGATTCTGCAGCAAGGACCCCAAAGAGCGTAAGGTCACAGATGAGCACAGGACACTGGGAGGGGAGAGCTGACCTGGTTATCAGACAACATAATTTTGGCAGAACAAGAAATTGGAATGCGGCAACTGAGAAAAGTGATGACAGGACAAAGCAGTGTCTCTGAATCAGAGTTCATTGCAATCAGGAGAGCCAAAGAACAAAGGGTTAGTATACGCTACAGTAATAACATTTTATGAGCACCATGCTTCACTAATATATAATTTGGTTTTACCCACGTGTACACCTAACTTGTAATTCTACTACTGCTATGTCATTCCCTGACATCACCACCATCTTCTATATTGAAGTGAGTAAAGGAGAGCATTATTCCTTTAAACCGTAACTACCCAGGGTTTCACTGGACTTTGCTTCTATATTGAGCTGAGGCAGAGATACATAAGCTTGGTAAAGTTTAGTTTTAGAAAGAACTTAAACACACAAGCAAGAGACTAAAGAGGTGGGATAAACAGATAGAAAGCTCAACTAAAAGGGAGATAAGTGATCATCTTAAATCAGAATGAGGAAACTGAGGCCCCCCAGAAAAATGACTTGACATTTACTCAGCTTATAAACTGTAGGTCAAAGCAATGTAAACAAACAATAAAACAAACATACAAACAAAAGCCCTACAAAATGTAGCTGGATATGAGGAACAGGATAAGATCCAAGTCTCCTAAGGAAGTCCACAAGGCATACCTCAGGGAAGACCTACACTTGGTCCAGCTCCAGCCTCACTGCTAATCCCCATCTCCCTCCCACTTCACATCAATTTCCCTGGGACCCCACCCAGCAGCAGCAGGAGCACATAGGCCCCTTCACAATGGATGCTGTGTGTCACTCTCAAGCCTTGTCTTGACTCACATTATTCATTTCTACGATGTCCCACTTGTTTTTCTTTATCCCTTTGCTAGCTAAATCCTACTCAGTCTTTAAAGCTCAGCCTGAGCTCTGCATTATTCTGAAAGTCTGCCCCCTGAGCTGCCTCCATCACCGGCCTGGGTGAGGCACCCTCTCTGCATAGTGTCTGAGAACAAAGTCAGATGGCCTGCACTTGAATACTATCTCTATGCCTTATTGTCCTGTATGACCTTGGTCAAGTCCCTCTTTGCCTCAGTCTCTACACCTGTGAAATGGGAATAATAATGTGTTTATCTCCAAAAGGACACTGTTATATATTAAAAAAAAAAAAAAGAAACTTGTACCTATAAAGTTCTTAGAATTCTACCTGGTACATAGCTCAGTAAATATTAGCTACTACTATGATTATCTCCATTACTGATCTGACCAAACATTTATGAGTTCCTTGAGGATAGAGAGAATGACTTAATCACCTCTATCTCCAATCCCTAGCATGGTACCTGTCACATGGTAGATGCTCAGAAAGCGTTTAATAAATAAATAAATGGATTAGTAAAGGCTAAATTTTTTATTGTCATTCAGTTTGCAGAAAAGACTTAGGGTAAGACATATTTGAAAAATGGTGGTAAAATGGAGTAGTTAAGTAGGTCAATTACATTTTAAGTCAGGCAGATCTGGTCTTATACTGGAATATTGATAATTTCTGAGATAATTTTTTTCATACAACTAAACCTTTAGCTGTTACTAGAATCCAATTGCTGGGTCTAACAGAACAAGGATGGGAATTTAAACCACTTAGCCGTTATATCAGAATGGGCCTGTTGCCTCTTTTAACTTCATGCCTGAGAGTTTTATATAAAATCTCTCTCCTTTTATATCATTGACATAATTATTTTATTGTTAATATTATCAAAAGACAATTTTAAAAATAAATATTAATTTAATTAATATGTTAATTATATTATATTGTTAATATATTAATTTAGTATTAATATTAAATATTCAAAGGCAACTTGGAAAGGATGTGTTTCAAATGGAGCTAGTTAAAATCAAGGGGGAATTTGTTGACCCTCTGTATATATATTCAAGTAAACGCTTACCTACCTCCTCTGCACTGAGGTCTCAATGGATGTTTATTAGAAGGAATGAAAGAAAGTATTATGAGCTGCAATTGTCACTAACTATGCTTGTGAAAGCACAGACAATAAGAATAATCTATGGTTGTGTTTCATCCCCATTTAAAAGGAAAAAATAATAGTCTCTCTATTCTGTTGCAGCTTTGACATTGTCTCATGAATGAAATTTTGTCCTTCCCTGGCTACTGTTTTGTTCACACATATGCAGCCTGGAGCGTTTGTAACCAAATATAGAAAGTGTAGTGACCATGAAGATTAATGCTAGTGGGCAGACCGGAGTATGACAAGACTGGCAAAGAACAAAAGACAACATATCTATTGTGCTTTCTAGTTTGGGAAACACAATACAAAATTATAGCTTATAAGAATCTAGTCCTTGCTAAACTTGGGGTATAAAGAGCACCAAACCTGGAAAACTCTGTAGATCATTGGTTTGATTCCTCTTTGTCAGACAAACAGAGTCAACTTTGAAACAGAGCCTATAGTGATGATGCCATACAGTAGTAGGTGACTGACATCCAAACTAGTAATCCCTGCTCTTCCTCTGTACATTTCTGCTTGCTATCACCTGTCTCTTAAACTTTGCTTGGGAGTTTAGTGATCTTTTCTAAGGTAACCTCCTCCATCTGGTTCTTCTTTGGCAGAAGAGAAACAAGACCCTCTGTACCAGGCCCCAGATGACCTTAGAATCTAGTTGGAGATTTGGAAAGAAGAGATTTGCTACAGATATCAGCACCAAACCTCTTGCAGTGCCTTTGAATCCCCCAAAGAAGTTTGAATCCATACTCAGAAACCTTGAGGTAGAAAATGATTTTTGATGAGTAAAGACTAGTTTCATGAAAGTTTAGAAATAATGTGAGTCTCCTTTGATTCTCTGGTGCTTTCCCACATACATCCACCAAGGGGTTTCCCAGTTGTCCCTACAATAATCAGCCTCTTCCTCACCTGCTTCACCACTACTATTAGGAGTTTCATTATCTTTTCCAAAAGTTACTTTAATAGCTTCATTTACTTTGAGTGATGTAGGAATTGCTATTAAACAATTTCTTTCTCTTCAAAATTTGGTTAATTTTAGTACCCACTCCAGATGGGTGATGTCCAGATTAAATTATGGAATAATTCCTGTAACAATGTTAAACTTGGCACATAATAAGTGTTCAATAAGATACTAGAATTATAATACTCCTAATACCTATTTCTTGTGTGCTTGATTTCATAAAAATAATTCAAGTTTTTGTTTTTTTAGATTTTCATGAAAGACTGATTTTTTTGTTGCTGACACAAAGTCTATTTTTCCCAAACAAAAGTTGAATCATGGTGGAGTAGCCCAGAAGCACAAAAGAAGCACATGACCCAGTAATTGTGTGGTGAGGAAGCTTTTTTTTTTTTTTTTTTTTGCGGTACGCGGGCCTCTCACTGTTGTGGCCTCTCTCGTTGCAGAGCACAGGCTCCGGACGCGCAGGCTCAGCAGCCATGGCTCCTGGACTTAGCCGCTCTGCAGCATGTGGGATCTTCCCGGACCGGGGCACGAACCTGTGTCGCCTGCATCAGCAGGCCGACTCGCAACCACTGCACCACCAGGGAAGCCCGAGGAAGCTTTTGAGTAAAGACTTCTGGTCATTTTAAGAACTGTACTCATAATGCTTAAATGTTCACAGAGCAATTATCAAGAGACCATTTACTGAAAAGGACATTAGTCCTGGAAAATATTGGAAATTTCATTCATAATATTGTTTCCGTTAATGAGGATTGTGTCACTAAAATGCTAAAGGTTTTTATTTCTGATTTCAGAGGTTTAAGTTTGTAACAACGTAAAAAGAATCAGAATGAGCCCCCAGCCGAGTGAGTAACTGAGGACCAGGGTAGCCAGGTCTCATTGGATGACTGGGCTAGGCTGAAATCTTCTCTTACAAACAATGATATACTTTTGGGAAAGAGGTGGGAGCTTAGAGTGATTGTATAGTTCAAACTGCAAATCAAAATTTAATATTTTAGTTTTTCTAATAATTGCTTTACTATGTGAGGTACAACAAGTGGTTTAACCACTCTGAAATTCATTTTCAAAATCAAATGAACTCTAAGTTTCTAAATGTATTTCTAAGTGATGTGGGGGAAGTAAGACTGTGATTTCTGGGACTTTCCAAGATGTTTAATTATTTGTCTTATTTTTCAACCTGAACACATGGGTTAGAACTAATTAGAATAAAGATTAGATTGATTGATTTCTCCTGTCCAGTCAACACTGAATTTATAGGATAAATTTTTCAGGAAAACTTTGCCAGATTTCACTAAATTCAAGATTTTTCCCTAACTTTTTTGTTTTTCTCTTACACAGCATAGAGAATTTTTTTCTATATATTTCAAAATGATAAACATGATAACTCTAGTTAGGATATATCACCATACAAAGATAATACTTAGATATTGATTGTATTCTACACACTGTACATTTCATAACTGGGATTCAATAATTTTGCAACTATCAATTTGTACCTCTTAATGTTCCTCATCTATATCCTTCCTCCCCCACCCTCTCTCCTCTGGTAACAATCTAGTAACATAATGCCCTCTAGGTCCATCCAAGTTGTTGCAAATGGCAAGATTTCATTCTTTTTTATGAATAATGTTCCATTGTGTGTGTGTGTGTGTGTGTATACTACATCTTTTTATGTTTACATCTTTATTAGAGTATAATTGCTTTACAATGGTGTGTTAGTTTCTGCTTTATAACAAAGTGAATCCATTCTACATATACATATGTTCCCATATCTCTTCACTCTTGCGTCTCCCTCCATCGAACCCTCCCTATCCCACCCCTCCAGGCGGTCACAAAGCACCGAGCTGATCTCCCTGTGCTATGCGGCTGCTTCCCACCAACTATCTACCTTACTTTTCGTAGTATATATATGTCCATGCCTCTCTCTTGCTTTGTCACAGCGTATCCTTCCCCATACCCATATCCTCAAGTCCATTCTCTAGTAGGTCTGTGTCTTTATTCTGGTCTTATCCCTAGGTTCTTCATGACATTTTTTTTTTCTTAAATTCCATATATATGTGTTAGCATACAGTATTTGTCTTTCTCTTTCTGACTTACTTCACTCTGTATGACAGACTCTAGGTCTATCCACCTCATTACAAATAGCTCAGTTTCGTTTCTTTTTATGGCTGAGTAATATTCCATTGTTTATATGTGCCACATCTTTTTTACCATTCATCCGATTATGGGCACTTAGGTTGCTTCCATCTCTGGGCTATTGTAAATAGAGCTGCAATGAACATTTTGGTACATGACTCTTCTTGAATTATGGTTTTCTCAGGGTGTATGCCCAGTAGTGGGATTGCTGGGTCATATGGTAGTTCTATTTGTAGATTTTTAAGGAACCTCCATACTGTTCTCCATAGTGGCTGTACCAATTCACATTCCCACCAGCAGTGCAAGAGTGTTCCCTTTTGTCCACACCCTCTCCTGCATTTATTGTTTCTAGATTTTTTGATGATGGGCATTCTGACCAGTGTGAGATGATATCTCATTGTAGTTTTGATTGCATTTCTCTAATGATTAATGATCTTGAGCATTCTTTCATGTGTTTGTTGGCAGTCTGTATATCTTCTTTGGAGAAATGTCTATTTAGGTCTTCTGCCCATTTTTGGATTGGGTTGTTTGTTTTATTGTTATTGAGCTGCATGTGCTGCTTGTAAATTTTGGAAATGAATCCTTTGTCAGTTGCTTCATTTGCAAATATTTTCTCCCATTCTGAGGGTTGTCTTTTGGTCTTGTTTATGGTTTCCTTTGCTGTGCAAAATCTTTGAAGTTTCATTAGGTCCCATTTGTTTATTTTTGTTTTTATTTCCATTACTCTAGGAGATGGGTCAAAAAGGATCTTGCTGTGATTTATGTCATAGAGTGTTATGCCTATGTTTTCCTCTAAGAGTTTGATAGTTTCTGGCCTTACATTTAGGTCTTTAATCCATTTTGAGCTTATTTTTGTGTATGGTGTTAGGGAGTGATCTAATCTCATACTTTTACATGTACCTGTCCAGTTTTCCCAGCACCATTTATTGAAGAGGCTGTCCTTTCTCCACTGTACATTCCTGCCTCCTTTATCAAAGATAAGGTGACCATATGTGCGTGGGTTTATCTCTGGGCTTTCTATCCTGTTCCATTGATCTATATTTCTGTTTTTGTGCCAGTACCATACTGTCCTGATTACTCTAGCTTTGTAGTACAGTCTGAAGTCAGGGAACCTGATCCCTCCAGCTCCGTTTTTCATTCTCAAGTTTGCTTTGGCTATTTGGGGTCTTTTGTGTTTCCATACAAATTGTGAAATTTTTTGTTCTAATTCTGTGAAAAATGCCAGTTGTAGTTTGATAGGGATTGCATTGAATCTGTAGATTGCTTTGAGTAGTAGAGTCATTTTCACAATGTTGATGCTTCCAATCCAAGAACATGGTATATCCCTCCATCTATTTGTATCATCTTTAATTTCTTTCATCAGTGTCTTATAATTTTCTGCATACAGGTCTTTTGTCTCCTTAGGTAAGTTTATTCTTTTTGCTTCAATGGTAAATGGGAGTGTTTTCTTGATTTCACTTTCAGATTTTTCATCATTAGTGTATAGGAATGCCAGAGATTTCTGTGCATTAATTTTGCATCCTGCAGCATTACCAAATTCATTGATTAGCACTAGTAGTTTTCTGGTAGCATCTTTAGGATTCTCTATGTATAAAATCATGTCATCTGCACACAGTGACAGCTTTAATTCTTCTTTTCCGATTTGGATTCCTTTTATTTACTTTTCTTCTCTGATTGCTGTGGCTAAAACTTCCAAAACTTGAATAAGAGTGGTGAGAGTGGGCCACCTTGTCTTGTTCCTGATCTTAGTGGAAATGCTTTCAGTTTTTCACCATTGAGTATGATGTTGACTGTGGGTTTCTCATATATGGCCTTTATTATGTTGAGGAAAGTTCCCTCTATGCCTACTTTCTGGAGGGTTTTTATCATAAATGGGTGTTGAATTTTGTTAAAAGCTTCCTGTGCATCTATTGAGCTGATCAGATGGTTTTTCTCCTTCAAATTGTTAATATGGCTTATCACATTGATTGATTTGCATATATTGAAGAATCCTTGCATTCCTGGAATAAATCCCACTTGATCATGGTGTATGATCCTTTTAATGTGCTGTTGCATTCTGTTTGCTAGTATTTTGTTAAGGATTTTTGCATCTATATTCATCAGTGATATTGGCCTGTAATTTTCTTTCTTCCTGACATCCTTGTCTGGTTTTGGTATCAAGGTGACGGTGGCCTCGTAGAATGAATTTGGGAGTATTCCTCCCTCTGCTATATTTTGGAAGAATTTGAGAAGGGTAGGTGTTACCTCTTCTCTAAATGTTTGATAGAATTCTCCTGTGAAGCCATCTGGTCCTGGGCTTTTGTTTGTTGGAAGATTTTTAATCACAGTTTCAATTTCAGTGCTTGTGATTGGTCTGTTCATATTTTGTATTTCTTCCTGATTCAGTCTTGGCAGGTTGTGCATTTCTAAGAATTTGTCCATTTCTTCCACATTGTCTATTTTATTGGCATAGAGTTGCTTGTAGTAATCTCTCATGATTTTTTGTATTTCTGCAGTGTCAGTTGTTACTTCTCCTTTTTCATTTCTAACTCTATTGATTTGAGTCTTCTCCCTTTTTTTTGGATGAGTCTGGCTAATGGTTTATCAATTTTGTTTATCTTCTAAAAGAACCAGCTTTTAGTTTTATTGGTCTTTGCTATCATTTCCTTCATTTCTTTTTCATTTATTTCTGATCTGATTTTTATGATTTCTTTCCTTCTGCTAGCTTTGGGGTTTTTTTGTTCTTCTTTCTCTAATTGCTTTAGGTGCAAGGTTAGGTTGTTTATTCAAGATGTTTCCCTTTTCTTAAGGTGGGCTTGTATTGCTATAAACTTCCCTCTTAGAACTGCTTTTGCTGCATCCCATAGGTTTTGGGTCATCGTGTCTCCATTGTAATTTGTTTCTAGATATTTTTTTGATTTCCTATTTGATTTCTTCAGTGATCACTTCGTTATTAAGTAGTTTATTCTTTAGCTTCCATTTGTTTGTATTTTTTACAGATCTTTTCCTGTAATTGATATCTAGTCTCATAGCGTTGTTGTCAGAAAAGATACTTGATACAATTTCAATTTTCTTAAATTTACCTAGACTTGATTTGTGACCCAAGATATGATCTATCCTGGAGAATGTTCCATGAGCACTTGAGAAAAATGTGTATTCTGTTGTTTTTGGATGGAGTGTCCTATAAATTTCAATTAAGTCCATCTTGTTTAATGTATCATTTAAAGCTTGGGTTTCCTTATTTATTTTCATTTTGGATGATCTGTCCATTGGTGAAAGTGGGGTATTAAAGTCCCCTACTATGAATGTGTTACTGTCGATCTCCCCTTTTATGGCTGTTAGTATTTCCCTTATGTATTGAGGTGCTCCTGTGTTGGGTGCATAAATACTTACAATTGTTATATCTTCTTCTTGGATCGATCCCTTGATTATTATGTACTGCTCTTCTTTGTCTCTTGTAATAGACTTTAAAGTTTATTTTGTCTGATATGAGAATTGCTACTCCAGCTTTCTTTGGGTTTCCATTTACATGGAATATCTTTTTCCATCCCCTTACTTTCAGTCTGTATGTGTCTCTAAGGTCTGAAGTGGGTCTCTTGTAGACAGCATCTATATGGGTTTTGTTTTTGTATCCATTCAGCCAATCTGTGTCTTTAAGTGGGAGCATTTAGTCCATTTATATTTAAGGTAATTATCGATATGTATGTTCCTGTTCCCATTTTCTAAATTGTTTTGGGTTCGTTATTGTAGGTCTTTTCTTTCTCTTGTGTTTCTTGCCTAGAGAAGTTCCTTTAGCATTTGTTGTAAAGCTGGTTTGGTGGTGCTGAACTCTTTCAACTTTTGCTTCTCTGTAAATGTTTTGATTTCTCCATCAAATCTGAATGAGATCCTTGCTGGGTAGAGCAATCTTGGTTGCAGGTTTTTCTCCTGCATCACTTTAAATATGTCCTGCAACTCCCTTCTGGCTTGTAGGGTTTCTGCTGAAAGATCAGCTGTTAACCTTATGGGGATTCCCTTGTGTGTTATTTGTTGTTTTTCCCTTGCTGCTTTTAATATGTTTTCTTCATATTTAATTTTTGACAGGATGATTAATATGTGTCTTGGTGTATTTTTCCTTGGATTTGTCCTGTATGGGACTCTCTGTGCTTCCTGGACTTGACTAACTATTTCCTTTCCCATATTAGGGAAGTTTTCAACTATAATCTCTTCAAATATTTTCTCAATCCCTTGCTTTTTCTGTTCTTCTTTTGGAAGCCCTATAATTCGAATGTTGGTGCGTTTAACGTTGTCCCAGAAGTTTCTGAGACTGTCCTCAGTTCTTTTCATTCTTTTTCTTTATTCTGATCTGCAGTAGTTATTTCTACTATTTTATTTTCCAGGTCACTTATCCGTTCTTCTGCCTCAGTTATTCTGTGATTGATCCCATCTAGAGTATTTTTAATTTCATTTATTGTGTTGTTCATCATTGCTTGTTTCATCTTTAGTTCTTCTAGGTCCTTGTTAAATGTTTCTTGCATTTTGTCTATTCTATTTCCAAGATATTGGATCATCTTTACTATCAATATTCTGAATTCTTTTTCAGGTAGACTACCTATTTCCTCTTTATTTGTTAGGTCTGGTGGGTTTTTATTTTGCTCCTTCATCTGCTGTGTTTTTCTGTCTTATCATTTTGTTTATCTTACTGTGTTTGGGGTATCCTTTTTGCAGACTGTTGGTTTGTAGTTTCCATTGTGTTTGGTGTCTGTCCCCAGTGGCTAAGGTTGGTTCAGTGGGTTGTGTATGCTTCCTGGTGGAGGGGACTAGTGCCTGTGTTCTGGTGGATGAGGGCGGATCTTGTTTTTCTGGTGGGCAGGTCCATGTCTGGTGGTGTGTTTTGGGGTGTCTGTGGACTTATTATGATTTTAGCAGTCTCTCTGCTAATGGGTGGGGTTGTGTTCCTGTTTTGCTAGTTGTTTGGCATAGGGTGTCCAGCACTGTAGCTTGCTGGTTGTTGAGTGAAGCTGGGTGCTGGTGTTGAGATGGAGATCTCTGGGAGATTTTCGTTGTTTGATATTACGTGGAGCTGGGAGGTCTCTTGTGGAACAGTGTCCTGAAGTTGGCTCTCCCACCTCAGAGGCACAGCACTGACTCCTGGCTGGAGCACCAAGAGCCTTTCATCCACACGCCTCATAATAAAAGGGAGAAAAAGTGGAAAGAAAGAATTAGTAGAAGTAGAAAGAAAGAAAGGAGGGAGGGAGGGAGAGATGGAGGGAGGATGGAAGGAAGGAAGGAAGGAGGGAAGGAAGGAAAAAAGAAAGAAAGAAGATAAAGTAAAATAAAATATAATAAAGTTATTAAAATAAAAAATAATAATTAAAAAAAAAACGGACAGATAGACCCTAGGACAAGTGGTGGAAGCAAAGCTATACAGACAAAATCTCACACAGAAGCATACACATACACACTCACAAAAAGAAGAAAAGGGGAAAAAATCATAAATCTTGCTCTCAAAGTCCACCTCCTCAGTTTGGGATGGTTCATTGTCTATGCATGTATTCCACAGATGCAGGTACATCAAGTTGATTGTGGAGCTTTAATCCGCTGTGCTGGGAGAGATTTCCCTTTCTCTTCTTTGCTCTCACAGCTTCCAGGGGCTCAGCTTTGGATTTGGCCCCGCCTCTGTGTGTAGGTCGCCGGAGGGCGTCTGTTCTCCACTCAGACAGGACGGGGTCAAAGAAGCCGCTGATTCGGGGGCTCTGGCTCACTCAGGCTGGGGGGAGGGAGGGGCATGGATGCGGGGCGAGCCTGTGGCGGCAGAAGCCAGCGTGACGTTGCACCAGCCTGAGGCGCACCGTGCGTTCTCCCGGGAAAGTTGTCCCTGGATCCCGGGACCCTGGCAGTGGTGGACTGCACAGGCTCCCCAGAAGGGGGATGTGGATAGTGAAGTGTGCTCGCACACAGGCTTCTTGGTGGCGGCAGCAGCAGCCTTAGCGTGTCATGCACATCTCTGGGGTCCGCACTTTTCGCCGCGGTTCGCGCCCGTCTCTGGAGCTCCTTTTAGCAGCGCTCTTAATCCCCTCTCCTCGCGCACCAGGAAACAAAGAGGGAAGAAAAAGTCTCTTGCCTCTTCGGCAGGTCCAGACTTGGACTCCCTCCCGGCTAGCCGTGGTGCACTAACCCCCTGCAGGCTGTGCTCTCGCTGCCAACCTGCGCTCTGACCAAAGCCCAAGCCTCAGCTCCCAGCCCCGCCCGCCGCGGCGGGTGAGCAGACAAGCCTCTCGGGCTGGTGAGTGCTGGTCAGCACCGATCCTCTGTGCGGGAATCTCTCCTCTTTGCCCTCTGCACCCCTGTTGCTGTGCTCTCCTCCGCGGCTTCGAAGCTCCCCACTCTGCCAACCGCAGTCTCCGCCCATGAAGGGGCTTCCTATTTTGTGGAAACCTTTCCTTCTTCACGGCTCCCTCCCACTGGTGCAGGTCCCATCCCTATCCTTTTGTCTCTGTTTATTCTTTTTTCTTTTGCCCTACCCAGGTACATGGGGAGTTTCTTGCCTTTTGGGAGGTCTGAGGTCTTCTGCCCGCGTTCAGTAGGAATTGTTCCATGTGTAGATGTATTTCTGGTGTATCAGTGGGGAGGAAGTTGATCTTCGCGTCTTACTCTTCCACCATCTTCCCCTCGTCTCAGAGCATTCTACCACATCTTCTTTATCCATTCATATATTGATGGACATTTGGATTGCTTCTGTATCTTGGTTATTGTAAATAATGCTGCAATGAACATAGGGGGATATATTTATATATATGTAAGAGTGGAATTGCTGGATCACATAGTTGTTCTATTTTTAATTTTTTGACGAATCTCCTTACTATTTTCCATAGTGGCTGCACCAATTTACATTCCACCAATAGTGCACATGGGTTCGCTTTTCTCCACATCCTCACCAACACTTGTTATTTGTTGTCTTTTGAATAATAGCTATTCTGATAGGTGTAAGGTGATATCTCATTGTGGTTTTGACTTTCATTTCCCTGATGATTACTGATGTTGAGCATCTTTTCATATGCGTTTTGGCCATGTGTACGTCTTCTTTGGAAAAATGGCTATTCAGATCCTCTGGCCATTTTTTAATCAGTTTGTTTGTTTGTTTGATGTTCTATGTTATGAGCTCTTTGTATATTTTAGATATTAACCCCTTTATTGGATATATTGTTTGCAAATATCTTCTCCCATTCAGTAGGTGGCATTTTCATTTTTTTGATATTTTCCTTCACTGTGAAAAAGCTTTTTAGATTGATATAGTCCAATTTGTTTGTTTTTACTTTTACTTCCCTTGCCCGAGGAGACATATCCAAAAAAGTATTACTGTGACTGATGTCAAAGAGAGTACTGCCTATGTTTTCTTCTAGCTTTATGGTTTCAGGCCTTACAATTAAGTCTTTAATCCATTTTAAGTTTATTTTTGCATATGGTGTGAGACAGTGTCCAGTTTGGTTCTTTTGTATGTAGCTGTCCAGTTTTACCAGCACTATTTATTGAAGAGACTGGTTTTACCCATTTTATATTCTTGCCTCCTTTGTTGTAGATTAATTGCCCATATAAGTGTGGGTTCATTTCTGGGCTCTCTATTCTGTTCCATTGATCTAGGTATCTGTTTTTGTGCCAGTACCATACTGTGTTGATGACTGTAGCTTTGTAGTATAGTTTGAAATCAGGGAGCATGATACCTCCAGCTTCATTCTTCTTTCTTAAGATTGTTTTGAGGTTTTTTGTGTTTCCATACAAATTTTAGAATTATTTGTTCTATTTCTGTGAAAAAATGGCATTGGTATTTTGATACAGATTGCATTTTTTCCCTATGTTTTTTAGGATGAGTTTGGCCTGTTCCTGAGTGTCAGATGGTATTCAGTTTTGTAAATTTCTCTTATTCCCAGGTGATCCTGGTCTTTCATTGTTTGGAGCATTCATTTAAATTAGCTCCAGTTGGTCAGCAGCTCTCACTTCAGTTGAGCTGAAGGCCAACATGGCTAGATGCTTTTGCTCCAGTCTTTCTTCCACCAAAGGGCAAGGGATATTTTTCCACCTTTGAAAGTCAATAGGAGAGTTGCAGACTAAGAGCTCTATGCCAAGAGAACTGATGCATGAATGACAAAAATAATGGAGCCAGAAGAAAGGTTGGTTCATTTTTGTTGTAATACACAGTTACTTACAGCTGTGCCTATTGAGGAGATCAAGACAGAGCAAATAATTTAATAGGCTTGCCAACAAAATAGGTAAATAGAAACCAGTAAAAAAACAGTCAATATCATCTGATAAAGAAGAAAGCATTTGAGGAAAGAAAGCCCACGTGGAGTGACTCAGAAGTTTCAAAAGGTTTACAGTTGCTAAGAACACCAGTGAGGCTCTCAGTAGTTTTCCATAGAGGTGTGCGGGCAGCTTCCACCTATTGACATGATCTGAGCTTGTCTTGTACTTCCTTTTATTAAGCACTGGACACTATATTTTTCCAGATGCTACAGTCTAAATATCAAGTTAGTCTCAAACGCTAGAAGAATGTTTTTAGGAGACTAGATGGAACCTATTTTGAAGAGGCTTTTTAAAGTCTTTCATTAATTTTCTGAGTTTATTGCTTAGAACTTAAGTCCTAGAGATTGATTTAAGAACTACAAACAAATCTTGATTTTTTTTTCTCAGTCGGTTTGTTTTTCATAGTGGCATGTATACAGCAATTCTGTAGCTGCATTTTGTGTATTATTATACTGAGCAACTGAGAAGAAAGGAGATACAAACAAAGGAGAGCGTTGTGGGGTTGGAATGAAATTGGAGGCATCAGTATAAACTCATTAGTTCTGATATATGTAGTGGCTTGACTTCAAAGATGGCTAGACAGAGATTTCGGGTGATTTACTACTGAAGCATAACCTAGCCTATTCTAACTGACTCACAAGCATTAGATTAAAAAATAATAAAGTACTTAATAGCTAATAATGAAAAACCACTATCACTTTTCTAGCTCCTTCCCACTCTCAGGAACAATCCATTTTTAAAGCTTTTAACTATTTCTTCTGATAGCCATCACTAAATTATATTTTTATACTGCTGTTTTTTGATTTATCAATTTCAGACACTATTTATTTCCTGCTGTAACAGACAATAATTTAGTTCTCTTTCACTCCCACCTCATTATCTACCTTCCCACAGTAGTTGTAAAATAATCATTTTTTTGGCATTCAAATGTTATCTATTATCATTTTTTTTTCTAGATCCCAGGTCTTCCTCTTGATTTATTCTTTCAAGAAGCTTCCTGAAAGAAAGATTTCATGGAGATGTTTTCTGACCCCTTGCATGTCTTAAAATATTTTTTCTACCCTCCAACTTTGATTGATAGTTTGGCTGAGAATAGAATTCTGGATGAAAACTATTCCTCCAAAAAATTAAAAGAACAGCTCTACCATCTCTGGCATGCTGTGGACAAGTCACTGAGCATGTCATTGTAAAGTCCAGTGTTTTTCTGATTCTCCTGTGTTTGTAGATGATGTATTCAAGATGTTTTTCCCTCTCAGAGCTTTTAGAAAATTCTCTTTTGTAAAATTTTACACAATGTTCTTTGTGTCATTTTTTGTCATTCAATGAGCTAGGCATTTATTTGGGCCTTCTCTTCCCTTGTGTGTGAGAGTGTGTGTGTGTGTGTGTGTGTGTGTGTGTGTGTGTGTGTGTGTAGCTCCCCCTATTAGCCTCATGTAAACTCACTAGGATAGACTCTTTTATCTTTTCTTACACATATTTCATCTTTTTTCTTTCTGTGTGTTATTTTGACTTTGTATTTTTGTTGTATTTCCAAGAAGATTTCTTTGAATAAATTTTTCAACTCTTTTTTTGAAATTTTTATTTTGACAAACATATTTTTAATGTCTATTAGCTTTTGATGACTGTCAACATCCCGCTTCTCTTCCTCTTTCCACAACTTTTCTTGTCAGGGCTACAGAGTCAGTTCCTGTCCCCAGTGGGTCATCCAAAGTTTCTGCCCATTCAGTGCTCCAAACTGGTCAGTTATTATCTTATTTTTCTTATTGTGTTATAATCTTAATTATGTGAAAATTGCCTGGCACTTTTCTTTTACCTCCATATTTAAATCCATAATATCCATTGGAATATCTTAGACTATAAGAAGTACATTTGAGAAATTCTTAATTTTGTTGTTGGTAGTTAACTTTTTCTGAAAGTGGAGGAAGCTGTGGGAATATATTTTTCTAATCCTCAATTTCAAAAATAAATCCACTCATGAAGTGTCAATACAAGACTTGTGATAAAATGTAATCTCTAAATTTGGGAAACCCAAGGAGGAAGATCTAGTCACAATCACACATGCTTCTTAAAATTTA
Organism: Phocoena sinus; assembly: GCF_008692025.1. Lineage (NCBI taxonomy): Eukaryota > Metazoa > Chordata > Mammalia > Artiodactyla > Phocoenidae > Phocoena > Phocoena sinus. Next base: position 29,246,388 of record NC_045779.1, read on the forward strand.
GGAAGTTAAATATCAAAAAGTCCAAAGAAAAAGTCAGATGTAGATTTATTTTAAAGGGGAAATAATGACTCAGAAGAGCAGAGAGATTAATGTACACTTAACACCTTTGAATAACAAGAAAGGGCTTATTAATATGGTTACAAAAGGATCTGTCCAGATGGCATAGAGAAAACATGGAAGGAAGAACCAATATATCATAGTGGCATACAGACTGAAATAAAATTGTTCATTTTTGTCCAGCTCTACTGCATACCAGATGCCTGACTTTGTTGAAATACTTAACTTCTTACCTGTAAAATGGGTTAATGATACATGCCTCATAGAATATTGTGAATTTCAAATAAGATAATGTTTATAAAATGCTCAATAAATGTTAGATTATATTGTGACATATGGTTAAGATGAATACAAAGTATGAAACAAGCCTATAAGAATAGTCTAACAAAGGTTAAAGCTAAGAATGAACCAAGGCTTGAAAAAATATCAAGAACAAACTAAGAAACATTTTTTTGAGATAAGTGCAGCCCCAGGAAGATAAAGAATAGGCCTGGTGATTAGGATGAATAGCATCATGTTAATAAATGACAAAGTGAAAATGTTCCAGCATTTTCTCTGCTCTGTCAAGGAGATAATTGTCATATCGGGAAGAAAATTTTTTTAATTACTCAATGAAATTAAACCAGAAATTAGGCTAGAAAATTGTAAGAGAGAGCCAGTTTTTTATTCTGAATGAGCTTAGATCTCTTGGATGAATCTCTTGCAAGGTACAGTGAAAAATTCCAGCTTAACCATTGAACTATTGTCCACAATCTTTAAGGAAATGTTGACCTCATAAAAGGTATTCAAAGACAGGAAAGAGGTTACTATTTTTCCAGACTTGAAAAACGAAAAAGTTAAATGTTGTAAACTGTAATCTGGTGATCTTGACATACATCTCTCACACAAAGCTCTGGAACAAATATGATTTGGGCACTGCTTAGAGAATAAAGGCTCATTAGCAAGGTGTCTGGCAAAGTATATTGTTTTACTTAAAACAAACAAAATATATTGTTTTACTTAAAACAAACAAAAGACTGACTAATGAATAAATCTAATTTGATTGATGTTTTATAACGGTATAGGCCCAGTATTCTATCCAAGACGAGTTGTGTGTGCGTGTGTATAAATGTTTTTGGTCAGTGACTTCAGTGAGGACATGCAGGACAAATTGGGAAATTTATTAAACCAGTAATTATTGAGATAGCATGAAGGTAGAAGGAAAGAAAATGTTAGAGAAATTGATTTTAAAGTTATGATAGACTGATATAATAAGACAAAATTTAATGAGGTAAATAAATATTTATGACATATAATATATAAATGAATATGAAATCAAAATATAAAATAAAGCTCATTTCTACATTTTATATAATATGGTTATATAATACATAAATGCTATATAAATGTTACATATTCATATAGTAATAAAAAAATAAATATATAAATTAAAAGTCCATCCCATCAATAATCACAATTTCAGGACAGATGGTCATGGTTGAGTAGTTCACCTGTGAAAATCAATTTGGTGCTTTAGTTGCCATCAAAAACTAAATACAGTCAATAATGGAATGGGGCTGAGCCAACAAGTCATATAGTCTAAGCTACACACATTTTATAGAGTCCAGAACAAAAGAAGGGATTTTTTTTTCTCCACAATTGTGTACATATTAGAAGATCATCGAATTTCTACATACATTTCAGGGAGACACTACAGGGATGTTTGACAAATTTTAATATTAAGAAGACAGAGGAAGAGAAAATGTAACTATTTGGTATGAAGAAGAAAGGTCTTTGAAAAAAGAAACCATATGCTGGAGAGACTTTGTTGAAGATCACTGGATTTGTAGATGCAGATTATTAGACATATTCCTTTGTAGTTCAATAGTACAGAATGGGCATAATAAGTGGAAAATCATATCCACACATATGGTCTATGAATCTATCTACCTCAAAAGGTCTGGAGAAGAGGAAGATAAGAAAGTTTATGCTAACGACTTAACACAGTGCCTGAGACCCTCAAACCACTCAATACACAGCATTCACTTGTCTGTTAGAGACTCTGGCTGAGAAGAACAGTTAATAAAGTTATCTTTTATTAAGAAAAGCTGTTCTCATTTTTATTATTCCTGTATTCCTGGATTTACCTCTGGGAGCTATTTTAGACACTTTAAAAGTAAATACTTGACAAGCCAGCCCTAAGCAAATGTACCATGGTTATTTATGTAACCTAATAACATGACATTGGTGAGTATGTATTTCAGAGAGGAAACATAGTTAATGAATGATTATAATAGCTTAACTTTACTGAAATAATTGCCTTGCGTTAAAGTGGTTCCTGAGTCACTAGGTCTCAAGGATATTTATTTGATCATGTTTTCTTGTAGTATTCAAGACTACCTGTGACTCTGTCCCCAGTTAAGGAAATGAACTACATATTTATAAAAATATTCAATCATCCAAGTTTATGGTAAGTCTGATATCTTAACAATAAGCAAACTTTAAAAGACATTATCTTTCAATAGTATGATTTATCATCATCATCATTAAAGGAAAGAGAAAATAATTAGAAATGGCCAAAACTTTTATCATAATTAATATCCAGAATTAATATATGTTCCAACTTCAAATTAATTCTGTGAAAATCTATGGGATGTTGTAAGAGTACATAAATGCTTTTCTCTACTCTGCTCTTTTTCTCCTTTATCTCTACATCCTTCCTCCTCTTGTTTTCTCTCTTTCAATTTATTCATTCATCCTTGTCCCCCACATTGATTTTTCTCTCCACCATTCCTTATGAAAAAGTCAAAGAAAAGCCATAGTTTATACGTGAATATCTACATGTGGCCTAATAAGAAATATATTTGGTGTTTGTCCCCAGTCTGGCACCGATTTCCTAAAATGCTTGGAATTTCCTGAGTGATAGAAGTACATTTTGTTATTCATAACAAGCCCCTTTCAATCACACCTGAGTTTATAATAAGATGTCTTACAGTGGGGACCCTAGATAATTTCAGGATGGGACTGGTCACTACCAAGAGATGAGAGGGTTGGAATTTTTAGCCTCATCCATCTGCCTCCTGGGAAGGAAGGGTTTTCTGGAGATCGAGTTCTACTAAAACTCTTGAACAAGATTCAGGGAACTTCCAGGTTGGTGCACAGACGGAGGCTGTGAGAGGGTGGTGCTCCTGGAGAGGGCACGGAAGCTCTGTGCCCTGCTCCCACCTTGCCCTATACATCTCTTCCATTTGGCTATTCCTGAATTATATCCCCTTTAATAAATTGGTAAACGTAAGTGAAGTGTTTTACTGAGTTCTGTGAGTCATTCTAGCAAATTACCAAACCTGAGGAGGGAGTTCTGAGAACCTACAGTCAATCAGAAGTCTGAGTGGCTCCGAACTAGCAACTGGTATCTAAAGGGGTAGCAGCCTTGTGGGACTGAGCCCTTAATCTGCGTAATCTGATGCTAACTCCAGGTAGAGAGTGTCAGACCTGAATTGAATTGTTGGACACCCAGCTGGTGTTGGAGAATTGAAGAATTGTTTGGTGTTAGAGAACACCACTCTACAAATGCTTCAAAATTAATGGCTGATTAGATAACTGCCTGTGATAATTAGGTCATTGCTTATTAATAAATTATTCAAGGGTCATTTATTATATTTGCACTTTGTATTCAAGAGCTGACTTTTGCTCACTTTTTAAATGACTTAAAAGTAGAATAGGTGGGAATTTCTGATGTAACCTTCTTTCTTAAAGGCCACTGAATTTGTAAATGCCAAGCAGTATGAAGACATTTTATGCAAAGTTTATTAGAATAGGTTATGTTTAATACACATGCAATATATAATTATTATTGCACTAGCTGAGAGAATCTTCTCAAATTACATGACCCATCGCTTAACTTGGGAGCAGCACCAGGTAGCCAAACATATGCCTTAGATAAAAACGAATGAATTATGAGGTCAGGGTGCTTGCTTTTTAAAAACAAACAAAACATACATATTAAAATAAAATTTGTAAAACACTTCTATTGGGATGAGATTTGCACTGTGGACAATTTCCTTTCATTCCCAAACTATTTACAAAGGATTCTTTTATAAAATAATGTGAAATAGGGCCTCCCTGGTGGCGCAGTGGTTGAGAGTTCTCCTGCTGATGCAGGGAACGCGGGTTCATGCTCCGGTCCGGGAAGATCCCACATGCCGCGGAGCCGGCTAGGCCCGTGAGCCATGGCCGCTGAGCCTGCGCGTCTGGAGCCTGTGCGCCGCAACGGGAGAGGCCACAACAGTGAGAGGCCCGCGTACCGAAAAAAAAAAAAAAAAGATGAGTAGGCAAATAAATGCAAGTTTAACAATATTATAAAAGATAAAGTTCTATTAACAACAAAAGAGCTGAAATCATTAAGAACAAACAATAAGAAAATGGTAAAGGTGTATGAAGATTTCAATTATAAACCCCCAGTCTACAAAAATAAGAACACAAACAAATCTTGATCTCTTGGCAACGGGTTTGTTTTTCATGGTATATGTATAGCAGTCCTGAAACTATTTTGAGCATGTGGTTAGATTGAACAACTGAGAAGAAGGGAGATACAACGGAGATCATTGTGGAGTTGCGATGAAATTGGAGGTACCAGTATAAACTCATCATTTCTAAAATAAATAGTAGCTTGTCTCTAAAGATGGCTACTATCAACATCTTCCCTACCTGTACATGCACAGCAGACCGCCGTATCTATTTCTCCACCTGCTTCAATCTGGGATTGTCTGCGTCTACTTACACCAATAGAATATGCAGGAAAGGACACTGTACCAGTTCCAGGCTTTGCCTGTAAAAGGATTGCAGTTTCAGCTTCCTCCTCTCACCCTTGTTACGCTTCTTCTCAGAACCCAGCCATTGTGCTATGGAAGCCCAAGCCTCGTGCAGAGGCCACTTAGAGATGCTCCAGCTGACACCCTCAGCTGAGCTTTCAGCTGACAGCCAGCACCAGCTGCCAGCCCTGTGAGTGAGCCGTCTTGGATGTCATTCCAGTTGAGCCTTTAGACAACTCCAGTCCCAGGCACCATTTAACTACAACTGTGTGAGAAAGCCCAAACAAGCACTGCCTAGTTGAGGCCAGCCAACACAAAATTTGTGAGAGATAATAATAACTTGTTGTTTCAAGTCATTACATTTTGGGGTCACTTGTTATATAGCAACAGAGCCAAAAACTGCTGAAAGACCATGGAAGTAATATGTCTCAGAAGCAATGATCTCAGTGCCAGGTCAGTGTCCAGATTTTTCTAATCATCATTCCCCACCAAAAGAAACCAGTTTTTGTTTGTTTATTTCAGAAATGGCTGATTCTGGGGCTGAGGCAAGGAAAGTACAAGATGAATACAGAACATATTGTGCCAGAAAATAAAGGAGTGCTAATTAATTAATTAGTTAATTAATTGACTAATAAGTCAAAGGACATAAGTAGACAGTGAAGGAGACAGATCTGGGAAAATTTCAGAATCAAAACAAATGAAGACAGTAATGGATTGAAACAAAATTGAATAAAAAAGAATCCATGGGTTCACAATGATAAGAAAGAGAGAGGGAAGAGGAGGAAAGGAGGAAAGAAAAGAAAGAAAAATAGGAAAAGAAAGTCAACTTCTTCCTTACAGTACACTGCTGACTAGTATAGAGAAGGAATGATGGAATTAGAAAAATCATGACTTTACAACTATCATAAGAAAAAATGATTTTAGGCAAGAATCATTAATGGATGCTAAATTAAGGTGGGTAAGGGAGTTGGTTAAGGAACAGGATGCTTACATAGTCTCAAAGCATCTCCCACAAATTACTTAATTACAAAAGAGAAAACAGTATAACAATACAGTGGAGAAAATCTTGACCAGGTGATTAAAATTAATATCACCTGGGTGTAGATAAGCATCTTGCACCACCAGATATGGTTCCCTGAGAAAGACACAACATCTGTTATGTTATAGTCCAGCCCAAAATGCATAACCTAAATCTAGTCATGAGGAAACTGGAAAAACCCAAACTGAGCAACATTCTGTAAATTAACTGACCTGAATTCTTCAAATATGTTGTTGATGTCATAAAAAACAATAAGCAAACCCAAGAAAATGCTGAAGAACCATTCCAGATTGAGGAAACTAAACAGATAAGACAACTAAATACAAAATGTGACCTTAGACCAGATTCCATATTGGGGGGAATTGCTTTAGGGAACATCACAGGAACAAGTGGATAAAGTGGAATATGGAAAGTAGGTAAAAGAAATATATCAATGTTAAATTTGATAATTGTACTGGAGTTATGGAAGTTATCATTGTACCCGAGTTATCATTGCTGTTAGGAAATACACATTGAAGTGTTAAGGTGTAAAAGGAAAGATATATGAAATCTACTCAAATAGTTTTCTTAAACTGTCTGGGAAAAAAAAAACTGTGGTGTGTGTGTGTGTGTGTGGAGAGAGAGAGAGAGAGAGAGAGACAAAGAGAGAAAGAAAGAGAATGATAAAGCAAATGAGGTGGTGAGTTTAGGTAAAGCATATATAGATGTCCTTTTTCACATTTTCAAAATTAAACATTTCTCAAAGTTTAAAAATTATAAAACAAAGTCTATGGGGGAAAACAAAGACAAAAGAATCTATAAGTCAAATTCTATGCATAAGCTGCCAATTTGTGGCCTCTGATTTAAAATATCATTGACTTACCTGAAATAGTTAAGGAAATAGTTCAAACAAACAAACAAACAAAAACCCACCTAATTGCAGTGAAACTGAAATCAATGAAAATAAAAGGCTTTTAAGCCTTCCAGGTCAAGGCTGATTCCTCCCAATGCCTGGGTGTGTTTTCTTCCCAAAAGTTACTTTTAAGAAGATGGAGGGGGCAAATTTCAAAAAAGCCAATATTGCGAGAATTTTAGCTAAGAGTCAAAGACTTGAGGATTGTCCAGGGCCCCGAGAGTCAGATTATCTGCCTGCCCAGCTCCTTCTTCTTATCAAAGAACAAAAGCAATGTTCTTGCTGGCAGTTTGGAGACTAAGAAGTTATACCATGTGACAGTTTTCCAGATAACAAGCATTCACTTTAAATGCTCTCTTAAAAATAAAGATTTTTAAAAAAATACTTCCTGCCATTAGGGTCCACTTTTACATATCTTCTGTTCATCATGCTTCAGTTAACGTTATTTGGGGTTTATCCGTCAGTGCCATGAACACAGGATTTATGTTCAATTTGCTGATAGAATACTGTTAAAAGGCAAGAATGTCCTTAGTTAAAGAAAAAATATGTGGGCTTCAAGAGAGAAATGCAAATGGATTATCCAGACCCGTTGGTGGCTTATCTTCCACCAACACTCTATGTAAATCTTGGCAAATGATTTCTAGTCACTGGACACTAGTTCATCTGTAGAAAGACTGAATCAAATTATATCACCTCCAAGATCCTCCCAGATCTAATAATCTCCGTCATCTAATTCTGAAGTTAATCTGCTACATCCTCTGCTTGAGACTGGAGAGGATGTAGTCATTCATACCAGTCATCCGCATGTTTTTAACTGTGCTCTCTAGGAAAAAGGTTAATTATGGATGTATATTAATCCACATAAAATATCCATTTACTGTTCCACTAAGAGATAAATAGAAAAGAAAGCATTAAAAATAGACATTTAAAAAGAAGGAGACAAAAAGCAAATTTTAAACGGGACCCTAGTACTCCTTGCCCACTCTATTTTGGAGACACTGTTTTGTAGAAAAAGTCTGCATTCCTTCATGTGTCCTTGGAGGACAGTCAGAGTTCACCCTCCTCAGTCTGCTTCCCACTTCTCTCCTGTCCTTTACGCTCCTGCCACCTGGGATTACTCACTGTTCTCTGGACCAGTCACACTTTGTCACGCTCCTGTCTTGACTCCTGCTTCTGCTGTTTTTCTGGTCAGGGGGAAAACAAACATCACGCACATGCTACCTAGTCTTTAAGACTTTGACCCAAAGTCACCTTTTTGTGACGCCTTCCTCCTCCCATCAGTTTTGTTTTTTTTTTCCTTCTCTCTGAGACCACAGTGCAATATAGTTCACCAAAGTAATTTATGTAAATTATTATGTATATAAATTACATGAGTCTGTGAACTCTTCCACAAAATGTTAGTCTCTGAAGACCAAAATTGTCTTATTTTTATCTTTGCCTAATTTCCAGCACCTAGTACATGGAAAGAGCTCAATAAAAGTTAATTTAATTTAGTGTCTTTGGACTTCCCTGGTGGCGCAGTGGTTAAGAATCCACCTGCCAATGCAGGGGACGTGGGTTCGAGCCCACATGCCATGGCCCACAACTACTAAAACCCGCATGCCTACAGCTCATGCTCCACAACAAGAGAAGCCACCGCAATGAGAAGCTTGCACACTGCAATGAAGAGTAGCCCCCACTCGCCGCAGCTAGAGAAAGCCTGCACGCAGCAATGAAGACACAACGCAGCCAAAAATAAATAAATTTATTTTTTTAAAAAAAATAATAATTTAGTGTCTTAAGGGAAGTTTTACGCTAGTCGAACTCTTCATTTTAAAAGACCCTGTTCTCTAGTAAAGCTGTTAAGGCACTGATCCACTGCAAAGAAGATTAAAAGTCTAGTCCACAGGCACCTTATGTGGATCAAAGACTATCTCTTATTGAATATAACAACTGTGATGAAACTGTAATTCTTGATTTCTTCTTTCAGTAATATCTTCCAAAATGTTGTTCAAGGAATGTTATTCCTGTGAGATTGAGTCTTTAGCAACTATGGAGACAGACCAGAGCGACAGGAGAAAGCATCGTTACTGAAGAAAACACTCGAAAATTTGGAATAAATTAGAAGGGGAAGAAACAAAAAACTGCCATGTTCACTGGGGGTTGAAATGGTGGTATTCTTTGTGGAGAAAAGTAAAGATTAATCTGTAGTATGCATCATTCCTTGGCTGAAATTTAAAAAAAAAAAAAGCCTTAAAAATAATATAAACAGCAATTTAGTAAATAAATAATTTAGTAAAGCATTAGTTAAATATGCCTGCTTCATTTAACATTTAACTGAATCAAGCTAATAATAACACATTTCAGGAATAAACTATGACCATTAATCTATTTTTTCCCCAACCATTTTTAGCTTTTCTGATTCACGGTGAGTGTGGCCGAGTGTCTCGTGGCAGCAACTGTGAGGGGACCAGATTAACCCAGAAAGGGGATGGTGAGTCAGGGTCACGGAGTTCCTGATTCACACAAACAACTGTACTTGAGCATGTAAGAACCAAAGAAATCCCACAGCCTGGGGTTTAATGAATGATATTACAGCAAAACTCATGCAAAGAAAGAGGTGCTAACTTTGTGGTTACAACTTTCTGTATGTAAAAATAAGCATGGATCACTCCAGGGACTAATATAGTGTTTGTTGTTTAACTGGGTGCTAAGCTAATGGCAAAACTAAGATTGATTATGTTTAGAGCAATGGGAGGTCCTAGATCAGGGGTTTTTTAACCATTTGTTTGCCCAGGACTCCTTTGGGAAGCTAAAGAGAAGAACCATGAAAACTTTACGAAGATGTGTCATGCTCTTGGGAAAAATCTATGCCTGGGATGCCAGGCTAAAAAGTCCTAGAGCCTCCTTTCTCTCCTATGGTTTCATGACTTTCATGGGAAATTCAACATTTGTGTGTTGTGCTTTTTCAAAATCACTCTTGGGACATTGAAAAACTTCTTAGAACTCAGAACATTCACGTAAGGTCTCCAGAAGCATTTTGACAGAAATATTAAAGCCCAAGTATCAATTCAAACTTCCTAGGAGTTTTAGCAAAGCTCTTTTTTTTCACATAAACAAAACATCTTGAATTACATAGTTCATAAGTTCCAAAATACCCATTTTCCTAATAAAATGAAGAATGCATAAATAAGGTTTTAACATATTACTAGAATTAGGTTGACTCTCTCCATGTTAAACCTGGGCCCTCCTAAGACACCTCGCAGTAAAAACAAATCACAGAGGGCTTCCCTGGTGGCACAGTGGTTGGGAGTCTGCCTGCCGATGCAGGGGACACGGGTTCATGTCCCGGTCCGGGAGGATCCCACATACCGCGGAGTGGTCGGGCCCGTGAGCCATGGCCGCTGAGCCTGCGTGTCCGGAGCCTGTGCTCCGCAACGGGAGACACCACAACAGTGAGAGGCCAGCGTACCGCAAAAAAAAAAAAAAAAAAACAAAACAGTTATTTAAAAACAAATCACAGAGATTCCTAGTTATATGGCTAATATCAAAAGCTCATGTGACTGTTCTAATATATTTGAATCAATATATTAATTGCTTTATTAAACCTAGACCATCAAAAAGATTTATATAAACAATACTGTATTATATGAAACTCTTCTTTACAATAATACATTCATTTATTACTACTATATCCTGAAAAAGAAAAGAAAACTCAGGCCACAAAATTCAGCAAAAGGATTAGCAGCTCTAAGAATTCAGCTGAGGGGAATGGTAATAAAAAAGGAATGATTTTTAAAATTTAGCACAGGAAACTCTACTCAGTATTCTGTAATAACCTATATGGGAAAAGAATCTGAAAAAGAATGGATATATGTATATGTATAACTGAATCACTTTGCTGTACACCTGAAACTAACACAACATTGTAAATCAACTATACTCCAATATAAAATAAAAATTAAATTTAAATAAATACATAAAATTTTGGTCTTTGACCTCAAACTAGAACGGCAGATCTACAAAACTCTCAAGCTTATGTATGATTCTGATTAATCCTATTTTCTAAAGTAGACACATTAAATTATTAAATTTAAAGGTATCTATTACTTTTTTAAAAATTCAATTGAGCATGTCCTTATAAAGCAAAGGGAACATTTCAACCTGATTTCAACAAGATCCGATTTAGAAAGCAACTCTAAGAACAGTAAAAAAGAAAGAAAATAAAAAGGATTCTAAGATATATAACTGACTTCCCCTAAAACCTAAAATATGGAGAAACTTGAATATCTCATCCAATTTTTCTGTTGCCATGTTTCCCTTGTGAGGCACTGAAGTCTTTATAAACACAAGGTTGGTGTGTCGTCGGCCAAGATCTCAAAAGTCAGGCTATTTCTTACTCTGTTTGTGTTGGGACTTTGATCTTATCTCTTCTGCTTATCCCAAACCAAGCTCCTATTGCCCCAACAGTTAGTCCAGTTTGGGAGCTAAGCGGAGCAACAGTACCATTAGGGCTGGAGAGACCATGACTGGAGGGGTGGGAAGTGGGAACCAGGGAGGAGAGAATGCAGAAAGCTGGCTGAGCAGCCGCTGAGGTGGTGAAACCACAGACATCCTGTCCCAGAGAACTTCAGGGACTATCACATGAAGTCAGGGTCCATTGAGAAATTATATATTTATTTGACCACTATTTTTACCCAGTGAGGTAAAAATTAAACTGTAATAAATGGTAGCTGATTAATAAAGCTATCTTATTAAATGCTTCCTTAATTATTCAAACTGCCCAGAATTAGATGTATAGACTTAAAATGGGCATGCAGGTTTAGAAACTTAACTCTATCAGATGGAAACAAGAAGCTATATGCTGCCAACTATAAGTCACAGGGGAAAACTAGTTGATCCCAAGGCAAAACTAGCTACACTACTGGTTGGAATCTAAGAAGTAAACCTATGGTGCTTGTTTGGTCATGGCCTAATATTTCATAATTATGCAGTAAACCCTATGATATACATTTATGATATTCTAAACTCTCTCTTCCTCAATCTCCATATCCACTTAGTCCCCAAGATTTACCCAGTTGAAGTGATTCTTGAATAAAGTGCCTCTTCCACCATCCTGTGTCACTACTTTAATTCACTCTTCCAGGTGGTCTGTACACAAGGCTACCAAGGTTATCATTCCAAGCAAGTGGAGATTATACTCTCTTTTGCACACAGGATAAAGCCCAACACCTTGGCATGGTCTCTGGGACACTTTGCAGTCTGGCATCATTCTACCATCATCCAGCCTCACTCTCACCAAGCCCTCTCTGTAATCTATGCACATGAGATTCTTTACTGTTCCTCCAACATCCCTCTCAGACATACAGCCTTTTACATAGACTAGTCCCTCTCCCCAGAAAGACATTTCTTTGGTCTTCCGATTCAAATGTCCTCTTTTCTGTAAAATTTTCTTTAATCTACCCACTCACTCCCACAGGGAATGTAAGTGGCTCCCTTGTTCCTGAAGCATTTTGCTCATATCCCTATTCCGATACTTAATCTATTTTCATGCCATAGTAGAGCATAAAGATCAACTTCAGAGTTGACTCTGTCACAAATCGCTGTGTGACCTCATTGAAACAACTGTACCTCCATGAACTTAATTTCTTCATCTGTAACTGCGAATAAATATAGCTACAAAACAGAGCTGTTAAAGCAATTCAATATTGCATTAAAGCATCGACACTGCTCCTGACCATAGTAAAAATTCAACAAATAGAGCTAAAATATTATTAATAATAATTATTACTGTGTTAATTATACATGTAAACATCTATATAAGGTTTATTAAAATAACACCAGGATGAGAACTATGTCTATTTATACCATCTTTATCACACATACACATAAATTTACTTTTTTGGTTTATATCCTAGATATCTGAATAATTTTCTCTTTTCTGTTGTAACACCAGATGTAAAATTTCTTCCTAGGTCCTTGCCTCTGGAAAACACGCCAAATCTGAAATGGATGTACCAAAGTCCAGCTAAATTATGATAAGACACAGGCCCTGATGGTAAATATAGTTTTCGGTAACTACAGTGGTTCAGTGATGAGCTAGAAATATTTATTCTAAATATTTATAGGTCCTTTCTTTTAAATAAAAGCCTAAATTATTTTTGGTGAAGGAGATAGCAATGGGTAGGGTAAGTGAATATGCACATGTACAGAATATATATTATCATGGAACAACCAAAATATTTAAATTATGTTTGTATTGCTCATTCCCAATACTTCCAAATGTCTTAAATCTTCCCCAATACCCCCAAAGAGATTAAATTAATACAGCTATATTGAATACTTGGTTTGAACAGAATTTTAATCATAAACAGCCCATTAGAGCTTTATATTTTAGATCATACTCAGGCCACTCAAGAAATATGCCCTTTCAGGAACTTTATTTCCAGCCTCCTACCACATCCCCCAAAGTGATTTGTGTTATTACAAACTGAGGAGTTAAGGTTAAAATTGCACTGATGAAAGCAGAACACAGCACATCTCTTGGTTTTCCATTTTTATTTCTGCTGTGATAGCATTTATTGACATGAATAAAACCCACTTCCTGCATCATCCAGAATTGTCCAGAATTATTTTAAATTATATATTTTAATTATATTTATATTATATATTTAATTATATTTATATTTTATATTACATATAGCTTTTCATTCTTCAGATATTTAAATATTATACATATATCTGGCTTATCTTGGCTAATTAGGCAACACTCATCCAAATTCTAGAGCATGTAAGACCATTACTCTCTTACCAGAGAGGTACAATAATAACATATACATTAGCTGCTAGGCACTGTTGAAAGCATTTTGCACGTATTCAAAGACTTTACACACCGATGAAGGTCACAACTGCCCATATTCTTTTCTTCAATAATTTCTCATGCTGCCCAGTTCATTTAACGATTGTTGCCAGTAGCATTTTCCACTAGAAATATTTTTAGTGACTAGTAGTGTCTAAGAGTTACCTGTCTTAAAGCATAGGGTTTAACAAGAAACAAGCCAGGATACCCTGATAAACATTTTTGGAACTGAGGATGCCTGGTTGTCTATCTCGAGATGTGGACATGGAAGGTACACTAAGATCTCCATTCACTGGAGCCCTCAGAACCTTGGTCGCTGCTCTACAATGTGGGAGACCTGAGCCATCATTTTCCCTTCACCACTTACTACCTGTGTAACTTTAATTATGTCTCTTCACATGGGCTCAGTTTTCTCAGGTGTAAAAGTGTATCCTAAGGACAGAGTATTTAGTCTCTGATATTTTAAAAACACCAATGGTTCTAAAATCTAGAATTTGTTTTATTTCTGTGAACACCAGAAAATACTAGAGTTTTATTCAGAAAAGCAAATTTTGGGATATGTCCTAGGTCTAGCACATATATAATCTAATAGGTGTCTCTATTTCTGCCTCTAGAGTAATCAGCTCTACCTTTCTTTATGCTATTCTCTTGTTCCTGAAATATCACATCTTCCCAACGAAGTCCTACCTACCAGTCCTCATGTGCTACTCATGAGCAGTTAGCATCTCCGTTTCCAACTAGTTTTTTGATTACAGTTTATCCTCTCTTATGTCAAATATGCAGTGTATTGTTAATTCTGAGATGCACACTTTTTTCATACTTAACATCTCTCAATTCAGAATACAGCTTAATCAATGACATATTGCAAATATACTTGACTATTCTTTTATCTTTTCAACGTCACAAAAGTAATTGTGTATATCATAATCTATGGCATCTTACATTCAATGAAAATATCTTGCTGGTATTTGAAATGTCATATACTCTCTGTATGTTTTATTTCCCAAATGTATATAAAATTATATTTTTATATTATTGTTCCTCTAATCACTAGAATATTATTAATGTGGTAAGAATTCAAACAAGAATTTGATTAACAACTATGAAAACACCATGATCCAAGGGACAAAAAGATTCTAGATTTCTAAAGAAAGATTATTCAATTGTATATCAACATAATGTATTTATTGAGGTAGAGATATAGACCAATATATTTTAAAAGATTTTCAACAAGGATTAAGTTTTAAAAAATTCATCTTTTCTTTATCACTAAGACACAACTAAATGCTTTTCTTTTCCTTATCCTTTCTTAGACTTTCCCAGAATCTCAAGATGGTAGGAATCTCTAACAGTGTTTTGACCATTCCTTCTTTCTGTTCAGGACTTTACCTAGAATGTTAGGGGAATATAAGACAAACTTTAACACAGACATGGAGAATGGACTTGAGGACATGGGGAGGGGGAAGGGGAAGCTGGGATGAAGTAAAAGAGTAATATTGACATATATACACTACCAAATGTAAAATAGATAGCTAGTTGGAAGAAGCTGCATAGCACAGGGAGATCAGCTCGGTGCTTTGCGACCATCTAGAGGGGTGGGATAAGGAGTGTAGGAAGGAGAGGCAAGAGGGAGGGAATATGTGGATATACGTATGCATATAGTCGATTCACTTTGTTAGACAGCAGGATAATTGTAAAGCAATTATACTCCAATAAACATGTTTAAAATAAAAAAGACAAACTTTAAAAACTAGTTTTCTTCTAGTTCACATTTTAATGTTTCTTCTCGTAGCAAGAATTCATTCCAAGGTGTCCTACACTGAACAGTAGAAGTAATGATGTCCATTAAGTTTATAAAACAGCTTCAACAGCTGTCTTGCAACCAAATAAAGTCCATAATTAACCCACAATGCAGAGATAACATTAAACATTCATATTCCAAAGGTCTGGGCAATAGTGGCTCACCTTTAAAAATCTCCACTTAAATGTATATCAAATAAATTGAGTAACCAGAAATTAATTTTCAAAACTATGCTGAGCTGCATTTCTCTTATGTGCGGTCACTGCTGCCTCTAGCCTGACGTAATATGGCACTGGCTTTACCTCTCTTCCTGGCCACAGAGAGATTCATTTTATAAACAATTGCTAAACACTGGCTATGTGTAGGGACTCTGCCAGCTCAGTGAAGATGCAAAAATAAATTGCCTTCAAGGGATTTACAGTCTAATACAGATACACAGGATGTGGGACCCCACCCACCTCCTGAGAACTTCACTGTTGATGGGGAACAATAACTCTGGGAGGTCTCCTCAATATAAGCATAAATATTTATATTGATGCTGTGCTGGAGTAGACATTGAAGAAATACTGCTTCAGCCCCCTTACCTTATCTAGCTGTCAGAGGCCTAAAATAGTGTAGATATTTTTAAAGGAACCAGTGCAAGAAGAAATACAAGATATTTTAAAAATCAGTATCTATTTGGCATAAAGAACAAGTTTTTACAGTTCAGAAACAGATGAATTTTCTGAGTTCAGAAAAACCAGGCATCCAGGCAGGCATTGAGATTCCAAGAAAAAGAACTCACTTCATAACTCTGAGAAACATGTGAGAAGAGTTGCAATCTGCTCTCGCCTTCGTGGTGTCAGAGGGACGCAGGAGGAGATGGTGTGTTATTTGACATGAAGCTTATGTGAGGGCATGCACGTCACAGCCTCATCCTGGCTGGGCAAGATCTGACTGCTATCAGACTATGCAGACTGGTGGCAACACAGAGACCCTTTCTAGGCAGCTGGGACCAACAACAGAGCAGCACAGAGTTTCTGAGGACATACACTTGTGTGTGTGTGTAAATGTTTAACTAGGGTACAAACTAACATGAAAGGAAAGTACATCTTGGAGGTCATAAATCATTTTAGAATGAGAGCTAACTGTTAATCTTATTTTACTTTGGAATTCACGAACGTGGTAACCAGATCAAATGAATGTTAAGGACAAGAATGGGCAGAGTCAAATAAATTTATGGGAGAATTTGGAAAAATAGGTCCTGCAAAATTTGGATTGCAAAGATGTCCAATTAAATAATAAAATAACATTAAGAGAATGTTAGGCAAAAACAAGTAGATAAAGATATTAGTCATTTAGAAACCATTTTTTAAGTCCTAGAAATCCATTTAGAATTACTATGAATTTAATTCTACCACATTTACCACACAAAATATACCACCTTGAGTCTTCATACTTCATAAAGAAAATGAACCAAACTGGGAGTTAACCACCTAAATTGCAATTTCACTTAAAAAATATCTCTTTTAAAAATTTACTTTGATTTAAAAATTCATGTAACTCCCAACACAGCTACACTAAATATAAGCATATGGTTTCATAGATGCAAACATAGTTTAAACTTTGTCAAACTGTACATTTTAAACATGTGTCCCTTATTGTATATCAGTTATATCTCAATAAATCTGTAAAAAGTATCCATGTAAGTATTTATGAAGTTATACTAATAAGTGAGACAGCATAGCAGAAACATAGTATTACTTAAGAGAATGTTTCAGAGATTGGTATCGGTGCTTTAATCAAATCTTAAATTCCATTTATTCAGATATCCTTTCTTTCAGAAGTAAAATTTGTTGAAACAGCTATGAAAAAAGGACAATAATGCTAAATGATTAGCCAAATTAGGGACAATTATAATAAAAAAATAAATAAATAATGAATAAAAATAAATTTATAATAAAATATATGAATAATGAAAATAAAATTATAGCTGCAAAACTTCCTTGCTAAAATTGGGAGAAAATGCAAGGAAGAAATCAAAGACTACAGAAGATCATCTTCCAGCTAAAAAGCAGATATAACAAAGAGCAAGCATAGCACTTTATTTAAACCTTACCATACTTAATCCTGGCCTCCAAATATATTGACTTTTTTATAGTTGTGGGAAGAAAAATTTCTCTTAAACTAGGGAAATTTAATTTGTTATGTTCAATAATTTCTGTTGAAGAGATTAGGTAAATTCTTAGACTGCCTCTCTGGTGAATTAATTTCTACAAGTTCTTTTATATAAACTCAGAAGGAACAGACCAGGAAAAAGTATGTCTAACTTAAGTGTCATTCTAACAGGAAAAGACATTAGGTTAAAAAGAACTGTCTTTGCCAGTGCTCTCCACCCCTGTGAATTGTTAAATATCATAAACTAGACACCGGATAGCCTAGTATAACTAAGGGGGAATATACGTGTAAACAGTTAATAAGTTCGTTGTTTGAAGTTTTTGACTCAATGGGAGATAAAAATAAAGCAGGAAAAAGAATGAGAGTACCAGGGTAAGAAAAATAAACCACTTGTTTTGATTTTATATACAACATACACATAAAAAAATAAAAATAATAGATGTGACTTTGATATTTTTGAAAAGTACAAAAGTGTGTATTTTGTTCTAAACAGTTTTCAAAGACCTTCAGGGCCACACCTTGTCAAACTCGGTGTGAAGGTACAGTGAGAGACCCTGTCTGCTGAGGGTAGCTCAGTGGATGCTTAGTCAACAGAACTTATTGGCAATGCCAAGACTTAATGGTCTTCAACAAGTGTCACATGTACTAGCATTTTGGCAGATTTATGGCTCTGGTTTTGTAAAGGGAGGGTCTTTCAGGAAGCAATAAATATAGATTAGCCCCTCCTTAAATAATCATAGTCCAAGAGGATCAACATCACACAATTTGAACTTTTTATGACAAATTCTTTTAGTCTATAAAAATGGTTGATAGTACAAAAATTAAGAAAATGATTATCACACTATTTAATCTTTGCATATGTAAAGATGAAAGAATGAGTTGACTACAGTTTTATGTGACTAAAACATTAATTTAGAAACATTATAGTTTTCTGTTCTCATGAAATGTGCTTCTCTCCTCCCCACCAAATAACACTTTTCCTGGAATAACATGCAATGGGCAAGGTAGACATGGAAATGGCATATATATAATAAATTTTTTAATGATTTTGGATAATGACTACTCTTAGGAGAAAGACACAGCAATTATATTCCTCAAAGAATTCGTTTTTAACTTGATTCATCTTGGTAACTATCAATAATAATAACAAAATAATCCATCTCTACACCACTTGGAGTGGTGGATTACCCCAGCTTTTGTTGCCTGTCTTCATACTCTTGGCAACTTGATTCCATCACGGAGGAAATGTGAGATGAAATTTAAGTCAAGTAATTTTTCAACTGAAATGAATCTTGGTGGGAAAATAACACTATAATTAATGTGTCATGTATTATTATCAAAAGAATCAGTAAACTGGGGTGAAGTAAGCACTGTCTCTGGAGAGCCCTACCCTACCTGTTCCAAATTCCCTCTTCTTGCCTAGTAATTGTACAAAGTTGGGAAATTTGCTCAGTTTTTCTGAGTACCCTTTTCTTTTATCTGTATAATATGGAGAATAATGTCTATTATAGAAGTTTTGCAAGAATTAATGTAGATAATATCTTTAAAGCACAATCCCTGGCACATAAGAGAAATACAATAAATGGAAGCTATTACAATCATTTTTATTATCTCAGTGTTCATTATGATGTTCCCCTTTATAGTTTTCACTGGTAATTGAAAGTTGCTTCATGAATGGCATTAACAGTTAACTTTGCAGAAGCAAGTTAGTTAGCAACTGCATAATAATGAGTAAAAGAATAAGGCTTTTTCTCAAGTTGTCCCAGAAGCAGAGCCAGATAGCTGAGCATGGATGCCAGCCTAGAGAAAGAAAGACAACCAGAACTGTTGGTAGGAAAAGACTATTGTACGGAAAAATTACTATATATAAAAGGTAGAAAGAAATAAAAGGAACGCTCTAAGGTCTGCCAACCTTCTCCCTCAACCACCGATCCCTAGGAAAGAATACCAGGGATGACTCGTCTTAAAATAAGAAATCATTCAATGTAGAAGTCTAAGGTTTAAAGAGGAAAAAGCTTCAAAACACATACCATCCATACTCCCATCCTGCCCCTTGCTCCCAGACCCCAGGCAAACAGTAATTTACTTTCAGTCACTATATTTTATTTTGAATTGTCTAGAATTTTCTATAAATGAAGTCATATAGTATGTACTCTTTTTGGGTACAAGGGAATGGGAGGCCTATCCAGAGTTTTACCCCAACTGCTGTAAGGTGCTTGAAATTCCATTCTAGTTCATTACCTACTTACTGTGGTTCTTAACCTTGATTATGCCACAAATCCCTTTGAGACCCTAATAAATTCTGTGAGCTAACATCTCAGAGAAAAAAAACAAAAATACACTTGTGTACATTCCCACAAAATGTTGCATACAGTTTCAGGGCATTCAGAGGAAAGAATTTGCTTTATCTTAAAACTTTTGTAGCTACCAAATATATGATCAGACTAAGAATCTCTGTTTATAACATCAAAACTGGAATAGGAGGAACCAAAGGCTGTGCAGAGCTGTGCATTCATATTTTGGATGTTGGCCAGAAGGATTTATATTGCTTAGTAGATATTTATCTCTTTTCCTTTTTAGGGAGTACTAGGCACCAATTTTCCTCTGTTCTGTAACAGAAAGGTTGCCTTTTTTTCTTCTTCTCCTTCATTTCTGTACTTGGTTTTATGTGTGAGTTTCTTGAGAGGGAAGCATTCTTGTTTTGTTTAATATGAAAACCAGGTTTGAATTAATTTTAGACTTCTAAAATTCTTAGACTAAATTTTAAAATATTTATACAACTCTCCTCTCAGATTTTTTCTTACTCATTAAAAAAAAAGAAACAACAACAAAAACTTCTGTCAGCAACTGAGAGTGTGATTTGATGCTTATGTCACTTTCAGTTGGTGAATTATCACATGCAGCCTATATAAATGATACCTCTTAAATGTTTTGCTTAGAAGATTGACTATGTAGCTACAGCTTAGATCATTGACTCCAGCAATGTTTCTTACAACTATGGTCCAGAAGTATAGAGATAATACATTAATGTGATATTAATGTATATATATATATATATATATATATACATATATATATATTTATATGTGTGTGTATATAGACTTTTTTATATCATAATATATATAATATAAGGGTGAGCTTACTCAACCATTTGCAGACGTAAATTATCCTGGAAAATGATGTGTGTATCTACATGGAAAATCACCCCTCAGATTAAAACACTATTTGCTATGTCTCAAAATATTTCATTTTATACCTAGATGATAACTTTCTCTCTTCCCTTCAGCAATAACTGCTGCAAAATTATTTATCAAAGGAATAAGTACGTAAAAGGATCATACACCATGATCAAGTGGGGTTTATTCCAGGAATGCAAGGATTCTTCAATATGTGCAAATCAATCAATGTGATAAACCATATTAACAAATTGAAGGAGAAAAACCATCTGATCATCTCAATAGATGCAGAGAAAGCTTTCGACAAAATTCAACACCAATATATGATAAAAACCCCGCAGAAAGTAGGCATAGAGGAAACTTTCCTCAACATAATTAAGGCCATATATGACAAACCCACAGCCAACATCATCCTCAATGGTGAAAAATTGAAAGCATTTCCACTAAGATCAGGAACAAGACAAGGACGCTCACTCTCACCACTCTTATTCAACATAGTTTTCGAAGTTTTAGCCACAGCAATCAGAGAAGAAAAGGAAATAAAAGGAATCCAAATCAGAAAACAAGAAGTAAAGCTGTCACTGTTTGCAGATGACATAATACTATACATAGAGAATCCTAAAGATGCTACCAGAAAACTACTAGAGCTAATCAATGAATTTGGTAAAGTAGCAGGATACAAAATTAATGCACAGAAATCTCTGGCATTCCTATACACTAATGATGAAAAATCTGAAAGTGAAATCAATAAAACACTCCCATTTACCATTGCAACAAAAAGAATAAAATATCTAGGAATAAACCTACCTAAGGAGACAAAAGACATGTATGCAGAAAATTATGACACTGATGAAAGTAATTAAAGATGATATAAATAGATGGAGAGATATACCATGTTCTTGGATTGGAAGAATCAACATTGTGAAAATGACTCTACTACCCAAAGCAATCTACAGATTCAATGCAATCCCTATCAAACTACCAGTGGCATTTTTCACAGAACTAGAACAAAAAACTTCACAATTTGTACGGAAACACAAAACATTCCGAATAGCCAAAGCAATCTTGAGAACGAAAAACGGAGCTGGAGGAATCAGGCTCCCTGACTTCAGACTATACTACAAAGCTACAGTAATCAAGACAGTATGGTACTGACACAAAAACACAAATATAGATCAATGGAACAGGATAGAAAGCCCAGAGATAAACCCATGCACATATGGTCACCTTATCTTTGATAACGGAGGCAGGAATGTACAGTGGAGAAAGGACAGCCTCTTCCATAAGTGATGCTGGGAAAACTGGACAGGTACATGTAAATGTATGAGATTAGATCACTCCCTAACACCATACACAAAAATAAGCTCAAAATGGATTAAAGACCTAAATGTAAGGCCAGACACTATCAAACTCTTAGAGGAAAACATAGGCATAACACTCTATGACATAAATCACAGCAAGATCCTTTCTGACCCACCTCCTAGAGTAATGGAAATAAAAACAAAAATAAACAAATGGGACCTAATGAAACTTCAAAGCTTTTGCACAGCAAAGGAAACCATAAACAAGACCAAAAGACAACCCTCAGAATGGGAGAAAATATTTGCAAATGAAGCAACTGACAAAGGATTCATTTCCAAAATTTACAAGCAGCCCATGCAGCTTAATAACAAAAAAACAAACAAGCCAATCCAAAAATGGGAAGAAGACCTAAATAGACATTTCTCCAAAGAAGATATACAGACTGCCAACAAACACATGAAAGAATGCTCAAGATCATTAATCATTAGAGAAATGCAAATCAAAACTACAATGAGATATCATCTCACACCGGTCAGAATGGCCATCATCAAAAAATCTAGAAACAATAAATGCTGGAGAGGGTGTGGACAAAAGGGGACACTCTTGCACTGCTGGTGGGAATGTGAATTGGTTCAGCCACTATGGAGAACAGTATGGAGGTTCCTTAAAAAACTACAAATAGAACTACCATATGACCCAGCAATCCCACTACTGGGCATATACCCTGAGAAAACCAAAATTCAAAAAGAGTCATGCACCAAAATATTCATTGCAACTCTATTTACAATAGCCCGGAGATGGAAACAACCTAAGTGCCCATCATCAGATGAATGGATAAGGAAGATGTGGCACATATATACAATGGAATATTATTCAGCCATAAAAAGAAACGAAACTGAGCTATTTGTAATGAGGTGGGTAGACCTAGAGTCTGTCATACAGAGTGAAGTCAGTCAGAAAGAGAAAGACAAATACTGTATGCTAACACATATATATATATGGAATTTAAGAAAAAAAATGTCATGAAGAACCTAGGGGTAAGACAGGAATAAAGACAGAGACCTACTGGAGAATGGACTTGAGGATATGGGGAGGGGGAAGGGTGAGCTGTGACAAAGCGAGAGAGAGGCATGGACATATATATACTACCAAACGTAAGGTAGATAGCTAGTGGGAAGCAGCCGCATAGCACAGGGAGATCAGCTCGGTGCTTTGTGACCGTCTGGAGGGGTGGGATAGGGAGGGTGGGAGGGAGGGAGACGCAAGAGGGATAAGATATGGGAACATATGTATATGTATAACTGATTCACTTTGTTATAAAGCAGAAGCTAACACACCATTGTAAAGCAATTATACCCCAATAAAGATGCTAAAAAAAAAAAAAGGAATAAGTGTGAAAGAAAAGACATTGCTTTGAAGAGAAGATAGATAGATTCCCTAGCTAACTACAGTTTGTGGTGCAATTTCCTAAAGTTCAAATTCCTGAAAAATGAAAGACTCTACTCTTGAGAAAGCTTTAATGCCAGCTTTGATTTCAGTTATTGGAAGTTATTAACAGAAAGCACGTTTTTACATTTATGATTCAAAAGGGAATATACTATAAAATGTTTAATAAAATGTTGAGAAAAGAATAATGGATGGCTTTGTACTATTAATTTGAAAGAATTATCTATCTTTTTTTAAACAACTGAGAACATACACTCCAATAAGCATATGTAGAATCTTAGCCTTGATAGAGAAAATTTTTAAAATGAATAACAAGAATTAAATAGAAATCATAGGTTTGTTCATTCAATGGACAATGGTGGGGTTCAGTTAGAAAAAGCACACAAAAAAATCAAATTCTAGTCAACTTTCAGTATATAACACTATACAGTTGTAGACATCTAAGAGTAATCTTTATCAGACTCAAATGTTCTAAATACTGTTTTCATATTCTTTGGCCTGTCAAAAGTTTTATTAAACTTAGTGAAGAAATTATTTCATATTCTTTAGGCAAATATTTTTGAGGTAATGGAAAAACATCTCAGAAAAGTCCAGAGGAGCAAAAGGATTAGAAAGGGAAAGGGAGAGAGAGAGAGAGAGCAATATAAGGTACAATATGGAAAACGTTGTCTCCTGTTCATACAGGAGAGTAGCCAGATTAAATCAGGGAGACAAAAAAAAAAAAAAAAAAAAAGCAAACCCATGAATAAACCAATAGCTTCAGATACTAAGATATTTTCATTGCTGGGTTAAAATGTTACTAGACGTGTTCAGACTAAAGCTGTCTTTCTTTTTCACCAGAGAATCTCTTTTTTTTTTTCTGAGGAAACATATGCCATGTCCAGACAATCTGAGAATGAATATTCTTATTTCTACTCCAGTCTCCTTTTCTTTTCTAGCTCCTTTCCTGTTGTTTGCAGCCCACAAGGAAAAGGCAGGCCGAGTGGGAAGCAAGGGAAGCATATTCATTCCAACATGGCCCCTGGAGTCATGGCCCTGTAGATCAGCTCCTCCTAGCACCAAAGGGGTGAGTCAGATTCTCACTTTGCCATTCAGAGTACCTGAGATCTGAAGGAAAAGTGGCAGGTCACCTAGTCTGGCCTTTTCCCAATTCAGAGCTATTCGATTGCCACAGTCATATCTTTTTCATGTATGGGTATCAGTTGGGCTGTTATTTAGTAAATACTTTTCTTTAAATGGCTCATTATTTATTTCAAATACTTTTAAATGGTATTTTACTAACCAGTTTAATTTAGCAAAAATAGAAATTATACATAAACATATACACAATGAAATCAATGCGGTATTATTTAATTCCCACTAAATACTGTTGCCTCCTAAAACTGCAGCCTGATCTCTGCCAACTCCATTAACAAAGATTACTAAGATGATAAAGTCTTATCAACTTGAAACTGAGACACCTTTCCTTGACAAAATCAAAGGGAATGGAAGATAATTAAGAAAGGATTGTCTCATTTTATGATTCAAGATTATTTAATGCCCTGTCTAGGAATCATTAATAATCTTTCCATACAAAGCAGAACTAAAAACAAAATGGAAATTAGGTATCTTTTGCTGTTATCAAACAAAGTGAAAAAAAATCCATTTATTCTACAAAGACTCATAAATTTTAGACTGATACATTTGAAAGCAATCTAGTTTTCCACTTCACACAACATTTACTCTTGCTTCTGCATTAAAAATCTCAAGAAGATTTTTTTAAATAAAAGTGAAAACAAAAATCTTTGTCAATAAAAATATTATGATTTGGTTTTGGAGAGAAAGCAATCACATGAACAATAGAGAATGAAGCAATTGTTTGAGTGTCAGATAACATAGAAATAACTGTCCTTTGTCCTTCTTTTAATAAATTGACATTTACTATGGGGTAGGCAAGGTGTTAAGTGCTTTACAAACATTTACCAATCCAGTGAGGTAGGTACATTGTTGTTCCCATTTTTGGATGAGGCAACTGAGGTCCAAAGAGGAAAACAAGCCCAAGGTAACACAACTGACAATTGGAGGAGTAGGATTCAAACCCAGCCTATCTCAGTTTTCTACATTAGTTATTGGATAAGGAATAAAATTGTCTAAAGGAATAAGCCAAGAGAACTTAAGTACTTGTTTTTCATTTTATTTTTGGTTCCTACCTACTATATATCATAGTTTCTTCTATATAGAATGGTGGCACATTTAAGATCCTCAACATTCAGGTGCAGTTTAATTCCTGACAGCTGTCAGAATTGTCAGAAGAACTCTCCCAGACCCCAAACTCCCTGGGATAATACATTGTGTGTGTGGCCCAATGCAGTGTCCAGTGCTGGGAGGGTTATCAGAAGATGGTGCAAAAATCCTCCTTCCATCTGCCCAACTGGAACACAGGCTATGAAATTAGTCCAGCTGCTTAGTTTTAAAAACAAAACAGTGGCCTCTACACTGACCATTCCCCAGCCTGTGTGGAGGGGTCAGCAAAAGCATATAGCTCTTAAGCATTACCATGGGGACAGAGGGTAAACAGTTTGCTTTTTCAAAGCTTCAAGCTTGCACTAAAGTGTGACTCAAAAAGGCACATTAAATAAAAATCATGAACTAAGACATGATGAAGGGACTGTTAGTAAAAGATCCACCTGAGGAGATGGGTTGGAAGATGGCGGAAGACGTGGAGATCGCCTTCCTCCCCACGGATACACCAGAAATACATCTACACGTGGAACAACTCCTACAGAACACCTACTGAAGGCTGGCAGAAGACCTCAGAGCTCCCAAAAGGCAAGAAACTCCCCCCGTACCTGGGTAGGGCAAAAGAAAAAAAGAAAAAACAGAGACAAAAGAATAAGGACGGCACCTGCACCAGTGGGAGGGAGCTGTGAAGGAGGAAAAGTTTCCACACACTAGGAAGCCCCTCCGCGGGCGGAGACTGCGGGAGGCGGAGGGGGGAGTTTCGGGACCACGGAGTAGTGCACAGCGACGGGTGCGGAGGGCAAAGCGGGGAGATTCCTGCACAGACGATCGGTGCCGACCAGCACTCACCAACCCGAGAGGCTTGTCTGCTCACCCGCCGGGGCGGGCGGGGCTGCGAGCTGAGGCTCCGGTTTCGGTTTTGGACGGAGCGCAGGGAGAGGACGGGTTGGCGGCTTGAACATAGCCTGAAGGGGTTGGTGCGCCACGACTAGCCGGGAGGGAGTTCGGGGAAAAGCCTGCACCGGCCGATGAGGCAAGAGACTTTTTCTTCCCTCTTTGTTTCCTGGTGCGCGAGGAGAGGGGTTTAAGAGCGCTGCTTAAAGGAACTCCAGAGACGGGCGCGAGCCGCGGCTAGAACCGCGGACCCCAGAGACGGGCGGGAGACGCTAGGGCTGCTGCTGCCGCCACCAGGGGGGCTGTGTGCGAGCACAGGTCACTCTCCGCGCCCCTCTTCCGCGGAGCCTGTGCAGGCCGCCACTGCCAGGTTCCCGGGATCCAGGGACAACTTCCCCGGGAGTACGCACGGTGGGTCTCAGGCTGGCCAAACGTCACGCCGGCCTTTGCCGCAGCGTCACGCCGCCTCTGCCG
The DNA here is from genome assembly GCF_008692025.1 of Phocoena sinus. Lineage (NCBI taxonomy): Eukaryota > Metazoa > Chordata > Mammalia > Artiodactyla > Phocoenidae > Phocoena > Phocoena sinus. The sequence goes on from NC_045779.1 coordinate 29,273,474, forward strand.
CCGCAGGCCCGCCCCGCACGCAGTGCCCCTCCTTTCCCCATCCCCCAACCCCCGGCCAGAGTGAGCCGGAGCTCCCGAATCAGCGGCTCCTTTAACCCTGTCCTGTCTGAGCAAAAAACAGACGCCCTCCAGCGACCTGCGCGCAGGGGCAGGGCCGGGTACAAAGCTGAGCTCCTGTGAGCTGTGAGAGCAGGGAGGAGAGGGGGAGGTCTCTCCCGGCAGCCGCGGAGGTGGCGGATTGAAGCTCCACAATCAACTTGATGTGCCCTGCATCTGTGGAATACCTGAATAGACAGGGAGTGATCCCAAATTGAAGAGGTGGAATTTAGGAGCGAGATCTGTGATTTTTTTCCCTTTTCCTCTTTTGTGAATGTGTGCGTGTATGCTTCTGTGTGAGATCTTATCTGTATACTCTTGCTTCCACCATTTGTCCTAGGGCTCTATCCGTCCATGGTTTAAAAAAATTTTTTTTCTTAATAATTAATTTTAATTGTAATAACTTTATTGTACTTTACCTTCGTTCTTTCTTTCTTTCTTTCTTTGCTTCCTTCTTTCCCTCCTTTAGACAGCGAATCACCCCAGGTTGAGGAGGTGGTCTCTGGGAGCAGGATTTATGATTTTTCCCCCTTTGCCTCTCTTTGTGAACACGTATGTGTATGCTTCTGTGTAAGATTTTCTCTGTATAGCTTTGCTTCCAACATTTGTCCTAGGGTTCTATCCGTCCCTTTTTTTTTTTTTCTAAATATTTTTTAGTTCAATAACTATATTATACTTTATTTTATTTTTACTGTATCTTCTTTCTTTCTGTCTTTTTTCCTTCTTTCCCTCCTTCCTTCTTTCCTTCCTCCCTCCCTCCCTCCCTCCTTTCTTTCCTTCTTTGCTTCTTTCTTCCTTCCTTCCTATCCTCCTTTCCTTCTTTCTTTCCTCATACTTCTACTAATTCTCTCTACTTTTTCTCCCTTTTATTCTGAGCCGTGTGGATGAAAGGCTCTTGGTGCTCCAGCCCAGGAGTCAGGGCTCTGCCTCTGAGGTAGGAGAGCCAATATCAGGACACTGGTCAACAAGAGACCTCCCAGCTCCACATAATATTAAACAGTGGAAATCTCCCAGAGACCTCCATCTTAACACGAGCACTCAGCTTCACTCAACGACCAGCAAGCCACAGTGCTGGACAACCTATGCCAAACAACTAGTAAAACAGGAACACAACCCACCCATTAGCAGAGAGGCTGCCTAAAATCATAATAAGGCCACAGACACCCCAAAACACACCACCAGACGTGAACCTGCCCACTAGAGAGAAAAGATCCAGCCTCATCCAGCACAACACAGGCACTAGTCCCCTCCAACAGGAAGCCTACACAACCCACTGAAACAACCTTAGCCACTGGAGACAGACATCAAAAACAACGGGAACTACGAACGTGCAGCCTGCAAAAAGGAGACCCCAAACACAGTAAGATAAGCAAAATGAGAAGACAGAAAAACACACAGCAGATGAAGGAGAAAGATAAAAACCCACCACACCTAACAAATGAAGAGGAAATAGGCAATCTACCTGAAAAAGAATTCAGAATAATGATAGTAAGGATGATCCGAAATCTTGGAAGTAGAATGGACAAAATGCAAGAAACAGTTAACAAGGACCTACAAGAACTAAAGATGAAACAAGCAACGATGAACAACGCAATAAATGAAATTAAAAGTACTCTAGATAGGATCAATAGCAGAATAACTGAGGCAGAAGAACGGATAAGTGACCTGGAAGATAAAGTAGTGGAAATAACTACTGCAGAGCAGAATAAAGAAAAAAGAATGAAAAGAACTGAGGACAGTCTCAGAGAGCTCTGGGACAACATTAAATGCACCAACATTCGAATTATAGGGGTTCCAGAAGAAGAAGAAAGAAAGAAAGGGACTGAGAAAATATTTGAAGAGATTATAGTTGAAAACTTCCCTAATATGGGAAAGGAAATAGTTAATCAAGTCCAGGAAGCACAGAGAGTCCCATACAGGATAAATACAAGGAGAAATACGCCAAGACACATATTAATCAAACTGTCAAAAATTAAATACAAAGAAAGCATATTAAAAGCAGCAAGGGAAAAACAACAAATAACACACAAGGGAATCCCCATAAGGTTAACAGCTGATCTCTCAGCAGAAACCCTACAAGCCAGAAGGGAGTGGCAGGACATACTGAAAGTGATGAAGGAGAAAAACCTGCAACCAAGACAACTCTACCCAGCAAGGATCTCATTCAGATTTGATGGAGAAATTAAAACCTTTACAGACAAGCAAAAGCTGAGAGAGTTCAGCACCACCAAACCAGCTTTACAACAAATGCTAAAGGAACTTCTCTAGACAAGAAACGCAAGAGAAGGAAACGACCTATAATAACGAACCCAAAACAATATAGAAAATGGGAATAGGAACATACATATCGATAATTACCTTAAATGTAAATGGACTAAATGCTCCCACCAAAAGACACAGATTGGCTGAATGGATACAAAAACAAGACCCTTATATATGCTGTCTACAAGAGACCCACTTCAGACCTAGAGACACATACAGACTGAAAGTAAGGGGATGGAAAAAGATATTCCATGCAAATGGAAACCAAAAGAAAGCTGGAGTTGCAATTCTCATATCAGACAAAATAGACTTTAAAATAAGGACTATTAAAAGGGATAAAGAAGGACACTACATAATGATCAAGGGATCGATCCAAGAAGAAGATATAACAATTGTAAATATTTATGCACCCAACATAGGAGCACCTCAATACATAAGGCAAATACTAACAGCCATAAAAGGGGAGATCGACAGTAACACATTCATAGTAGGGGACTTTAACACCCCACTTTCACCCATGGACAGATCATCCAAAATGAAAATAAATAAGGAAACACAAGCTTTAAATGATACATTAAACAAGATGGACTTAATTGATATTTATAGGACACTCCATCCAAAAACAACAGAATACACATTTTTCTCAAGTGCTCATGGAACATTCTCCAGGATAGATCATATCTTGGGTCACAAATCAAGCCTTGGTAAATTTAAGAAAATTGAAATTGTATCAAGTATCTTTTCTGACCACAACGCCATGAGACTAGATATCAATTACAGGAAAAGATCTGTAAATAATACAAACACATGGAGGCTAAACAATACACTACTTAATAATGAAGTGATCACTGAAGAAATCAAAGGGGAAATCAAAAAATACCTAGAAACAAATGACAATGGAGACACAACGACCCAAAACCTATGGGATGCAGCAAAAGCAGTTCTAAGGGGGAAGTTTATAGCAATACAAGCCCACCTTAAGAAGCAGGAAACATCTCGAATAAACAACCTAACCTTGCACCTCAAGCAATTAGAGAAAGAAGAACAAAAAAACCCCAAAGCTAGCAGAAGGAAAGAAATCATAAAAATCAGATCAGAAATAAATGAAAAAGAAATGAAGGAAACAATAGCAAAGATCAATAAAACTAAAAGCTGGTTCTTTGAGAAGATAAACAAAATAGATAAACCACTAGCCAGACTCATCAAGAAAAAAAAGGAGAAGACTCAAATCAATAGAATTAGAAATGAAAAAGGAGAAGTAACAACTGACACTGCAGAAATAAAAAAATCATGAGAGATTACTACAAGCAACTCTATGCCAATAAAATGGACAATCTGGAAGAAATGGACAAATTCTTAGAAATGCACAACCTGCCACGACTGAATCAGGAAGAAATAGAAAATATGAACAGACCAATCACAAGCACTGAAATTGAAACTGTGATTAAAAATCTTCCAACAAACAAAAGTCCAGGACCAGATGGCTTCACAGGTGAATTCTATCAAACGTTTAGAGAAGAGCTAACACCTATCCTTCTCGAACTCTTCCAAAATATAGCAGAGGGAGGAACACTCCCAAATTCCTTCTACGAGGCCACCATCACCTTGATACCAAAACCAGACAAGGATGTCACAAAGAAAGAAAACTACAGGCCAATATCACTGATGAACATAGATGCAAAAATCCTCAACAAAATACTAGCAAACAGAATCCAACAGCATATTAAAAGGATCATACACCATGATCAAGTGGGGTTTATTCCAGGAATGCAAGGATTCTTCAATATATGCAAATCTATCAATGTGATAAACCATATTAAAAAATTGAAGGAGAAAAACCATATGATCATCTCAATAGATGCAGAGAAAGCTTTCGACAAAATTCAACGCCCATTTATGATAAAAACCCTCCAGAAAGTAGGCATAGAGGGAACTTTCCTCAACATAATAAAGGCCATATATGACAAGCCCACAGCAAACATCATCCTCAATGGTGAAAAACTGAAAGCATTTCCACTAAGATCAGGAACAAGACAAGGTTGCCCACTCTCACCACTCTTATTCAACATAGTTTTCGAAGTTTTAGCCACAGCAATCAGAGAAGAAAAGGAAATAAAAGGAATCCAAATCGGAAAAGAAGAAGTAAAGCTGTCACTGTTTGCAGATGACATAATACTATACATAGAGAATCCTAAAGATGCTACCAGAAAACTACTAGAACTAATCAATGAATTTGGTAAAGTAGCAGGATACAAAATTAATGCACAGAAATCTCTGGCATTCCTATATACTAATGATGAAAAATCTGAAAGTGAAATCAAGAAAACACTCCCATTTACCATTGCAACAAAAAGAATAAAATATCTAGGAATAAACCTACCTAAGGAGACGAAAGACCTGTATGCAGAAAATTATAAGACACTGATGAAAGAAATTAAAGATGATACAAATAGATGGAGAGATATACCATGTTCTTGGATTGGAAGAATCAACATTGTGAAAATGACTCTACTACCCAAAGCAATCTACAGATTCAATGCAATCCCTATCAAACTACCAGTGGCATTTTTCACAGAACTAGAAGAAAAAATTTCGCAATTTGTATGGAAACACAAAAGAACCCGAATAGCCAAAGCAATCTTGAGAACGAAAAAAGGAGCTGGAGGAATCAGGCTCCCTGACTTCAGACTATACTACAAAGCAACAGTAATCAAGACAGTATGGTACTGGCACAAAAACAGAAAGATAGATCAGTGGAACAGGATAGAAAGCCCAGAGATAAACCCACGCACATATGGACACCTTATCTTTGATAAAGGAGGCAGGAATGTACAGTGGAGAAAGGACAACCTCTTCAATAAATGGTGCTGGGAAAACTGGACAGGTACATGTAAAAGTATGAGATTAGATCACTCCCTAACACCATACACAAAAATAAGCTCAAAATGGATTAAAGACCTAAATGTAAGGCCAGAAACTATCAAACTCTTAGAGGAAAACATAGGCATAACACTCTATGACATAAATCACAGCAAGGTCCTTTCTGACCCACCTCCTAGAGTAATGGAAATAAAAACAAAAATAAACAAATGGGACCTAATGAAACTTCAAAGCTTTTGCACAGCAAAGGAAACCATAATCAAGACCAAAAGACCACCCTCAGAATGGGAGAAAACACTTGCAAATGAAGCAACTGACAAAGGATTAATCTCCAAAATTTACAAGCAGCTCATGCAGCTCAATAACAAAAAAACAAACAACCCCATTCAAAAATGGGAAGAAGACCTAAACAGATTTTCCAAAGAAGATATACAGAATGCCAACAAACACATGAAAGAATGCTCAAGATCATTAATCATTAGAGAAATGCAAATCAAAACTACAATGAGATATCATCTCACACCAGTCAGAATGGCCATCATCAAAAAATCTAGAAACAATAAATGCTGGAGAGGGTGTGGAGAAAAGGGGACACTCTTGCACTGCTGGTGGGAATGTGAATTGGTTCAGCCACTGTGGAGAACAGTATGGAGGTTCCTTAAAAAACTACAAATAGAATTACCATATGACCCAGCAATCCCACTACTGGGCATATACCCTGAGAAAACCAAAATTCAAAAAGAGTCATGTACCAAAATGTTCATTGCAGCTCTATTTACAATAGCCCGGAGATGGAAACAACCTAAGCACCCATCATCGGATGAATGGATAAAGAAGATGTGGCACATATATACAATGGAATATTATTCAGCCATAAAAAGAAACGAAACTGAGCTATTTGTAATGAGGTGGGTAGACCTAGAGTCTGTCATACAGAGTGAAGTAAGTCAGAAAGAAAAAGACAAGTACCGTATGCTAACATATATGTATGGAATTTAAGGGAAAAAATGTCATGAAGAACCTAGGGGTAAGACAGGAATAGAGGCGCAGACCTACTGGAGAACGGACTTGAGGATATGGGGAGGGGGAAGGGTGAGTTTTGACAGGGCGAGAGAGAGTCATGGACACATACACACTAACAAACGTAGTAAGGTAGATAGCTAGGGGGAAGCACCGCAAGGCACAGGGATATTAGCTCGGGGCTTTGTGACAGCCTGGAGGGGTGGGATGGGGAGAGTGAGAGGGAGGGAGACGCAAGAGGGAAGACCTATGGGAACATATGTATATGTATAGCTGATTCACTTTGTTATAAAGCAGAAACTAACACACCATTGTAAAGCAATTATACCCCAATAAAGTTGTTTAAAAAAAAAAAAAAAAGATCCACCTGAACACCTGGGAGAAAATTCAAATTGCCACACAGACTCCCTCAGCTAGAGGGTATCACATGAAGCTAACTCCCTGTCCTGGGTGGAATATTCAGGCACTGTGCTGCCATGTTTTAGGATCTACAGCAGATGTTCTGTGGAGTTTGCCCAAAACATGAGGGGGCCTGCTGCAAACTGAGTTATTCCTGGAGCTGTTCTAACCTCAGCTACCATTCTTTGTACTCTCTCCACCTTCTCTCTCGAATCTGGTCCAACTCCTTAGGTTCACATCATTTAGAAATCCATGTATATAACAGCAATTAAAAGAAATATTAAGACGGAATGCTGATAAATATTAATATTCACTCTGTCAGCAAGTCTAACCTGTTTCCTAGGCTAATTTCTAGATGTGAAAAATTATTTGATTTTAGAAATTAAAGTGCAAACAAATTACACTGTTTGTACACTTAAAGCATATGTAGGTTACAATGAAGGAGCAAAGAATATACAATAGGGAAAGGAGATCTCGTCAATAGATGATATTGGGAAAACAGAACAGCCACACGCAAAATAATGAAACTGGACCCATATTTTATACCACAAACAAAAATTAACTCAAAATGGATTAAAGACTTGAACATAAGACCTGAAACCATAAAATTCCTGGAAGAAAATATAAGCGTTAAGCTCCTTGACCATTGGCCTTGCAATGATTTTTTTGGATTTGACAACAAAAGACAACAGAAGCAAACATAAATAAGTGGGACTACATAAAACTAAAAAGCTTCTGTGCAGTAAAGAAAACCACCAAAAAATGAAAAGACAACCTACTGATGGGAGAAAATATTTGCAAATCATATATCTGATAAGGGACTAAGAATTCATATAACTCAAGAGCAAAAACACAAACATCTAATTTAAAAATGAGCAGGGAAGCTGAATAGACATTTTTCCAAAGACATACAGATGGCCAACAAATACATGAAAAGGTATTCACCATCACTAGTAAACAGGGAAATGCAAATCAAAACCACAATGAGATATCACTTCACACCTGTTAAAATGGCTATTATCCAAAACACAACAAATAACAAGTATTGAAGAGGATGTGGAGAAGGGGGGACTCTTGTGCCCTGTTGGAGGAAATGTAAATTGGTGCAGCCACTATGGAAAACAGTATGGAGGTTCCTTAAAAAGCTAAAAATAAAACTACCATATGACCCATCAATCCCACTTCCAGGTATCTATCTGAAGAAAATGAAACACTACTTTAAAGAATATATGTACCCCTATGTTCATCACAGCATTATTTACAATAGCCAAGATATGGAAGCAACCTAAATGTCCATTGATAGATGGATGCATAACAAAATAGTGGTATATATATATATATATATGGTATATATATATAGTGGTATATAGTGGTATATATATAATTATATATATATAATAGTGGTGTATATATATATATATATATATATATATATATATATATATAATGGAATATTACTTGGCCATAAAGAAGAATAAAATCTTGCCATTTGCAACAACATGGATGGATCTAGAGGGTAATATACTAAGTGAAATAAGTCAGAGAAAGACAAATACCATATGATCTCGCTTATATGTGGAATCTAAAAAACAAAACAAAACAAAATAACCAAGCTCATAGATACAGAAAACACATTGGTGGTCACCAGAGCTAGGGGTGGGTGAAATGGCTAAAGCGAGGATCAAGCAGTAAAAATTTCTAGTTATAAAATAAATGTCCTAGGGATGTAATGGACAGCACGGTGACTATAGTTAATGATACTGTATTGAATTTTTGAAAGTTGCTGAGAGTAGATCTTAAAAATTCTCATCATAAGAAAAATAAATTTTGTAACTATATGTGGTGATAAACTCTAACGAGACATTCTGATCATTTCACAATACATACAAATATTAAATCATGTTGTAGCCTGAAATTAATATATATAATATAATATATAGATATCTCAATTTAAAAAAAAAGCATATGTGTACTTTTTAAGTGGCTTACATGAAACCACTGAATCCCCAGCAAGCCCTCAGGACTAATAGACTATTCCTGCAGCTGCTATTCTTACCAAAAACCTGACTGCTAACATCAGCAGCAAAGGACAGCAAATGAAGATGAAACAGCTAGGATATGGGTATGCCTTAGAAACTTTCTTTAAATTTCATGTTTTTATTTAACATGTTTTTGTAATTATTATTTAAAATCATTATAGTCCCTCAGTAATCAATCTACAAAAATCAGTAATACAGAGTCTTGTGTAAAGAGGAACTGTCTCTCATATACCATCCTTTTGGCTTTCTTCAGCAACGAAAGTCAGATCCATCAACTAAAACTGTCAATACAGAGAAACAGCTAGGGAGCTTTTTTAAAATACCAGTGCGGGGACCTACTCCTAGCAAATTAAATCAGAATCTTTGGAGATGGGGTCCTCATGAGTGGTTTTACAGTTCCCCAGGTGATTCAAATGTGCAGGAAGAGTTGGGAACAATTACTTTAGGTTGTGAAGTCCTACACATGAAGAATAACATAATGCAATGGCTTAAAACAGAAAAGATAATGTTATTTATTTTGCACTTGTGCAGAAATCAAATATGCATAAATATATATTTTTATTACACCAAGAACTTGGTCAAATTCTCTGAAACAAGTTTTGTATAGCTTCCTATTCCATTATTTTTAAAGGGAGAAAATGAAATTATTGGCTTAGGAAACAAAGAAGGCAAAATTAATTTTAGCCTTCTTTGTTTCAAAATTAATTTTAGTCATAAATTTTTTTAATGTTTTATTTTGGGAAGATGACTAGATATTGCACTAGTTTTTATGTTATAGATAAAAACTTACTTAAATATCAGTCTGACTTGTATTCAGGATCTACTTAATAAAAGCATATGGATTGTTTTGTACACATATATTTTAAATTTAGTAGCCTGAGTCCCTGGACATATTGTTGACCTCTTGCAATAACAATTAAGTAATAAACTTTAATAAGAATACAAAGCCCTTCGAGATGATGATGATGATGGTGGTGATGGTAATGATGATGTGATAATGATCCCCTTTACACTCTGCTGGCCTCTGATCTGGATAAAAAAGTGTGTGTGTGTGTGTGTGTGTGTGTGTGTGTGTATATATATATATATATATATATATACATATATATGTATGTATATATATATAGTTGTCTAACATGTTTAGAAGACTGGAAGAATTCTTAGTGTTCTCTAAAGAAGAGAAGGATGGCAGACTAGTATTTGTCGAATGCCTACCATGTGACATGTACTATATTTGGCATATTATCTTACTGAATCTTCAAATACCCCTGTAGAACAGGGCTCAGCAAACTATGGCCAATGGGCCAAATCACCTACTTGTAAATAAAGTTTTATCGGTACATAGTCACACTCATTTACCTGCTGCTTATACCTTCTTTCTTGCTACAAAAGCAGAGTTTAGTCTTTGCAACAGAGACCATATAATCCAAAAAGCCAAAAATATTTACTATCTGATCTTTTACAGAAAAAGGTTGCCAATCCTACTACAGAATGTGTGTAATTATCTGTTTGAACCGTCTCTTGAGAAAACTATTTGTTGACTTAGAACATAGCCTAAGGAAGTGAACTAGCTAGAAAGAGGCTAATGATTAAATAAATATTGTCTCCAAATTGAATATTACTTCTCTAGTTTTGAAATAACAGGTATTTTCCCTTGTGTTTAGATGTCACGTGAGCCTCTCACTGTCTCTTCTGTGACAGAGAATCCAGAAATAATGTGTTCAATAACAAGTTAATTATTGAACTTGTATAAATGTATTACAGGCAACAGCTATGAGGAACAAAACTTATAATTTAGTCATGAAAATACTCCATTACTTGAAATGTGTATACATGTCAAGGGACAGAAAGTAATCACAAAAGACTTCTGCAATAAACAAAATGATCTGTTGAACTTTTATTTTATGTTAGTGAGAGGACACTTCCTTCCCATTCTTGATGTTCTCTTCCATGTGGAGGGGATGTACTAGCATAAATCACCTGGCCCATCTCTGTACTTTCTCTTTCCTCACCTGGGGTTGTGGTGAAAGAGGGACATAGATTAATGAGTTTCGAAGGTAAGCCAAGGCAGGAGCCCAGGCTCTCCTCTCTCCTCTCCTCTCTACTCCTCACTCTGATGTCATGAACACCCATTAAGATCTTTGACAACACTGAATACAGTGGGTTTTCTCTAGGTTCTGGGAACAAATCTTTGCTTGAAATAACTGGCCCAGGGTCCAAAAGACTGGCTTGTTTTCTAAATTTAGTCAGTTGGTGAGGCCAAATAATCTTTTGAGACTGTCAAGTGAAGCATGAGGAACTTGGCTTGAGACAGACTTGCCTGTAGCTGCTGAAACAATCACACTTCCTAGGCATCAAGAACCATCTGACTGAGACTGAGCAGAACCAGAAGATGGGGTAGTTAATGAATTTTGGACTTTAGTTCCTGTAAAATTAGCCCATAGGACAAGAAGATTTGATGGTGGACTTGATGCTTTGTACTTTGAATTTCACGGATTTAATCTTTGGATTTAATTCTCTTTGGCAATCTGAAAATGCAATGGGGTTTTATATCCAAATATGGGACACTTTATTACTCTCACTTTACTGTTGGGTTATGTAGTAGATTTGATGACTCTTCCCAGCTACTACTTGTCCAATTAGCTTAAAAGAATGGTACTACTGGGAGGAGATACTTTCCATTCATGTTATTCTTTTTTTCATGCAAGGGAAGTATCATTTCCATTACATTCCTTGCTTCTCTGATTTAATTTGACTGGTGAGTTTTGGAAGAAAAACTGGACAAGTGGAGTCTGACCCTCTCCTCTCTCTCCTTTTTCTCTTGAGTACAAGCTGCCCATGTTAGTAATGCATTCTGCTCAGCAACTCTGTACTGTAAGATTTATAGAGTCAATCTTTGCCCCTAAGTAGGAAGGTTGTTCAAGTTTTGCACTACAATGCCTTGAACATGATAATATGAATTAACTATGATATGAATTAACTACACTGCTGAGATTCCTGAGGCAGAATTATAAGATGAAAAATTTCCTACGACTATTGCTGTCAAGCACTGGAAAAGCAGTGTTGAGTGTGTGAAAGGCTATGCTGTTCCATCACAAAGTATCCATCAGTCAACCGTTTTAAGGAATTGTGCAAGGAAGTCAAATGTGGGAACTGGTCATGAGAAAGACATGAGTTTTTCTTGGAATAAGCTGAAATTGAGATATAGTGAGAAATCCAGTAACTGAGAGAGAGACGAAAAGTCAGCGTGAGATTTGGGGTCATCAGCATGATTGATATTCAAACCTCTTGGGTTAGATGAAAATAATTTAGAAAAGAAGACACAAGAACACATACAGCATTACCCTCAAGTAATACCGACAACTTTGGAAAAGGAGGAGAAAAAAGCTTCGGTGAAACACTTCTAGAAGGTTTACACATGAGGAAACTGTAATATTTCAAAAAAAAGGGGGGGTGGAATTTTCAGAAGGAGAGATCACTGAATACTGTGAGATTAACAAAGAGAATGGATTGAAAATCTATCATTAGCTTCAACAATCATGTGGTAATTTTTTAAGAGAATGGGTAAATAGAAATATTGTCAGGGTCAAGCTGACTTTTTCTTATTCATGTTGGGAGATACCAGAATATATTTGAAGACAAAGGAAGTACAACCTAAGAAGAGTTTCCTAGAAGTTAATGGAAGTGTTTAACTACAGTTCATGTCTTTAGTTATTCTTAACACACCTTCAGAGAAACAGTTCTTAGTAATCATTGGAGACTAATCATTTCCATGTTAGAAGTACACATTCTTTTTGTGTTCACTACACATTTCCAAATATTAGAATTTTTAGCAGAATATTTGAAGGGATTATAACCTTTACCATTGTTATACAGCCCAAACATATAGAGTGCAAATCTCAAAATAGATATAAACAATCCAAATAGTCATGACACAAAATCACTATTAAAGAGCCACAGTATTTTGTAGAATCTCTGTACACATCCATATTACCTGCACTACTTGTCTGGTTGTACTTTAGCAGCTGTTTGAATAATATTGTTTACAGCCTGGACACACTCAATATACTCAGAAGGCAAATTTCTCTTAAGTTCCATAAGCATAATATTCTTTTTAACATTAAACTTAGCAACAAAGTATGGCTTTTTCCTGGGTGACCACATGTCCCAATTTACCTGAACAGTCCAGTTTGTGCCCATTGTCCTGATGTAATTATCAATGGCACTTTTTCTCTCAACAGTGTCCTTGTGCAAATGATAAATCATACAGTTACCCTACTCTTACCTCTGAGTTTCTCTGCATTATAGTCCAGTGCAAGATTCCTCAATGCCACATTCTGCCTCATGAATGTAGTTGTCAAAGTATTTAAAATCAGTCACAATAAAATAAATATTACACATTGATCAAACTGTATGAGCTCATAAGAATATTAGGGCTTATTAATTGAGAATAACTCTTCAAGGTAAATGTAAATAATGGTAGAAAATAGATTGGCGATCGAAATCACAAAGATGTGGCAATGGCTAGTAATTCTAATTTAGAGTTATAAAACCCTGAAACTGAGGTTCACAAAGAAGCCTAAAATCAAAATATTAACTATCAAAGTTGAGATGAAAGACAACTTTTACAATGGATTACTTTCAAATTCCTTTCTTTAAAAATTGCTACCATATTTAATACTCTCAAACATCAATTGAATCCTGTCCCATTCAGGTTCAGAAGCACTCTGTGACTTTGTTACTTACACAGCCTTAGCTGGACTTACCAGGTTTGCAGTATTCAGCTTCAACCTCCTTTTTCAAATACATCACCCCCTCATCTAAGCAGCTTGGGATTCTTTTTTGTATTCATTACCATCAGTTGGCTGCATTGCTCATGAGGTGGCAGCAAGGTTTCCTAGCTTCTCTCTGCTTCTTCAACTTAACTTTTCTGCTCCAAATAACATTGTGTTGCTCACCTTGATTACTCTTTCTCCTGACTGTGAATCACCTATAGGATACAAAATCTGGCTGATCTTCTGAATGAAATGGAAAATTTTATAAATAACATTTACCAAGCACATTAGAGACTTACAGGGTCAATTTCTGGGAATAGAGTCCAGAAATCTATGCTTTCTAGGTCATCCTCACGTGTAGGATTTATACCATACACTGGGCACTTGAGTTTTTCTCCAATAGTGTTTCTTCTTTATATGTGCTTCCCAAGGTCACCATGTTGCTAAATGCAATGGCCAGCTATGAGTCCTCATCTCCTTGACCTTTAAGTTGTATTTGACACAGTTCACAGTTGACACCTCTCTCTCTCTCTCTCTCTCTCTCTCTCTCTCAGCAATTTCTACATTTTGTTTTATCCCTATTTTGGTTTTCCTACTACCTCACAAATTTATTCTTTCTCACTCACTTTTGCTGGATTCTCCAATTTTCTGCACCACTAAGTTGGGAAGAGATCCCGGGCTCACCCACAGGATCTTTTCTCTTTTATACAAAAAAACTTATTCCCTAGATGATTTCATCCAGTTGTGTTGCTTTAAATACCATCTCTATGCTGACAACTTCCAAATTTATATCTCCAGCTTGGACTTCTCCCCTCAACTCCAGGCTCCTATATCACGGCCACGTGGCTGTCTAATAGGCAACCAGAGCCTAACATGACTAAGGCTGAACTTCTGATTTTCACCACCTCACCCAAACCTGCTTGTGCTTTGGTCTACTTCATCTCATGCTTTGCTCAGACTGAAAATTACAGAGGAGTCTTTGACATTTCTCTTTACCACATTTAATCGACCAAAACCTCCTCTGGATATACTTTCAAAAACCATCATCTCTCACCTAATTTATTTCCGTAACACACTAAAGGGTCTCCCTGCTTCTACCTTCTTCCTTCTCCCTAGTCACTACACAGCAGCCAAAGTAACATTGTTAAAACGGAAGTCAGGGTTTCCGGGTGCGCCAGATGCTTCTGCCTCTTTAGGGGGAGATTCCTGGGCAAGTAATGAAAAGAAATTGGTTCAAGATGGCAGAGTAGAAGGACGTGCTCTCACTCCCTCCTGCAAGAACACCGGAATCACAACTAACTGTTGAAATCATCGACAGGAAGACACTGTAACTTACCAAAAAAGATACCCCATATCCAAAGACAAAGGAGAAACCACAAGGAGATGGTAGGAAGGGTGCAATCACAATAAAATCAAATCCCATAACTGCTGGGTGGGTGACTCACAAACTGGAGAACACTTATACCACAGAAGTCCACCACCTGGAGTGAAGGTTATGAGCCCCACGTCAGGCTTCTGAACCTGGGGGTCTGGCAACGGGATGAGGAATTCCTAGAGAATCAGACTTTGAAGGCTAGCGGGATTTGATTGCAGTACTTCAACAGGACTGAGGCAAAAAGAGACTCCACACCTGGAGGGCACACACAAAGTAGTGTGCACATTGGGACACAGGGGGTGGAGCAGTGACCCCATAGAGACTGACCCAGACTTACCTGCTAGTGTTGGAGGGTCTCCTGCAGAGTTGGGGGGTGGCTCTATCTCACCGCGAGGACAAGAACACTGGCAGCAGAAGTTCTGGGAAGTACTCCTTGGTGTGAGCCCTCCCAGAGTCCGCCATTAGTGCCACCAAAGAGCCCTGGTAGGCTCCAATGTTGGGTCGCCTCAGGCCAAACAACCAACAGGGAGAGGACCCAGCCCCACCCATCAGCAGACAAGCAAATTAAAGTTTTACTGAGCTCTGCCCACCAGAGCAACAGCCAGCTCTACCTACCACCAGTCCCTCCAATCAGGAAACTTGCACAAGCCTCATAGATAGCCTCACCCACCAGAGTGCAGACTGCAGAAGCAAGAAGAACTACAATCCTGCAGCCTGTGGAACAAAAAACACATTCACAGAAAGATAGATAAGAAGAAAAGGCAGAGAGCTATGTACCAGAAGGAGCAACAACATAAAACCCCAGAAAAACAACTGAATGAGGTGGAGATAAGCAACCTTCCAGAAAAAGAATTCAGAATAATGATAGTAAAGATGACCCAGGACCTCGGGAAATAAATGAAGGCAAAGATCGAAAAGATGCAAGAAATGATTAACAAAGACCTAGAAGAATTAAAGAACAAGCAAACAGAAATGAACAATACAATAACTGAAATGAAAAATACACTAGAAAGAATAAATAGTAGAATAACTGAGGCAGAAGAACAGATAAGTGACCTGGAGGACAGAATGGTGGAATTCACTGCTGCAGAACAGAATAAAGAAAAAAGAATGAAAATATATTAAGACAGCCTAAGAGACCTGTGGGACAATATTAAGTGCAACAACATTCACAATATAGGGGTCCCAGAAGGAGAAGGGAGAGAGAAAGGACTCAAGAAAATATTTGAAGAGATTATAGTCTAAAAATTCCCTAACATGGGAAAGGAAATAGCCACCCAAGTCTAGGAAGCGCAGAGAGTCCCATACAGGATAAACCCAAGGAGAAACATGCCGAGACACAGAGTAATCAAACTGGCAAAAATTAAGGACAAAGAAAAATTATTGAAAGCAGCAAGGGAAAAAAGACAAATAACATACAATGGAATTTCATGAGGTTAAGAGCTGATTTCTCAGCAGAAACTCTACAAGCCAGAAGGGAGTGCATGATATACTTAAAGTGATGAAAAGGAAGAAACTACAACTAAGATCACTCTACCCTGCAAGGATCTCATTCAGATTCGATGGAGAAATTAAAACCTTTACAGGCAAGGAAAAGCTAAGAGAATTCAGCACCACCAAACCAGCTCAACAACAAATGCTAAAGGAACTTCTCTAAGTGGGAAACACAAGAGAAGAAAAGGACCTATGAAAACAAACCCAAAACAATTAAGAAAATGGTAATAGGAACATAAATATCAATAATTACCTTAAACGTGACTGGATTAAATGCTCCAACCAAAAGACACAGACTGGTTGAATGGATACAAAAATGACTCATATATATGCTGTCTACAAGAGACCCACTTCAGACCTAGGGACACATACAGACTGAAAGTGAGGGGATGGAAAAAGATATCCCATGCAAATGGAAATCAGAAGAAAGTTGGAGTAGCAATTCTCTTGTCAGAAAAATACACTTTAAAGTAAAGACTATTACAAGAGACAAAGAAGGACACTACATAATGATCTAAGGATCGATCCAAGAAGAAGATATAACACTTGTAAATATTTATACACCCAACATACAAGCACCTCAATACATAAGGCAAATACTAACAGCGATAAAAAGGGGAAATTGACAGTAACACAATCATAGTAGGGGACTTTAACACCCCACTTTCACCAATGGACACATCATCCAAAATGAAAATAAATAAGGAAACACAAGCTTTAACTGATACATTAAACCAGATGGACTTAATTGATATTTATAGGGCATTCCATCCAAAAACAACAGAATACACTTTCTTCTCAAGTGCTCAACAACATTCTCTAGGATAGCTTATATCTTGGGTCACAAATCAAGCCTTGGTAAATTTAAGAAAATTGAAATCGTATCAGGTATCTTTTCTAAACACAGCACTATGAGACTAGATATCAATTACAGGGAAAAATCTGTAGAAAATACAAACACATGGAGGCTAAACAATACATTACTTAATAACCAAGAGATCACTGAAGAAATTAAAGAGGAAATCAAAAAATACCTAGAAACAAATGACAATGAAAACACAACCACCCAAAACCTATGGGATGCAGCAAAAGCAGTTCTATGAGGGAAGTTTATAGAAATACAATCTTACCTTAAGAAACAAGAAACATCTCAAATAAACAACCTGACCTCATACCTAAAGCAATTAGAGAACAAAGAACCAAAAAAACCCCAAGGTTAGCAGAAGGAAAGAAATCATAAAGATAATATCAGAAGTAAATGAAAAAGAAATGAAGGAAACAATAGCAAAGATCAATAAAACTAAAAGCTGGTTCTTTGAGAAGATAAACAAAATTGATAAACCACTAACCAGACTCATCAAGAAAAAAAGGGAGAAGACTCAAATCAATAGAATTAGAAATGAAAAAGGAGAAGTAAAAACTGACACTGCAGAAATAAAAAGAATCATGAGAGACTACTACAAGCAACTATATGCCAATAAAATGGACAACCTGGAAGAAATGGACACATTCTTAGAAAAGCACAACCTTCTGAGACTGAACCTGGAAGAAATAGAAAATATAAACAGACCAATCACAAGCACTGAAATTGAAACTGTGATTAAAAATCTTCCAACAATGGGCTTCCCTGGTGGCGCAGTGGTTGGGAGTCCGCCTGCCGATGCAGGGGACGCGGGTTCGTGCCCCGGTCTGGGAGGATCCCGCGTGCCGCGGAGCGGCTGGGCCCGTGAGCCATGGCCGCTGAGCCTGCGCGTCCGGAGCCTGTCCTCCGCAACGGGAGAGGCCGCAGCGGTGAGAGGCCCGCGTAACGCATAAAAAAAAAAAAAAAAAAAAAAAATCTTCCAACAAGCAAAAGCCCAGGACCAGATGGCTTCACAGGTGAATCCTATCAAACATTTAGAGAAGAGCTAATACCCATCCTTCTCAAACTCTTCCAAAAATTGCAGAGGAAGGAACACTCCCAAACTCATTCTATGAGGCCAACATCACCCTGATACCAAAACCAGACAAAGTTACTACAAAAGAAGAAAATTACAGACCAATATCACTCATGAATATAGATGCAAAATCCTCAAAAAATATTAGCAAACAGAATCCAACAGCACATTAAAGGATCATACACCATGATCAAGAGGGATTTATCCCAGGAATGCAAGGATTCTTCTATATACACAACTCAATCAATGCGATATACCATATTAACAAATTGAAGAAGAAAAACCATATGAGCAATCTCATAGATGCTGAAAAAGCTTTTGACAAAATTCAACACAAATTTATGATAAAAACGCTCCAGAAAGTGGGCATAAAGGGAACCTACCTGAACATAATAAAGGCCATATATGACAAACCCACAGCAAACATCATTCTCAGTGGTGAAAAACTGAAAACATTTCCTCTAAGATAAGGATCAAGACAAGGATGTCCACTCTCACCACTATTATTCACCATAGTTTTGGAAGTCCTAGCCACGACAATCAGAGAAAAAAAGAAATAAAAGTAATACAAATGGGAAAAGAAGAAGTAAAGCTTTCACCGTTTGCAGATGACATGATACTATACATAGAGAATCCTAAAGATGCCACCAGAAAACTACTAGAGCTAATCGATGAATTTGGTAATGTAGCAGGATACAAAATTAATGCACAGGAATCTCTTGCATTCCTATACACTAATGATGAAAAATCTGAAGGTGAAATTAAGGAAACACTCCCATTTACCATTAAAACAAAAAGAATAAAATATCTAGGAATAAACCTACCTAAGGAGACAAAAGACCTGTATGCAGAAAAGTATAAGATACTGATAAAGAAATTAAAGATGATACAAATAGATGGAGAGATATATCATGTTCTTGGATTGGAAGAATCAACATTGTGGAAATGACTATACTACCCAAAGCAATCTACAGATTCAATGCAATCCCTATCAAACTACCACCGGCATTTTTCACAGAACTAGAACAAAACATTTCACAGTCTGTATGGAAGCACAAAAGACCCTGAATAGCCAAAACAAGTTTGAGAAAAAAACGGAGCTGGAGGAATGAGTCTCCCTGATCAGACTATACTCCAAGCTACAGTCATCAAGACAGTATGGTACTGGCACTAAAACAGAAATATAGATCAATTTAATAGAATAGAAAGCCCAGAGATAAACCCATGTACCTATAGTCAACTAATCTATGACAAAGGAGGCAAGGATATACAATGGACAAGCGACAGTCTCTTCAATAAGTGGTGCTGGGAAAACTGGACAGCTATATGTAAAAGAATGAAATTAGAGCACTCCCTAACGTCGTACACAAAAATAAACTCAGAATGGATTAGAGACCTAAATGTAAGACCAGACACTATAAAACTCTTAGAGGAGAACATAGGAACACTCTTTGACATAAATCACAGCAAGATCTTTTTTGATCCACCTCCTAGAGTAAGGGAAATAAAAACAAAAATAAACAAATGGGACCTAATGACACTTAAAAGATTTTGCATAGCATAGGAAACCATAAACAAAACATAAAGACAACCCTCAAAATAGGAGGAAATATTTGCAAGTGAATCAATGGACAAAGGATTAATCTCCAAAATATATAAACAGCTCATGCAGCTCAATTTAAAAAAAACCAACAACCCAATCCAAAAATTGGCAGAAGACCTAAATAGATATTTCTCCAAAGAAGCCATAGAGATGGCCAAGTGGCACATGAAAAGCTACTCAACATCACTAATTATTAGAGAAATGCAAATCAAAATTACAATGAGGTATCACTTCACACCAGTTAGAATGGGCATCATCAGAAAATCTACAAATGCTGGAGAGGGGGTGGAGAAAAGGGAACCCTCTTACATTGTTGGTGGGAATGTAAATTGATACAGCCACTATGGAGAACAGTATGGAGGTTCCTTAAAAAACTAAAAATAGAATTACCATATGACCCAGCAATCCCACTACTGGACATATACCCAGAAAAAAACATAATTCAAAAAGACACATGCATCCCAATGTTCATTGCAGCACTATTTACAATAGCCAGGTCATGGAAACAATGTAAGTGTCCTTCGACAGATGAACGGATAAAGAAGATATGGTACATATATACAATGAAATATTACTCAGCCATAAAAATGAACGAAATTGGGTCCTGTGTAGAGATGTGGATGGATCTAGAGACTGTCATACAGAGTGAAGTCAGAAAGAGAAAAACAAATACCATATATTAACGCATGTATGTGGAACCTAGAAAACTGATACAGATGAACCGGTTTGCAGGGCAGAAACTGAGACACAGATGTAGAGAGCAAACGTATGGACACCAAGGGCAGAAAGCGGCAGGGGATGGGGGTGGGGTTGTGATGAATTGGGAGATTGGGATTGACATGTATACACTGATGTGTTTAAAATTGATGACGAATAAGAACCTGCTGTATAAAAAATAAATAAAATTCAAAAATTAAAAAAAAAACACAAAAAACAGAAGTGAGGGAATTCCTTTGTGGCCCAGGGGTTAAGACTTAATGTTTTCACTGCTGAGGGCCTGGGTTCAATCCCTGGTCGAGGAACTAAAATCCTGCAAGCTGCACCACACAGCCAAAGACAAAAACAAAAAACAATAAAACCAAAACGGAAAGTCACATACATCTCTCATCTGTAAAAAAAATAAGAAAAACTAAACTAAACAAACAAAAAGCCCTCTAACAACTTTCTGACTCAGAGTGAAAGCCTGAGTCTTTCTAAGACAAACAAGCCCCCCCATGACCTGGGTCTCCATTCCTCCTATGATTGCATCTCCTGTGGCTCCACCCCTCCTCCACCCTGTTCAGCCATCTGCTTCCAGCTCTTCCTGCCAGGCACACTTGTTACTTAGGCCCCTGGCACCTGCTGTTTCCTCTGCCTGAACTGCTCCTTTCCCAGGTATCCATGAGACTCACTCCCTCATTTCCTCGGGTTTTTACACAAAACACACCTTCTCAACAAGGCCTTCCCTGACCACCTTATCTACTATTTCAACTCCCTTCGTACACCCTTCATTTCTCTACATTATGTCTTATTCTTAGCACATATCCCTCATCACTCTCTAATTTGTCTGCAGTTTACCTATACTCACTGTCTTCCCCAATTAGCCAACTAGAATATAACTAGAATATAATATAGAGTCTGGCACATGGTAGGCACTCAATGTCTATTGAATGAATTAATGTGCATATGCCTTATTTCCCCAACACAATACTTCAGCCCAGCATAATATATGACATATAGAAGAAGGACCTCAATAAATATCTGTGGGGTTTTTTTTTTTGTTTTTGTTTGTTATTTTTTAACAATTAAATAAAACAGAGTTGTTTTTGTCTTCTCAACTTTGGCAGGAACCAACACTTCATAGCTTTAAGACTATCTTTCTTGGCAATGGTGGTCCACTGCAGTGAAGGATTTTTTAGGGAAGAAAATATGTCGCAGATATATCAGTGAAATTTTACAAGAATTTTCCCAGATAATTCTCATTTAATAGCATGTTGTTTATGACGTAATTCACATCCATATACTTACAAAACTCACCACTTCTAAGAGTGTCTGAAATATTAGACAAGAACTCTTATGACAAAGTGATCTAAAGAAGTACAAGGGAAATTCCCCAGTGGTCCAGCGCTTAGGACTCCAAGCTCTCACTGCCAGGGGCCCAGGTTCCATCCCTGGTCAGGGAAATAAGATCCCACAAGCTGCAAGGCACAGCCAAAAAAAAAAGTACCAGAAACCAAAAATGCAATATGATACCCACATCAAATATCAAGAAGGGTATTTGCATCACCATCTGCTTCAGATACTATCTTCTGAAAATCCAAGCGTCATTCTAAGCCTGTGTTTCTGCTTTGGCTCACATCACCAAATTCTTGACAGTTCCACTCAGGGGCAGGACCCAATTCATTTCTTTCTCTATTTTCAAAATTTAATTTAATTTGATTTAATTTTTTTACATATATATGTCTCTATTCTTTTTCAAATATTATTCCCATTTAGGTTGTTATAGAATGATAAGCAGAGTTCCCTGTACTATACAGTAGGTCCTTGTTGGTTTTTCTATTTTAAATATAGCAGTGTGAGTTATTTGTAATGAGGTGGATAGACCTAGAGTCTGTCATACAGAGTGAAGTAAGTCAGAAAGAGAAAGGCAAATACCGTATGCTAACACATATATATGGAATTTAAGAAAAAAAAATGGCATGAAGAACCTAGGGGTAAGACAGGAATAAAGACACAGACCTACTAGAGAATGGACTTGAGGATATGGGGAGCGGGAAGGGTAAGCTGTGACAAAGCGAGAGAGAGGCATGGACATACATACACTACCAAACGTAAGGTAGATAGCTAGTGGGAAGCAGCCGCATAGCACAGGGAGATCAGCTCCGTGCTTTGTGACCGCCTGGAGGGGTGGGATAGGGAGGGTGGGAGGGAGGGAGATGCAAGAGGGAAGAGATATGGGAACATATGTATATGTATAACTGATTCACTTTGTTATGAAGCAGAAACTAATACACCATTGTAAAGCAACTATACTCCAATAAAGATGTAAAAAGAAGAAAAAATAGCAGTGTGTACATGTCAATCCCAAACAGGACCCAATTCATTTCAATGGCAGTTGCCAGCATTATTTCTTCTCATTTTTTCCTTCCCCTTCATGACGTCTCTTATTTTTCAGACTTTTAATCTTTTCCCCAGATTTACATTTCTTACCATAACTTTATGGTACATTTCCATGCATCAGCATATTTATATATGAAAAGGAAAAATAGCATATTTATCCTTTCTTCTTATTTATAAGTGATGTGAACTTGAGAGGCGCAAGAGTAATAAAGAATGAACGCCAGTAAATATCACAGTCATATTATCACAGTCAATATTAATAGGAAAGCAGCAAGATAAACCCATGATAAAGAGATGTACCTTCTTCCCCTGACGCCATCAGAACTGTATTTGTGTTGATAATTCTCACGGACTGAGAAAAGCTGACTCATTTCTTCTTTACATTTGCTCCTAGTCATGAACTCAGCCGTGTTACTCAGGGAGGCTACTTGTTTTGATATATATATATATATTAAAAAAAAGACTCTGTGAACCTGTAATTACCAAAAAATAAGGAGGAAGTTGCTTTGGTTGACATTTCTAGAGCCATTCACTAACCCTTTAAAGAGAACATTATGCACTGAGACTTCAAAATTTCTAAAAACTTTCCTGGGGAATTTCTATTTCGAGCATCTACCAGCCCCTCAAAATGTGCCAGCCCCTCCCAATAACACAATGAGGTATATATTCACAACTCCGGTTTTTATAAATGAGGAATCACAGCTGCAGGGAGGTGAGGTCACCTGCCCACGAGCATACACGTAGGATGTCGAGCTGGATTCAAACTGAAGTCTTTCTGATGGCCAGGCCTTTCACCCCTGCAACAATTATGTGCCACCCACACAGGGTTCCAATCTGGCCAGCGCTTAATTTGCTGCAGATCTGGAGCTTGACTCTTACTTATATTTCTAGTCCTGCATTTCTGAAGCTGTGAATCCCCAAAATAAAATCAGTATTCCTGGGGCAAGGATGCTGTTACACAATGTCAAAGGGTCCCCTTAACTGAAAGCTTCGCAGAGGCTTTAATATGCTTAGACACATCATGAATCACCAAGAGACGCAGCTTTCCAAACTTATTTACCCACACTTATTTGCCACGAAACTCTTTAAATGTATGTGTGGGTGAGTGCATGTGACTGTGTGTGTGTGTGTAGAAAGGGGAATAGTGATTGGGGAAAGTGAAAAATATTTTTTACAATCTCAAGAGACATTATGCTCTATAACATTTTTAAAATACTGAACTAGAGATGAAATGTCACATTTATATTTTAATTTGGGACAAATTTTCTCTGGTTTGGGACTTTGTTTACTTCACCTTTTCAGCCTCATATATTTTCACTTGAAAACTGACCAATTTTAAATGAAATACTAAAAAAAGTAAATGTTAATATTAGGCAGAAGTTCTGCTATTTTTGCAATTAAATTCTTTCTTTACTTTGACTTTATTGTCCAGGGTGGTGGTAATGGTGGCGGGAGGGTGGGGGAGATGGGTGAAGTAAGAAAGAAAAAATAGGCTCAAATGTGAGATGTATAAATTCAAGAAATTATACGGAAAGAAGAGTCAGTGATTTCTCTCAGGTAGGCTTCATACCTCTGGGGGTAACAAGATGGTAAAATTCTAACACAATTTTCTTGTTTTATTTACAGTGTTCTATGTTACATTTGATTATTTTTACTTGTTAAAAACATCAGTGACTCCAGTGATATCAAAAAGTTTGAAAAGAAAATAATAATGGCTGTCTAAACAGCTTTCTGCTGGAAGTGTGGCAGGAATGGCTGCCTTCTAGCAATCCCACATCTGGCTTTTAGAGATAGAACAGACAGACAGAGAAGACACAGACATTGGACATTTATCCTCTTGTCAGCAATGGTCAGACTCTTCCATCAGGAAAATTCAGCTCCGTAAACTGCAAATACCAACGAAGACTCTAAATGCCACTCATGGAGGGAATCTTAAAAACATTAACACTTTTTTTTTTTTTTGAGAAGGATGTGTCTTTTATTTACTTATTTTTTATTGAATTATAGTTGATTTAAAATGTTGTGTTAATTTCTACTGTACAGCAAAGTGATTCAGTTATACGTATATGTATGTATGTATATATATATATATATATATATATATATATATATATATACATTCTTTTTTATATTCTTTTTCCATTATGGTTTGTTACAGGGTATTGAATACAGTTCCCTGTGCTATACAGTAGGACCTTGTTGTTTATCCATTCTATATGTAATAATTCGCATCTGCTAATCCCAAAATCCCAGTCCATTCCTCCCTGACCTCTCCTCCCCCTTGGCAACAGCAAGTCTGTTCTCTAAGGACATTAACCCTTTTGATTTGATTTAGTTTCAAAAACAAAATCAAGGTTGTATGATTGGGATTGACATATATACACTAATATGTATAAAATGGATAAGTAATAAGAACCTGCTGTATAAAAAAATAAAATTTAATTTAAAAATAAATAAATAAATAAGGTTCTAACTAGTCTTAATCTTTGACAAGCAGTATGTAAAGAAGCAAAGGAAGCTTTTCACATAGAGAGAGGTATCAGGAACTCAGACATTCCGTAAAGAAACTTCAAAATTCAGAGTAAGTACAGGGCAGGGCTTTACACTTATTTGTATTACGATAAAATATACTGTTATCACATCTGGAGCAAGGTACTGCCAACTTGCTGAGGAATTTTACTGGCAAATCGAATATGTTTAAGACTGGGTATAACAGGAATCAAGTCTTCCTTGTTTTACTGCTGCTTCTGTGGGATTCTTGTGTTCACATTGAATTTAAATTTGAATTTTAGTGGAAGGTTGGTCATGGTGCCAACTTAACAGGCTTGTCGGTAGTATTTTTAAGGGACGGAGTCTGAAAATGTCTACTTAATGCATTTTTAAAATTGGAGCTTGGAAGTGCAAAGGTGGAAGGTTTACAGTGAAGGACCCAATGAAAGCCAGATGTCAGACCATGTGCTGAAATAGTGATCAGAGTGGTACAGAAGCCAAAAGTTGTAGGTGACCGAAACCCTGGTGCTCCCTGGAGGGTGTTCAAGAGGAAACCTTTAGAATAACTGAAAGTCATAACAGATGGTGTGTCTGTGCCTCTTGCAGTGTCATTTCAGGCATATTTGGAAATCCATTCTTCACTTTCAAGTGCTCCAGGAAGAGTCATTTCCCAGTTCAGTGCTGTTGGGTCACCAGCCAGCACTGAACCAGCAGGATGAGATACGGTCTGACTGAGCTGGCCGAAATTCTCACAGTCCCCTAAGCCAACTTAGTTCAAGGCTCAGTCCATCCTAAAAGAATCAACTTCACAGAGTTTTCCTTCATTTACTATGTTTATGCACATAAATTCTCTCCTAAAAGAAAAAGCATGCAGTTTTAAGTCAGAACAGAGTTCTTGACATCCACAAGCTGGATGAAGCTGAGCATATTACATATATTCCCTGGCCTTTAAGGTTTCTTTTATAAAGTGGGTGTAATAATGTTATAAACTGAAAAGATTTCAAGGAAGAATAATTTAAAAACATACATAAAGTGCACCTAGTAGAATGCCTAATTCATAATAGATATTCCCTAAATATTTGTTCAGCTTTGAAAGCTTTATATGTAGTTTTATTAGGGGAGTAGAAAATTGGCTTGCATTTTAACATTTCTCATCTGCAATTATTGACTAAAAGATGGAACTCTTAGAGCTATAGCACAGAACATTATTTTTTCTAGGGCCAATCGATGAAATCTTAGAAGGTACAGTTTGGAGAGCTATTAGAAGATCATTCTGGTCAATAGTTAAACTTGGGAGTAAATCTATTTAAATTCATATTCTCATTCTAATAGCTTTTAATTGGGTAATGTATTTTTTTAATGATTATAATGTGTTTATTCTGTATTAGACACTGTCCTAAGTACTTTTCAATTTTTTTTTCAGAAACCCTTTGAAGTAGGATAATTATCATCCTTATTTTATAGATGACATTTTTAGTCATGAATACAGTTGAAGAATTTTTTTAACATCTTTATTGTATTATAATTGCTTTACAATGGTGTGTTAGTTTCTGCTTTATAACAAAGTGAATCAGCTACACATATACATATATCCCCATATCTCTTCCCGCTTGATTCTCCTTCCCTCCCACCCTCCCTATCCCACTCCTCTAGGTGGTCACAAAGTACCAAGCTGATCTCCCTGTGCTATGGGGCTCCTTCCCACTAGCTACTGATTTTACATTTGGCAGTGTACATATGTCCATGTCACTCTCTCACTTTGTCCCAGCTTACCCTTCCCCCTCCCCAGGTCCTCAAGTATATTCTCTAGTAGGTCTGGTCTTTATTCCCATTCTGACCCTAGGTTCTTCATGACCATTTTTTTTTTTTTTTAGATTCCATATATATGTGTTAGCATACTGTATTTGTTTTTCTCTGTCTG
The DNA here is from genome assembly GCF_008692025.1 of Phocoena sinus. Taxonomy (NCBI): domain Eukaryota; kingdom Metazoa; phylum Chordata; class Mammalia; order Artiodactyla; family Phocoenidae; genus Phocoena; species Phocoena sinus. The sequence goes on from NC_045779.1 coordinate 29,300,864, forward strand.
ACTTACTTCACTCCGTATGACAGACTCTAGGTCCATCCACCTCACTACAAATAACTCAATTTTGTTTCTTTTTATGGCTGAGTAATATTCCATTGTATATATGTGCCACACATTCTTTATCCATTTCTCTGTCAATGGACAATTAGGTTGCTTCCATGTTCTGACTATTGTAAATTGAGTTGCAATGAACATTGTGGTACATGACTATTTTTGAATTATGGTTTTCTCAGGGTATATGCTCAGTAGTGTGATTGCTGGGTCATATGGTAGTTCTATTTTTAGTTTCTTAAAGAACCACCATACTGTTCTCTATAGTGGCTGTATAAATTTACGTTCCCACCAACAGTGCAAGAGGGTTCCCTTTTCTCCACATCCTCTTCAGCATTTATTGTTTGCAGATTTTTTGGTGATGGCCACTCTGACTGGTGTGAAATGATATCTCAATGCAGTTTTGATTTGCATTTCTCCAGTGATTAATGATGTTGAGCATTCTTTCATGTGTTTGTTGGCAATCTGTATATCTTCTTTGGAGAAATGACTATTTAGGTCTTCTGCCCATTTTTAGATTGGGTTGCTTGTTTTTTCAATATTCAGCTGCATGAGCTGCTTGTAAATTTTGGAAATTAATCCTTTGTCAGTTGCTTCATTTGCAAATATTTTCTCCCATTCTGAGGGTTGTCTTTTGGTCTTGTTTATGGTTTCCTTAGGTATGCAAAAATTTAAAGTTTAAGTAGGTCTCATCTGTTTCTTCTCGTTTTTATTCCCATTTCTCTAGGAGGTGGGTCAAATGAATCTTACTGTGATTTATGTCATAGAGTGTTCTGCCTATGTTTTTCTCTAAGACTTTGACAGTGTCTAGCCTTACATTTATGTCTTCAATCCATTTTGAGTTTCTTTTTGTGTATGGTGTTAGAGAGCATTCTAATTTCATTCTTTTACAGGTATCTGTCCAGTTTTCCCAGCACCACTTATTGAAGAAGCTTTCTTTTCCCCATTGTATATTCTTTCCTCCTTTAACAAAAATAAGGTGACATATGTGCGTGGGTTTATCTCTGGGCTTCCTATTCTCTTCCATTGATCTATATTTCTGTTTTTGTGTCAGTACCATACTGTCTTGATTACTGTAGCTTTGTAGTATAGTCTGATCAGGGAGCCTGATTCCTCCAGCTCCGTTTGTCTTTCTCAAAATTGCTTTGGCTATTCAGGGTCTTTTGTGTTTCCATACAAACTGTGAAATGTTTTGTTCTAGTTCTGTGAAAAATGTCAGTGGTAGTTTGATAGGGATTGCATTGAATCTGTAGGTTGCTTTTGGTAGTATAGTCATTTCCACGATGTTGATTATTCCAATCCAAGAACATGGTATATCTCTCCATCTATTTGTATAATCTTTAATTTCTTTATCAGTATCTTATACTTTTCTGCATACAGGTCGTTTGTCTCCTTAGGTAGGTTTATCCCTAAGTATATTATTCTTTTTGTTGCAATGGTAAATGGGAGTATCTCCTTAATTTCATCTTCAGATTTTTCATCATTAGTGTATAGGAGTGCAGGAGATTCCTGTGCATTAATTTTATATCCTGTTATTTTACCAAATTCATTGATTAGCTCTAGTAGTTTTCTGGTAGCATCTGTAGGATTCTCTATGTACATTATCATGTCATTTGAAAACAGTGACAGCTTTACATCTTCTTTTCCCATTTGTATTCCTTTTATTTCTTTTTCTTCTGTGATTGCCATGGCTAGACTTCCAAAACTATGTTGAATAATAGTGGTGAGAGTGGACATCCTTTTCTTGTTCCCGATCTTAGAGGAAATGCTTTCAGTTTTTCACCACTGAGAAAGATGTTTGTTGTGGGTTTGTCATTATATGGCCTTTATTATGTTGAGGTAGGTTCCCTCTATTCCCATTTTCCAGAGAGTTTTTATCATAAATGGATACTGAATTTTGTCAAAAGCTTTTTCAGCATCTATTGAGATGTTCATATGGTTTTTCTTCTTCAATTTGTTAATATGGTATATCGCATTGATTGAGTTGTGTATATAGAAGAATCCTTGCATTCCTGGGATAAATTCCTCTTGATCATGGTGTATGATCCTTTAATGTGCTGTTGGATTCTGTTTGCTAATATTTTTTGAGGATTTTGCATCTATATTCATGAGTGATATTGGTCTGTAATTTTCTTCTTTTGTAGTAACTTTGTCTGGTTTTGGTATCAGGGTGATGTTGGCCTCATAGAATGAGTTTGGGAGTGTTCCTTCCTCTGCAATTTTTGGAAGCGTTTGAGAAGGATGGGTATTAGCTCTTCTCTGAATGTTTGATAGGATTCACCTGTGAAGCCATCTGGTCCTGGACTTTGGCTTTTTGGAAGATTTTTAATCACAGTTTCAATTTCAGTGCTTGTGATTGGTCTGTTTATATTTTCTATTTCTTCCAGGTTCAATCTCAGAAGGTTGTGCTCTTCTAAGAATATGTCCATTTCTTCCAGATTGTCCATTTTATTGGCATATAGTTGTTTGTAATAATCTCTCAAGATCCTTTTTATTTCTGCAGTGTCAGTTTTTACTTCTCCTTTTTCATTTCTAATTCTATTGATTTGAGTCTTCTCCCTTTTTTTCTTGATGAGTTTGGCTAGTGGTTTATCAATTTTGTTTATCTTCTCAAAGAACCAGCTTTTAGTTTTATTGATCTTTGCTATTGTTTCCTTCATTTCTTTTACATTTATTTCTGATCTGATCTTTATGATTTTTTTCCTTCTGCTAACTTTAGGGGTTTTTTGTTCTCTAATTGCTCTAGGTGTAAGGTTAGGTTGTTTATTTGAGATGTTTCTTGTTTCTTAAGGTAGGATTGTATTGCTATAAACCTCCCTCTTAGAACTGTTTTTGCTGCATCCCATAGATTTTGGGTCATTGTGTTTTCATCATCAATTGTTTATAGGTATTTTTTGATTTCCTCTTTGATTTCTTCAGTGATCTCTTGGTTATTAGGTGTGCATTTTCTAGCCTCCATGTGTTTGTATTTTTTACAGATTTTTTTCCCTGTAATTGACATCTAGTCTTATAGCACTGTGTTTGGAAAAGGTACTTGATACAATTTCAAATTTCTTAAATTTACCACGGCTTCATTTGTGACCCAAGATAGGATGTATCCTGGAGAATGTTCCATGAGCACTTGAAAAGAAAGTGTATTCTGTTGTTTTTGGTTACATGCCCTACAAATTTCAATTAAGTCCATCTTGTTTAATGTATCATTTAAAGCTTGTGTTTCCTAATTTATTTTCATTTTGGATGATCTGTCCATTGATGAAAGTGGGTGTTAACGTCCCCTACTATGATTGTGTTACTATTTCCCCTTTATGGCTGTTAGTATTTATCTTATGTATTGAGGTGCCCCTATGTTGGGTGCATAAATATTTACAATTGTTGTATCTTCTTCTTGGATTGATCAATTGATCATTATGTAATGTCCTTCTTTGTCGCTTCTAATAGTCTTTGTTTTAAAATCTATCTTGTCTGATATGAGAATTGCTACTCCAGCTGTCTTTTGATTTCCATTTGCATAGAATACATTAGTCCATCCCCCCATTTTCAGTCTGTGTGTGTCCCTGGGTCAGAAGTGAGTCTCTGTTGACAGCATATATATGTGTATTGTTTTTGTATTCATTCAGCAAGCCTCTGTCTTTTGCTTAGAGTATTTAATCCATTCACATTTAGATAATTATGGATATGTACGTTCCTGTTACCATTTTCTTAATTGTTTTGTGTTTGTTTTTGTAGGTCTTTCCCTTCTCTTGTGTTTCCTGTCTAGAGAATTTCCTTTAGCATTTGTTGTAAAGTTGGTTTGGTGGTGCTTAATTCTCTTAGATTTGCTTGTCTGTGAAGGTTTTAATTTCTCAGTCAAATCTGAATGAGATCCTTGCTGGGTAGAGTAATCTTGGTTGTCGGTTTTTCTCTTTCATCACATCACACAAAATATGTCCTGCCACTCCCTTCTGGCTTGCAGCGTTTCTGCTGAATGATCAGCTGTTAACCTTATGGGGGTTCCCTTGTATGTTATTTGTTGTTTTCCCCTTGCTGCTTTTAATATTTTTTCTTTGTACTTAATTTTTGTTAGTTTGATTAATATGTGTCTTGGCGTGTTTCTCCTTGGATTTAACCTGTATGGTACTCTCTGTGCTTCCTGGACTTGATTAACTATTTCGTTTCCCATATTAGGGAAATTTTCAACTGTAATCTCTTCAAATATTTTCACAGTCCCTTTCTTTTACTCTTCAACTGCTGGGACCCCTTTAATTCGAATGTTGGTGTGTTTAATGTTGTCCCAGAAGTCTCTGAGACTGTCCTCAATTCTTTTCATTCATTTTTCTTTATTCTGCTCTGCAGTAGTTATTTCTACTGTTTTATTTTCCAGGTCACTTCTCTGTTCTTCTGCCTCAGTTATTCTGCTATTGATTCCTTCCAGAGAATTTTAAATTTCATTTATTTTGTTGTTCATCATTGTTTGTTTGCTCTTTAGTTCTTCTAGGTCCTTGTTAAACGTTTCTTGTATTTTCTCCATTCTATTTCCAAGATTTTGGATCATCTCTGCTATCATTATTCTGAATTCTTTATCAGGTAGACTGCATATTTCCTCTTCATTTGTTAGGTCTGGTGGGTCTTTGCCTTGCTCCTTCATCTACTGTGTGTTTCTCTGTCTTCTCATTTTGCTTAACTTACTGTGTTTGGGGTCTCCATTTCACAGGCTGCACGTTCGTAGTTCCCGTTGTTTTTGGTGTCTGCCCCCAGTGGTTAAGTTTGATTTAGTGGGTTGGGTAGGCTTCCTGGTGGAGGGGACGAGTGCCTGTGTTCTGGTGGATAAGGCTGGATCTTGTGTTCCTCGTGGGCAGGTCCACATTTGGTGGTGTGTTTTGTGTTGTCTGTGACCTTATTATGATTTTAGGCACCCTTTCTCCAAATGGGTGGGGTTTTGTGCCTGTCTTGCTAGTTGTTTGGCATAGGATGTCCAGCACTGGAGCTTGATGGGTTTTGAGTGGAGCTGATTCTTGACATTGAGATGGAGAACTCTGGGAGATTTTCACCATTTGATATTACATGGAGCTGGGAGGTCTCTGGTGGATCAATGTCCTGAACTTGGCTCTCCCACCTCAGAGGCACAGCCCTGATGCCCGGCTGGAGCAACAAGACCCTGTCATCCACACGGCTCAGAATAAAAGGGAGAAAAAAAGAAAAGAAAGAGAGAAAGAAAGAAAGAAAGAAAAACATAAATAAAATAAAGTTATTAAATAAAAAACAATTATTAAAAATTTTAAGTAACAAAAAAAAAGAAAAAAAGAAGAGAGCAACGAAACCAAGGAAGAAATCCACCAATGATAACAAGCATTAAAAACTATACTAAAGCAAACAAAGAAACAAAAAAAATGGACAGAGAGAGCCTTAAGACAGATGGTAAAAGCAAAGCTATACAGACAAAATCACATGGAAGCATACACATACACACTCACAAAAAGAGAAAACGAGGCAAAAAACTATATATATATATATATATATATATATATATATATATATATAGTTGTTCCCAATGTCCACCGCCTCAGTTTGGGATGATTCGTTGTCTATTCAGGTATTCCACAGGTGCAGGGTACACCAAGTTGATTGTGGGGATTTAATCTGCTACTCCTGAGACTGTTGGGAGAAATTTCCCTTTCTCTTCTTTGTTCACACAGCTCCTGGCGTTCAGCTTTGGATATGGCCCCGCCTCTGCGTGTAGGTCACCTGAGGGCATCTCTCCCTGCTCAGACAGAATGGAGTTAAAGTAGCAGCTGATTAGGGGTTTCTGGCTCACTCAGGGCTGGGGGAAGGAGGGGTACGGAATGTAGGGTGAGCCTGCTGCGGCAGAGGCAGCCTTAGCGTTTCATGCCCGTCTCTGGGGTCTGTGCTGTTAGCTGCGGCTCGCGCCCATCTCTGGAGCTCGTTTAGGTGGCACTTTTAATCCCCTCTCCTTGTGCACTGCAAAACAAAGAGACAAGAAAAAGTCTTTTGTCTCTTAGGCAGGTCCAGACGTTTTTCCCGAGACTCCCTCCTGGCTAGCCATGGTGCACTAACCCCTTCAGGCTGTGTTCACGCCGCCAACCCCAGTCCTCTCCCGGCGCTCTGACCGAAGCCCGAGCCTCAGCTCCCAGCCCCCGCCCACCCCGGTGGGTGAGCAGACAAGCCTCTCGGGCTGCTGAGTGCTGGTCGGCACCGCTCCTCTGTGCAGGAATCTCTCTGCTTTGCCCACTGCACCCATGTTGCTGCCCTTTCCTCCGTGGCTCTGAAGCTTCCCCCCTCCGCCACCCACAGTCTCTGCCCGTGAAGGGCCTTCCTAGTGTGTGGAAACCTTTCCTCCTTCACAGCTCCCTCCCCACTGGTGCAGGTCCCGTCCCTATTCTTTTGTCTCTGTTTATTCTTTTTTCTTTTGCCCTACCCAGGTACGTGGGGAGTTTCTTGCCTTTTGGAAGGTCTACGGTCTGCCCGCATTCAATAGGTGTTCTGTAGGAGTTGTTCCACATGTAGGTGTATTTCTGATATATTTGTGGGGAGGAAAATGATCTCCATGTCTTACTCTTCTGACATTTTGAGGCTCCCCTGGGTAATCTTGTTATTTAATCTCTAAGGGTTTCAGTTGCCTCATCTATAAATTAGGAATCATATTAATAATTATCTTACAGGGTAGTTTTAAATGTCTGACACACATCAAATCCATATCAGCTTGTATTAGAAATATTTTTTTTGTTTTATTAGAATTTTTATTAATTGTTCTCTCTGTATTAGTTAGAATAACTTAGGCTATATTGTGCTAACTAACTCTCCCAAAATTTCCGTGGTTAAAACAACAAAGCTGGGCTTCCCTGGTGGCGCAGTGGTTGGGAGTCCGCCTGCCGATGCAGAGGGCGTGGGTTCGTGCCCCGGTCTGGGAGGATCCCACGTGCCGCGGAGCGGCTGGGCCCGTGAGCCATGGCCGCTGGGCCTGCGCGTCGGGAGCCTGTGCTCCGCAACGGGAGAGGCCACGGCAGTGAGAGGCCCGCGTAACCCAAAAAAAAAAAAAAAAAAAAAAAAACAACAACAAAGCTTATGTGAGTCACCAATGTGTGTGGCTCACTGCTCTGTTCATCTTAGTGCCTCAAGAATCCAAGCCAATGACAGCTCCATCTTTACACATGTGGTAGCAGAAGAATCCTTTGGAGTGTCTGGCACTGACAATTAAATGTTCAGCTATGGAATTGACCCACAATCCACTAGCTGGAACCAGTCACATGACCCCACTCAAATACAAGGGGTTTGAAAAGTGTAATCCTCCCATGGGCCTACATGTGTACAGCATTGTATGTTGGTGAATAGTAGGAGAGTCTACTACATTCTTAATTGCTTTTTTCAAGAACTTCTCTTGTTTATAGTGATATAAGCAGAAACAGAGGATTATTCGGGGAAAGGGAAAGAGGATTTTATTTTCTCCTCAAAACTAAAGGATGAGAATTCTTAAGCAAGGAAGACAGAATTGAACAAGGAAAGAACATTTATTCATTTATTTATTTTCACATTACTTAAAGAAAGGAAAGCATAAGTGTGAGCTCTAGATTTCTTATGACAGATATAAAAAAGTTGAAAAAGAAATTATTTAAAATTCACTTTGAATAAAATGGGAATAACCACTCAAAATCTATTCCAGAAATAGCTTTTGGACTTCCCTGGTGGCACAGTGGTTAAGAATCCACCTGTCAGTGTAGGAGACACGGATTGGAGCCCTGGTCCGGGAAGATCCCACATGCCGCAGAGCAACTAAGCCGTGAGCCACAACTACTGAGCCCGCGTGCCACAACTGCTGAAGCCCACGCACCTAGAGCCCACACTCCGCAACAAAGAGAAGCCATGACAATGAGAAGCCCGCACACCACAGCGAAGAGTAGCCCCCACTCGCGGCAACTAGAGAAAGCCCGTGCACAGCAATGAAGAGCCAACGCAGCCAAAAATAAATAAATAAATAAAAGAAATAGATTTTACCTAGTTATCACAGAAAATATAAATTCTCTATTAATTTTCATTTCATATTACCAAAAAGAAATTTTTCCCTTCAAGATTAAACTGTTTGCCATGGATGAATCAGATTATTTTCCATTATCTGAAACTGTTAGGAAATTAATTCTTTGACAAATGTTGTTATCCTGGTAGCCTGCGATATTTGCTTCGCAAGAATAGGTAATGTATCACTGGAGTCTGACTAGTATCTCGTGACTACAACGTGATGTTTTTGCACTCGTTTGCAAAATGAGAAAACCTAAATATGTAATATTGACATATGCATATTACATATCCTCTGTGGGCTTAGTCCTCATTACCAGTGCATAAGATATTGAAAAGCTTTCACCTAATTCACCTCAGAATTATATAACCAAGGCTGATTAATTTCTGTGTGAAAAAGAATGTTTTGGAAAACTTCAGTTCAAACCTCCACAAGATTCTTCTTTTTTCCTTTTAACAGCAGTGAAATCCAAACATTCTTTTTGATTTTGCTTTTCTTTCCAGCTCAGTCTTCCAAATCACTTGCAAAACTGACATTCACAAAAGTCTGAAGCTGTCTCTGTTCAATTAAATTCTCTCCTTTTCATTCCCCATTAACTCATGATTATTGATACATGTTTAAAATCTTAGATTGTGGGTTTTTCACTTTGCCCATGCTTCTGTTCAATACTGAAGTCATTAAGCAGAAGGTAGCAATAGTCCCCTGCTGACAGATAGAACATACTCCTTTTTCTTATTCAGTAAACACAACATTACAGGCTACTCTAGAAACCACTTTGGAAACTATGATTTTTGAAAGTAAATTTTATACATATTTTTAAAATCACATGTAAAAGGAGTCTTGTCCTACTGAATAATTGCCACCCAGAGCTAGCAGTCCTCCATCGCAAACTAAAGTCTACAATCCCTTTCCCGTCTAGTAAGAAGGACAATTGAGATGTCACTTGGTGTCCACCGTAGTGACGGCTTTACTGCCCTACTTCTCCTGACCTACCCTGGATCTGCCAGGTCACTAGACCTTCAGTTCGAAAGTCCATTTACCTCTTGAAATTAGATGCAAAATTTTATGTGAACTTGCATACTTTTTTCTGCAGAGAGGGCTTACAGTTCTCATCAACTGCTCAAAATGGATTTATAACCCTCCAAATTTTTAAGAGTCATTGAGTTTGTTAGGTTTGCATTACAGAGCATACAGTGATCTAAAGCTCAGGATATGTCTATGTGAGCAGTGGAAGTACAGTCCCAGGTAAGAGAGGAGATCCAGTCTGGCAAGTGTGTGTAGCATGCAGGTTGCAGGTCGACAGCTACAGCAAATATCTGGAAAATTCAACATAAACTATAGGATGACCCAGAAACCCAAAGGACCTGGTGGGAAACAAACCAGGATCTGCATGTGGCAGATCTGGCAGAAATGAAGCATTGGGGAGTCTACTCACTACTGACTACAGAACCCACGCACTGGACACTGAGCCTCATGAAATAGTGGCAAGAAAGATACTGGGACTCAGGGCTAGTTAGAGGAGGACACTGAATTTTACAGAAAAAAATGTCTTAAGCACAGAAATAAAACACAAGATGGAAATTATAACTGGAAACAAAAGATAGCTAAGACTGCTAACTGACCACTAAAAATCATCTCTCTTCCTCCAGAGTAATAGTTTTGTGTTGGATGCTCAGTAAAAGCAAATGTGATATGTGTATACACGTGTGTGTGGTGTGTACCTATGTGTGTGTGTGTGTATATATATATATATGTATGTATGTATATATATATATTTGAAAAGCATAAATATTTACTGAGATCATATGATAATCCAGGAACTGTGCCCAATTTAAGAGGCACAAAAGTAAGAAATAAATGATTCTTGGACTCAATGTGCTTAAAACCTATTAGGGCAAGACACTTATGGTAAAAGATTAGAATCAACATGCTATCTTAGAAGCATACAGGGTGCCAAGGGAGTTGAAGGAAATGAGGGCTTCAAACTTCCCAGAAGCAAACTCTCATAAGAGTGGGACTTGTGTGCCTGGCCCACCAGCCTCTCCTCCCAGGGGTGATGCTGTGCCTACTGATGAACGTCAAGTGTTCTTGGCTGTGAGGAGAAGAGGCCTGCAGTCGGGGACCAGGCATGCACTGATGAAGCCCAGGTTCTCCATCAGTCTGGGCCACCATACGAGAATACCATAGACTGGGTGACTTCTATGCAACAGACATTTATTTCTCACAGTTCCAGAGGCTGGGAAATCTAAGACCAAGGTGCTGGCAGAGTCAGTATGTAGTGAGAGCCTGCTTCCTGGTTCATAGACAACTGATTTCTCCCTATGGCATCACACGGTGGAAGGGATGAGAACTCTCTGCGGCCTCTTTTATAAAGGTGCTAATCCAATAACAAGTGTTGACATGGATGTGGAAAAATTGAAACTCTTGAGCATTGCTGGAATGTAAAATGGTACAACCACTGTGGAAAACAGTATAGTAGGTCTTCAAAAAATTAAACATAAGATTAGCATTTGATCCAGCAGTTCCACTTCTGGATATAAACACAAAAGAACTGAAATCAGGAACTAGAACAGATATTTGCATAATGATGCTCTTAGGAGTTATTCCCAAATATCCATCTATGGATAAATGGATAAACAAAATGGGTATATACATACAATAGAATATTATTCAGCCTCAAAAAGAAATGAAATCCTGGTATAAGCTACAACATGGATGAACCTTGAAGATATTATGCTAAGTGAAATAAGACCAGGCACAAAAAGGCAAATAATTGTGAGATTCCACTTATATGAGGTCTCCAGAGTAGTAAAATTTATAGAGACAAAAATAGAATAGTGGTTACCATGTTCTGGGGGAGGAAAGAATGGGGAGTTATTGTTTAATTGGCACAGAGTTTCAGTTTAGGATGATGATAAAGCTCTGGAGATGGATGGGGGTGATGGTTGCACAACAATGTACTTAATGCCACTGAACTGGATGCTTAAAACTGGTTAAAATGATAAATGTGTATGTTATGTATATTTTATCCCATAAAAAATTTAAAGAATTATTTAGATGAAGTCTGAAAAGCAATTTCTAGTTTCTCCAAACTACCGCAGTACGACTTTATTACATAGGTTGCTAAATATATACTTAATGATGCTATGAAATCTGAGGCAAGTATTACTTCAGAGTCTGCCCTGTGAAGGTTACTGAGTCTCCCCTCAGTTTCCTCTGGGAAAAGCATCAAATGTATCAGTGCATAACTGATGCTCATTGGGAATTATCTGTAATATTCCACACAGTTTCATGCACATTACCCTGCATTGCAATTGGCATGAGTCTACACACTTTATTGGTTAGATGCATATTCCTTGAGGATATTTAGTATTTCAATAGTTCTCCCTATCTCTTTCCATTCTCCCCATGTAGATAAGATACAAGTATCTGATTGTGACAAATAGTTTCAAAGTTTCTTATAGTAATTCATTTCAAATTCATCAAAATGATATAAGAAGGACAAGTAACATTTTGATAAATACACAAATACCTATCTAAATATACATATGAATATATGTTATATTAATACAATATCATATATATGTGAGAGAGAGACAGATGGATGGATGGATGGAGAGACAGAGAAGCAAGTATTTAACCTTCAATGTGCAATGAACCTAAGTTTGAGGCCATATTTCTTACTTGGTTTTCCCCTTTTTTTTTAATGTCATTGCCACAATAAGAGTGTTACATAGAATCTTAGGTTTAAAATGAGGGACCAGGATCCGGTATTTGTATTTGATGATTCTGGACCACTTCCTCTAGGAATCAGAGGCCAGAACCTATGGAGGCCAGAATCATGTAGGTCAATATCTAAAGGATCATTAGCTGGCCTTTTGGTTTCTGGATGAGCTTATTAAAGTAATAATTAAGGAAAACACAATAAACTTTATCCCCAAATACTAAACTTAAACACTTTTAATGATTGGCTACTATTTTGAATAGATTTTAAAAGGTCAAAAGACATTTAAACACTAGTTTAGAAATCAGAAAACTTGCATTTTCCTTGTAGCTTTCCTACTTACCACCTAAGAGACTTCAGGCAAGCTATGTAACACATCGGAATGTCTGTTTCCTCATCTGCAATCTGACATTGATAATAATCACTCTGTCTCCCTCCAAAGTGGATGAGTGGAATAAATCTGTTGTAAGTACTTTGAAAATTATAAAGTGCTTCTACAAATGTAAAGATTATTATCACTCCATAGTTCCCACAGATAATGAATCATGAAAACAGGTAGAGAAAAAAGAAAGAGAAAAAAAACTGAACTACATTATCCAGCAAATGTTGAAGTGGAAATAATTCTACTTTTGGGTGAAACAAAAAAATTGAGATTCTATTCTTACACCCTTAAGGATAAAATAGGAGAAGTAGGCCCAGCTGTTGTAAGCTATATGTATGAATCAGAGAAACAATCTAAGCTCATAGAGTCTGCCTACAGTTCTGCTTCTCCAGCCCTGTCTCCCTCTCAGACCTGGATCCCCGCCTACAGATGTAGCTCTGTCTTAGGCTCAGTGATCACTATTGAAGTTAGGCAGGTGGATTCATCCCATTCATAGGAGCTTCAGTTAATTTCTGAGGGATTCAGCAACAAGTCAGCTTCTCCACTAATTGTGTTCTGACCTCAAGGGCCTTTCCTAACAGCTGGATTGAGTCCCCAGTTTTGACCCTACTTTGTACACCCATTATTATCTCTAAATCCATGTACTTTCCCTGCGCTTGAACCTCTTCTTGACAACCCTGTCCTCAGTCCCTCTTTCCTTGTATCTGTCTTCTCTCAGGAAGTGGCATCGTCTCCATGAGGCCCAGCTTCTCTCTGGGACCTTCGTCTGCTATAAGACTCTTTCCTGGTGCAGCCTACCAGGAGCACTGCCAGCTGATAGGCTTCTGGTTGTCACCCGGTCTGCCTGTAAATGTGCTCCTGACCTTGACATTCCCTGACAGTCCTCCCTGGTGCTGCCTGATGCATGGAATGTTGAATGTTCTCCATTTGTGAAATTCTGCCTCCTTCGATGAAATTTTTCTTAGTTCCTACAGTTGATTTACATCTAAGTGTCTATCTAACTGCAAGGATTGCCACCTTATACTTTCTTCATTTGCCACATGCTTCTTTAGGGCCAAGACTTACCAAGTACTATTTCCAGCTCTGTGTACAAAAAGGCTTGCATTAGCTGTCTATTGGTGCTTATATGTTGCCTCCCAAAATGTAACAGCTTAGAACAACATTTATTATCTCACATTATCTGAATCTGGGAGCAACTTCTCAGGGTAGGTGGTTCTGACTCAGGGTCCCTCCATGAGATGGCATCAAGATTTGGCCATGGCTGAAATCATCCAAAGGGGCTGGAGCATCTGCTTCCCAGATGGCTCATTACATACTTACTGGATGGAGCTTTGAGTCCCTCTCCACATACATCTTTCCACGGAGCTGCTTGAGCACCTTCACATCACAGCAGCTAGCTTCCATCAGAGTGACAATCCAAAAGAGAGAGTAAGGTAGATGTCCAATGCCTTTTACAACCTAACTGGAAGTCATGTGCCAACACTTCTGCCATATGCTAATGGCCACACAGAGAGCTCCTGATATGGTGTAAGAGGAAACTCTACAAAGGGTGGATACCAGGTGGGAATTACTAGGGTCCACTACAAGGACTACATGGAAACAAATTTTCTGTTAAAACAAACAAACAACAGAATACCCTAAAACCAACATGGATTTCTCTTTCAGCTGTCCCTGACTCCTTTATATTTGACTACTCTGCTGAAGTGCCACACCCAATCCAGAATATAAGCAAACTAAGAGCAGTGGCACTTATGCAATTCCCAATAGACTCCAGACCATCGATTCTCCACTTTCTTGCTCTTACTCCTATTTTCTTTGTTCAGAGATCCCAGACTGTCTCAATGACTTCTTGCATAGAAAACTACTGGCTGCATTCCCAGGCCCAGAGAAGTCTCCAGTTTCTCATTATTAATCAGATATTGCTCCAGGAAAGTGGAGGAAAAATAGAGAAAAAAAGGTCATTGAAGGACAGGGAATACTTGCCTACTTGTTGAATCATTACGTTGAGTTCCATGTATGACGCTGAGCTAGACATCTTCTCCTAGCACTTTCAGATGGTTCCCAGAGGCTGCTTTCCATTTTCCTGAAACTTTATTTAAGAATTCATATATCCCAGAAAAGATGCCCAGTGCAATGTTTGTACTAATAATTCAGTGAATTAATAACAGTGGCAAAGACAATCTTCTTGATTTGATTATGAATTATAAATATATAATCTAGTCAAGAAATTATCATTTAGTTCAACTTCTCTGTACTATTCTCCCCTTCTTCCTCCCTCTCATTTTTTTCTTTTTGAATTAAGAATAAGAAAAGACTTAGAAATCATGTTTTCCTGAAAGTAAAAGTAGGAAACTAGGGCACAGAGAGATGATGGAAAATATAATTTCTTTTGATCTTTTTTGACAATCTTCAGGCTGTGGTTCCCTACTGCTTTGCCCCACAAATTCTCTTTCCTAGACTAAATACCTAAAAATGTATCTCTCAGTTTAATTTGGAGTCAAGCCTAGGAGATGTGGAGTATGTGGGGAAATCATACTAGAAGAAAGCTCGGACTTTAGAGAGCATGTGTCTCTCTGTTCTTCAGAAACAGAAGCTTAAATGCCACCATGTGTCCTTTCTAGTAACTCAAGCAGATTCTGCAGGTTATCTCCTATCCTGGTTCTTTTTCTGTGTCTGTTGTTAGTTCTCCTTCTACATTTAACCTTTAAAAGTTGGTGTTTGTTATGCTTGATCCTGGGCTCTGAGGTCTTCCTTCTACAATTTTCCACCTAAGTTATCTCACTCTTTCCTGTGGCTTTAAGTGACTTCTACACACCATCGATGCCCAACTTGGTGTTTCCAGTCTAACTGCCTCTCTGAGTTTCAGTCTTATAAATGCAACTGCCAACTGGTATCATCATTTGCAGGCCCTACAGGTCTCCCCAACTTAACATGTCTGTGATACACATGAACTTATTTACAAAACAGAAATAGACCCACAGACATAGAAAACAAACTTATGGTTACCAAAGGGGAAAGGCGGGGAGGGGTAAATTAGAAATTTGGGATTAACAAATACAGACTACTATATATAAATAACCAACAAGGACCTAAAGTATAGCACAGGGAAGTATACTCTATATTTTATAATAACCTATAATGGAAAAGAACCGGAAAAAGATTAAATAGACATATATATATAACTGAATCACTTTGCTCTACACCTGAAACTAACACAACATTTTAAATCAACTCTACCTCAATTAAAAAGAAATATTTCAAACTTAAAAAATAAATTAATTAAATAAAAATAAAACAAAACAAACAAAATCCATTCTTGATTGTGTACCCTCCTCCCAACATTTGCTTGTCTCAGTCTTCACATCCACTGCATAAACCAAAAACCCTAAGAATTATCCTTGAATCCTTTCTTTCTCTCACACTCCCTACATCCAGTATATCACACACATCTGGTCATTTCTTCCCCTAAAATAGTTGGCAATTCTCTTCTCCATTCCATTGCTCAGGGCCCCAGTCCAAGTGCCATCATTTCTCACCTGGTTTCCTACAATAGCTTCCTCATTTCTCTTTAACATCTGCTTTGGTCCTTATAAATCATTTCCTCACACATCAGCCAGACTAATCAGTTTAAAATTTTAGACAACTCTATCCAAGGATTTTCTAACACACACAGAAACCAGTCTAAATTTCTAACCATGGCCTGTGATGCCTGCAGGACTGATTCACACTTACAGAGCTATACTTTTGTATTCCTTCTCCTCCTGGCTCTTCAGTCACAATGGCCACTTTTCCCTTGGAAACACAACAATACAAGAGGCTCTTTCCTCCATCAGAGCCTTTAGATGTGTTTCTTCTGCTTTGAACGTTCTCCCACTCTCACCTGTAAACCTCAGAGGAAAGGGCATGGTGGCAGCTAACACCCTGCAATCAGCCAGGTTAGGATTTACAACTGACCACCTGGAGAAACCTGGGAGACCTTTTCCTCTCCCAGAGGAAAACTAGCTGAGATCATAACGTTAGCACTCTTGCTGGGCGATTTGTCATGAACGTGACAATGTAATTACTTCATTAAATGTTATTGAGTCACATATGCCTCTTTCCTTTTTCACAGAATTCTGGTGACAGCACAGTGAGTAGTTAAAAGCCTAGATCGAGGTGTGGACAGGAAGGAGGCTTCCAAGGACTCAGTACACAAGAGTGAGACAGAGGGTTTGAAGGAATATCCTAGGGACTGGTTGAAATGGTTTGCTGTAGAAGTTAATCTGGGTAAGTGAAGGCATGAGGCGGTGAAGGACATTTGATCCTAGTGAGTCAATGGATGATTGGATGGGGGACGGTAAATGAAGCAGCTGAAAAAAGAAGGGGGCAGCAGAGAGCAGGATGGTTACAATTGAGATTGTAAATTAAGTGTCTAAGGGAGGGTGGAGAGCAAGATAAAGGGAGGGAAGAAGTCAAGGAACCAAGAGGCTAAGGTCCTGGGAGGATCATCAATGTGACTATTAAGACTACAATAGTCAATGTGACAGGGGCAAAGTAGGACAGAGTGACCCAAAACCTCGAGTATTGAGAAGTGGCAGGAGAGGGTTGGCAGGTGACTGCAACGAGAAAAGGCCATGAGTTAACTTTCAACCACAGAATTGTATTAAGAATAGGTTACTTACATCGAGCTTTACTCTCTAGAACACATTTGAATACACATCACCTCTTTTAATATTTTCATAAGCTCTGTGAGTAGGACTTTGTTGAGAAAGACAACTAACGTTTGTTCAGTCTGTTCTCTGGACCAGGAACTGTGCTACATCTTTCACATCTTCTGTCTTTTATTCCTGAACCTAAGCATCTGTTGGACAACTTTAATTCTTTCAGGAATATTCTTGGAATTAATAGGCTCCCTCACTGCATAATAATACTAATGAGAAGAGCTGTACTTTCTTGAAGACTTTTTGACTGGCTTTCTCAGCTTTTCCAGATTAGTGGGGTAGTAATTAAAACAGTATTAATCTTTGTGGGGGGTGACTGGGAAACTGAACAGAAGAGGTCAGATAGGCTGGACCAAAGAAAAAGGGTAAAATGAGAATGTTAAATTTTGTTGCCTTGGCTACATGAGAATAATTTAAGAGAGGAGGTGAGATGCTAAATAAGACTTGAGAGCAAAGCTCCCACATGAGAGTTGGATGAAAAAGAGTTGATAATCCATGCATTTAGACAATCCTGCCAGAGTCTTAAATCCCTCTCAACTTCCCCTCCCCCACAGAACAGAACTGCTTGACCATCAGGAGAGCGTTCACCAATTATCAGGCACTTATTGTACATAGGCACTGAGCCAGACACTTGCATGTTGTCTCTCCAGGACAGCTGTGCTGATACACAGCTATAATGAGTGCTTTTATGGAAGTATATCCTCACCCCTCTTTCCCTTCCCCTTCTCTAAAGCCTGAAAACCCCCACCTGTGTGGCTACAAATCATCAGTTTCCTTCCCAAGAGAAGACAGAGACCAGATAATGTTGAGTTTGGGGGATTTTTGTGAGCTTCATTTCACACAAGATTCATTTCCTTGTCCCTAAAGGAAAACTGAGACAGCCTGCATGTGAACTCGGTGAGGTTTAGCAACCGAGTCATGCTGGGGTCAGGGCTCATGCTTTGCATTCATGGAGCAAGTATGGGGCCTCTTGAAGGGATTAAGACCCCTGCATCCTTTGAGGCTGTGGAATGTCTAAGTGGAAAGAACAGAAACTTCGAGTTAAATTCCTAGTGCTGGCACTTGCTAGCTGCTGGACCTTAGGCAATTTACTCTGTCTTTTTGTACCTTAATTCTCCCACCCCTAAAATCATGATGTTTGTAATAATATCTGCCTTCTTGAGTTGTTTTTAGACCTAATGAGTTAATATATAATTTGGGCTGACACTAGTGGATACTTAATAAATATAACTATTATGCTAAGGTCAGGAGTACCAGTGAATGCATGTGTCATCTGAATTGTATATGTTTGTGGGATAATTGAGGATTCATTATCCTATTAAATGCTCCATACCGGAACCATCAAATGCTATTTTTAAACTACTTTGTATATGTTAATATTTTCTTTCTTTTTTTTTATTTTAACAGAAGAGACAAGGATTTTATCCTGCTACTTTTGTTTAACCTTTGGTTTCCAAGAAATATTTTTAGGTCTGCAAAGAGCTCATCCTCAAAGCTAAGCAACAGTTGAAGGAAAAGGTAGCAGCTGTCTTCCCTCTGGTTCAGTCAGGGAAGCCTGAACTGGACCAAATTAAAAGAAAGCCCAATGGGTCTAGAAGCCTGGGTTACTGGGCCATCCCAGAATCAGGCCAGGATAGTCAAAAGAAGGGCAAACTGTGTGCTCCACAGCCACAGTCTGTCCCAAAATGGAGAGGACAAGATGCAGGCAAAGCTTGGCATGATCTCTCTTTCCCTGAATGCAAACGTCCTCTGGTTTAAAGTTAAGTTTCATGAATGAATGTGAGAGAATAAAATGGAAAGCAGGAAAGTTTAGGTTAGATATTTGTTTTCTAAAAATATGTTCCCCCAAAAATTTTTTTCCTATTTCCAAGGGCCCTTGTTTATTTGGATTGTCTCTTTTAAGACAAAGACAGAGTGGTCCAGAATGTGCAGGGCTCTCTGGGGGCCCTATAGTTATTCCTGCACTTCAAGGCTGGGGAGATGAGGCCTCCCACTGCTGCAGCACGATTTTGGTTTCAGGTAATTATGTCTAGAATCCAAAAAAATAGGACTGGAGTGATGGCATTTTTTTTTCTGATTTATGTATCTAAAATCTAAAGTTGTTTCTCTACCTGATTGACTAGGCACCCTAAGTATTTTCTGTAGCAATGGAACATGAACAAACTCTTTTCTCCTTGTGTTCCAGCAGCACTTCTGAACCATCAGTTTCTTTCGAGTAACAGCATTTCAAGTCTATCTTCTCTAGACATGTAAGAGATCATCACACTGGGGGAGAGCACTGCCCCTGGGGAAAGCAGCAGACCTTGCTTGCAGATGACAGTTCTACTGGAATATTAATGCAAGAAGTCAGCTTGTTTGCTTGACTTGGAGAAACAAGAGCAGAAATTCAGCTGGAGCCTTGGGGAGCTCACTTCTTTACACAGAGTTAATTTGTATATAGACGTTGTAGATGGAACATCAGCACAAACATTGGTTTCCTGGGCTGGTGATGGTATGCATTATAGATGCATAGAAATACTTAGCATATATTATTAAAACTTAGCTTTGGGTACATGTCATATAAATATTCAAACGTTTTGCAAACCGATGGCTTCATCAGCAGAATCTGGTCCTTGAAAAATTTGTCTTGGCCATTTTACAATTGGCTTTGACCCCTTTTATTTATTTTTTATTTATTTTTATTTATTTATTATCTTTGGCTGCAGTGGGTCTTCATTACGGCGTGCGGGCTTTCTCTAGTTGCGGCAAGCGGGGCCTGCTCTTCTCTGTGGTGCACAGTCTTCTCATTGCGGTGGCTTCTCTTGTTGTGGAGCACGGGCTCGAAGCACACAAACTTCAGTAGTTGTGGCACGCAGGCTCAGTAACAGTGGCTCCCAGGCTCTAGAGCGCAGGCTCAATAGTTGTGGCGCGTAGGCTTAGTTGCTCCGCAGCATGTGGGATCTTCCCGGACCAGGGATCAAACCTGTGTCCCCTGCAATGGCAGGCGGATTCTTAACCACTGTGCCACCAGGGAAGTCCCTGACCCCTTTTAGATAAGACTAGCTATCTAGTGCCTCACTGACCTCCCCACTCCTTATTGTCTAAATCCACTCAGCTTCACCTATTTGCATTACTTTTCTGATTCCCAAAATAATTAATGTTTGTGGAAGCTTAGTAAAGGTTTATTTTTGCCCTTAACATCACAAATTTTTTAGCCAGAAGAAATTTGACTTAGTATGGCTTGATGTTTTTACATCAATAAACTTTTAAAATATATATAGCTCTGGAAGCACAAAGGCTGGGGGTTTGTGAAAGCTGTAAAATGAGTGAAGCAGGCTGCATCTAGGAGGGAAGACAGATGCCTCACTCTGTCCTTCCCAAAGAAGACTTATTGTATTGCTGCCCCGCCTTTGTTTGCTGCTCCACAGATGGAAATCTGTTAAGTTCAGCAGTGCAGAGAGAATGCAAAGGGAGCGGGGCTTGAGACATGGAAGGCACAAAAGGAGACTGGGCGTGAGTAGGCAGCAAGTTCAATGCAAGAATAATTTGTTCCTTCAAGGGAGAAGCAAAAAAAAAAATCCTTTGGTAATAATGAACTTTGTTTTATTGAGGAACATCTATGAGTGTGAAGAGACAGAGTGTGTGGGCTGTAACCGGGGTAACGAGTGGGCAGTAGTTCAGCAATCTGGAAATTTATGGTGAGACTTAGAAAGGGCTCATCTGCTCACTTGAGTCTCCTCCATCCACAGTGGCACCTGATGCTGTGATTGTGAGCTCAACCCTGGGTCTGAGAGAGGAGGGTTGACTGGCAGTTGAAGAATCTAGCCTTATTCATCACCAGTTCACCAGAAAATGGGAAATAAAGAGAGAAAAGAAAGAAAATATGAGGAAAGTAAAGTAGGACATGGTAAAAAAAAAATAAATTAAGTCTATTTTTTGACATGTACAAACAACATAATAAGAATCTGCATGACAATGACCAGATATTCTTGAGCCTGTTTGAGACAATAAATCTTCAGTCCTTTGTAACCCTAGCCTGGGCTCAAGCAGGAAACCCCAGCTTTTCTGGACCTGATGCCTCAGCTGCCCTTATAATTGGTTGATAGAAACTTAAAGAAAAACTCCTTCTACTAAATGTGTCCAGTAAAAAATAATTTCTGGTTGAGAAAAAAAATTAGCTAAGTATATCAGATAAGCATAGCACATGAAGCTTATAGATCTGTAACACCCTGAATAAGGAATTACCAAGTAATCATCTATTCTACTAGGAACTTCTGTGAAAAGAATTAAGGCCCAATATGATTAAGTATATTCCTAAATTTTCATTGATCAATATATAGAAGGCTGCTACATTAGCAATATCTTCAAATTAGTCAATTCCTCAGGTTTGTTAGTCTTCTAAAGAGCCATAATCAAACTATGTGTCTACAAATCACTCAACAATGTCCCATTTATTTTAATTTTATAATGAGTTAATATTTTAAAATTAGAACTTTAACATATGACAGGGGTTCTTCCAAATTATCTCCCAAAGATTAATTTGGTAAATACTAATAAAGGCTGATATTTGAAAGGTACAGTTTCTACCAATCTGCAGACCTCATGCTACCCAATTTCATGTCGACATGTTGACTTTTATGTCTTAGTAAAGCTACAGATACCAGTAAAATTATCCAAAATACAGGAAATATTCTATTGGCTGCTGAAATACAGGAAATATTCTATTAACATTCTTGGAAGTATTTTTTTAACATACAATGTAAGAAGTGGCAGGAAGATCTTAAAAAGTGGGTTATTTGGAATTGATGACTTCCATATTTATCATCTCTCTCCTCACCAAAAAACAGTGGCTTGAATGTTCTTCTTTTCTGGGAAACAGATGCTGAGCTTTACTAATACTGCATTATAAGTTTTAGAACCTTGTCTTATTTTACCAATCATTATAGACTGACATTCTCTCGCAGGAGTCCTCATTGCAATGCAAATATGAACTTATTTTTTTAATGTCACATTCATGATGAAAAATTGAAACTTTATTTCTCCTAATGTTTATTTCACCCATATTTCAAGTAAGAAATTGGTCTTTAAGTCTGTTTACTACTAGTTGACAAATCACAGTAGATGATACCCTTCTAACTAATCTTATTAATTAACATGGAATGGGAGTGAAAAACCAACTCTCTTGTTTCTCTGTAGACTTTATTTTAATATCTATTAGCATTAATTATTTTTGTGGTCTATTCCAAACTTACCATGTCCCAGGAATGATGTATTTGATAATAAGTTTCAAAATAAACCATGAAATCAAAATTTCTCTTTTTATCCTAAAATTCCATGTCTTTCAACAAGTTTCACCCTCCATTGTATAACTGACCATCCATAGGCATCCATGGATTTCATACTGCTATAGACTGCATGTTTTTGTTCCCCCCAAATTTATTTGTTAAATCCTAATGCCCAATGTGAGGAGGTAGGTCTTCAGATTAGGTCATGTGGGTGGGGTCCTCCTGAGTGGGATTAGTGCCCTTCTAAAAGAGTCTTCAGAAAGATCTCTTGTACCTTCTGCCATGTAAGGACACAGCAAGTAGACAGTTGTCTATGAACAGAAGCACACTCTCACCAAACACCAAATCTACAGGTGCCTTAATCTTGGACTTACAGCCTCCAGAACTGTGAGGGATAATTTTCTATTGTTTATAAGCCACCCAGTCTGTGGTTTCCTGTCATAATAGCTTAAGTGGACTAAGACATATTTGCTTTGGGATTAGAGTCTATTAAGGATGAAGTGAAGAGTTAGACAATTCTACTGGGTGACACAGTCTAACCAGTTTTGAGGCTAAAAAATCATATCTTGAAAAAGGAAATAAGTGCCTCACATCCCAAGCCAAACTTGTTTTTCTTATGCACTGAAAAACATTGTGGTGCTTTTCCACACAGTATTATTCTTCCATGTTCAAAGATGTGTTCTAATCATTTCCATTAGTTAACTTTCATGTTATGATTCTTATCATAGGACTAAGAACCAAACATTTCTGTTTCCAGTAAACAACAAACTAGATTTGGACAAAACTCTTGCTGGAAAAAAATAAAATACTGTGTAAGGTTTTTTTAAAACCTCTTAAAAGAATAAATATTTAACAAAATAGTAAGAGACTATCAAGTTGAAACCTAAAGGAAGTTGGGAACCAGAGAAATAAATGAAAGGATGAAGCTTCTTTTGAAGGCTTGAGAGCATGTGCTGAACTCAGTAAACTTGGACTCAGGAGATGAAACAGTCAGAAGTTAGGGCAGAGAGTCCACTCCAGGTGGTAGGTTTATGATGAGACCCTCCCCTCATTAAGCTGGGTACCATGGGGCTTATCTCAGGGCAAAAACTAATCAGAAATAAGTCCCTGACCCCAACCCCATACACATCCCTCAGGTGACTGTAGAGAAGGTTGATGCCATGATACAGTGTAAATAGAGGAAAAAGATAAGAGGACAGAGAAAGTTCCTAAGAAGTTGTGTTCACCACAGCCTTATATTGGGATAGGTCCAAAGTTTGGGCTATATTATTTGGGCAGTCAGTCAATTTCAAGCCATAAACTTCGTTGGTGGCATTACCAAATTAGTAGTGCCCACGGGGTCTGCAGAAGGAAATGCAGATTGTCACTGCAGGAAGGCACCTTAATCTTAGGCCTCAAAGAATCATAAAAAAGTATTTTTTCAAGAAATATTGAGTAGTCCATGATAAAAATAATAAAGTAAAAATACACAAGAAAATAAGTCACCATGAAAAATAATCAGCAGCAAAATAAAATTACAGAACAGATCCAAAAATATTTGAGATGTTGAGATGATCGGATCCAGAAATAAAACAAGTATGCTTACTCTGCTTAAAGATATTAAAGAAAATGAAAATTCCTACAAGGAAAAGAAACTATAAAAATAAACCTAGTAAATTTGAAAAAGAAAGAAAGAAATAGTAAAAAAGAAACAAACATAAGAGACAAGCATAATAACTTAGTTGAGGGGGTGAAGAGATAATGAGATACAGCTGGAAAAGATTTAGTGAGTTGGAAAATAGACCAGAAAATTAACTAGAATTCAGCATACAGAGACAAAAAGTTGGAAAATATGTTGTAGAGTTAAGAGATGATGATAGAGAGAAGAGTTAACATACTTTTAATCAGAGTTCCAGAGAGGACAAATTCAGAAAAGTGAAGAGGACAGAGGTAATAATTAAAGGTAATAATTAAGGTAATAGCGGATAATTTTCCAGAACTAAATAAAATAGATTCAATAAATGAAACCACATTTAGAAATGTCATCATGAAACTGCAAAACAGCAAAGAAAATGCAACTCTCTTAAAACAGCCACAAGAAAAAAGGTAGATTATCAAAAGAATGATACAGAGATAGGCTTTTTTTTTCATGCTTCATTTACTTTTTTAACATGGCTACCAGAAAATTTTAAATTACATATGCAGTTCACCTTATACTTCTTTTGGACAGTGCTGTTACAGACCAACATATAACCCATAGCTCTACTGAAACTAAAAATAAATTCCTAAGATCCCAGCAGTGTTTTAGAAGAGCATCAAGCAAGCTTGTAGCAGGCGTGACCTCCAGCAAATTCCTTAACCTATCCAGGTCTGTTTCCATGTCTATGAGAGGTAACTGGTAAAAATATTTGCCCCACTGGGGTTTATTATGAAGGTCAAATCCAACATGTGAACACAGGCTCTGGGAAATGTAATGTATGATGCATTCTGTTTTATGGGCTCCCCTGAGAGAAACCCCACACCACAGCTCATCTATCACCACCTTCCTTAATCCAACATCCCTGAGCTGAAGGAGAGTGTAAGTTAAGGTGAAAATGGAACTATCTGGACAACCAGAGATAAGCTTGCCCAACAGGATTCATTGTACTGCATAGGATGCTAGAACCACTGCTGAGTTAAGAGGGCAGGTTAACCTCCCTTCACAAATATCTATCTTCAGTTGTAAGAAATACAACGCCTGATTTGTTGTTGCTGCAGTGTGTTGGTATCAGGTATAAAAATCTTACTCAAAAATGTATGGTTTTAAGAGCAACAATAGAAGCTGGAAATCAGTAGTATGATTGTATGATATGTGTAGAAATAAAATAATTGCGAATCTAGAATTCCATACCCATAAAAGTCATCTTTTAAAAATGTGAATGGGGGCTTCCCTCGTGGCTCAGTGGTTGAGGGTCCGCCTGCCAATGCAGGGGACACAGGTCGTATCCCGGTCCAGGGGGATCCCACGTGCCGCGGAGCGGCTGGGCCCGTGAGCCATGGCCGCTGAGCCTGCACGTCCAGAGCCTGTGCTCCACAACGGGAGAGGCCACAACAGTGAGAGGACCGTGGACCGAAAAAAAAAAAAAAAAAGAATGTGAATGGACTTAATGCTTCAGTTACGAGACAGGGATTGTCAGACTTGTTTCTAAAAAAGATGTGCTTTTTACATAAAGATAAGTTTAAAGAAAAGAATACAGGGAAGTACAAATAAAAACCACAATGAGATATCACCCTACAGCTGTCAGAATGGCTATCATCAAAAAGATGATAACATAAATAACAAATGTTGGCAATGATGTGAAGAAAAAGAAACACTTGTATGGTGTTGGTGGGAATGTAAATTGGTGCAACCACTGTGGAAAACAGTATGAAAGTTTCTCAAAAATCTAAAAATAGAGCTACCATATTATCCAGCAGATCCACTCCTGGGTATATATCCAAAAAACAAAAACAATAATTTGAAAAGTTACATGTATCCCAATGTTCATAGCAGTTTTATTTACAATTACCAAGATATGAAAGCAACCTAAGTGTCCATCAACAGATGAATGGATAAAGAAGATGTGGTATGTATAGATGATGGAATATTACTCAGTCATAAAAAAGAATAAAACTTTGCCATTTCTAGCAACATGGAGGGACTTGGAGGGCATATGCTAAGTGAAATAAGTAAGACAGAGAAAGACAAATACTGTATGATATCACTTATATGTGGAATCTAAAAAATACAACAAAGTAGAGAATATAACAACAAAAAAAAGCAAATTCACAGATGTAGAGGACAAACTAGTGGTTACCAGTTTTGGGGGGGGCAATATAGGGGTGAAGGAGAAGGAGGTACAAGAATGTATTGTATAATATTGGGTATGAGATAAGCCCAAGAATGTATTGTAAAACACAGGGTATATAGCTAATATTTTGTAATAACTGTAAATGGAAAGTAACCTTTAAAAATTGTATTAAAAATAGAAAAAGAAAAAAATTAAAGAAAGGAACATAAAGAGATATATTATGCAATTCTAGCAAACAACATGGCAGATGTAGCTATATTAATGTTAGGCAAAATTTGCTCTTAAACAAAAAACATTACCAGAGATAAAGTCATTTTATATTGATAAAAGATTCAATTTTTACAAAGATGCCACACTGTTTAAATTTGTAAGCAAATAATAAAAATCTAAAAATACAAAAATCACAACTTGACAGAAACACAGGGACAACTAGATAAATATACAACCATAGTTGGAGATTTTTGTTGTTGTCATTAAAGAGGGTTTTCCCCTCCAATATTTTGCAGTTGTAATTCTAATACAATAAACTACATCCTTTTTAGTGTACAATTCAATGAGTTTCTACAGATGGACACAGAATATTTGCATCTCCCCAAAAGTTTTCTGATGTGCCTTAATAGTCTATCCCTCTGTTGACTCCAGTCTCAGGCAACCTCTAAACTCTTTTTTTTTTTTTTTTTTTGTCACTATAAATTAGTTTGCATTTTCTAGAATTTATATAACTGAATCTTACAGTATGTATCATTTTGTGTCTGACTTCTTTCACTCAGGATAATGATTTTAAGAGCCATTTCTGTTGTGTATATCAATAGGTAGTTTTTATACTGCTGAAAGGTATATTCCTTTGTATGGAGGTACCACTGTTTGTTTACCCATTCACCCATGGATAGACATCAGAGTTATTTCCAGGTTTTGCTCTCCCAAAAGTTCCCTTTCCAGAAAAGGATGAGATTGTGACTGGGAAGAGGCATATCAGGACTTCCGGCATGTTAGTAAGGTTCTATTGGCAGTAAAACAGGTACTTGCTTAATAGTTATCCACCAGAATGTGCATACAAGTTATATTTAATTTTTTGTCAGTATGTTATATTTTATCAAAAGAGTAGAAAAATCAAGTATTTGAGATTACATCTGCATGAAAGTGAAGCAGCTGTGGTTTAGTGAAGAAAGTCATAGCTCTGATAAAAATGAATTTGGGCAATGTTACTTAACCTCTCTCAGCCCCATTCATTTGTGAAGTCAGGATGATAAAACCAGAAAATTATATTACAGCACTTTGTAATTTCTACCATGCTATACCCATGGGAGATATTATTATTATCATCATCATTATTATTATTATTATTACAAGGGAGTAGACAAAATGACTTGAACCAAAAGATTTCAGTTTATCTGTTTCCTGTCTAGACTGTGGGTTCTTCTTTCCCACTGGGCAGCCATGGGGCTGTGCCACTCAGATCCTCCTTCAAGAGAAAACCTTCTGCAAATTGTGTATTGGTTGACACTTCCAGTGGCCACATCCTCAGGATCTGCTGAGGCAACACTCTCTCCAGGCTGCTCCCCCCCAAGTCTGAGCCTGATAAGAGTATTAGAGTTGGGCCCTTTCTGCCCAACACAGGAGTCCTCAGCAGGTAATCTTTGTTCCAGGGCTCCACCACTGGCCTAGCCAAGGCACTCTCAGAGCTGTGCTGTGCTCAAAGGCTCTTCCTACCTAACCCTCCCACTTTCCCTCCTCTCCTTCCACAGTCAGACATGCATCGCTGTTTGAAGGCTCTCCCTGATTACTCCTGTCCCTCTCTACTTCATCTTTCATGATACTTTTCCCCTAGTAAATCTCTTACATTTCTAATTCTGTCTTAGCATCTCCTTAGCACCTTGGAAGACCAGAACTGACTAACATAGGCAGAACAGTGTTTTTAATTAGCAAAAACTATGAAAAATTTTTAAATCATAAAACAAGAAATGATATGAGATGTTTGCAGACACTGAAATTCCTGACTTATAAACAAACAGCCTCATACAGACAGTGCAAGCCAAGTTTTTAATTTATATTTGATCCTGATGTCCCATATCAATATAACCAGATTCATAAGATTAATATTTTTATCTAAAAAAAATCCCTGAATAGAACAGTTGAGTCTTCAAAATGCTATTTATTTTGAAACTAAACTATATTTTCTCTCTCTCTTACTCATTTCTATATTTTATCCATAAGTTTATTACAGGCCCATTAAGTCTGGATTTGCTGAAGTCTCTCAAGGTAGTCACCTAAATTGAGGATCTGTGTCAATCTGGAACTGTCACTAGGCTGTAGAAGACAGATGATATAGGGAATTTAAGGATTTAAGTAAGCAGAATATGTTAAAAAATCTTTGTATCCATATTTTGAATTTATGTTCCAAATATTTACCAAGTCAGCAGCCAAATGAAGATGATTTTTGAATAAACTGTGAATTAAAAATTTCAAGAAACAAGGCATTTAAATTTATTTCATTTAAAAATAGTCGTGGCTTTTATAGCATTTATCATTTTCTTATAATTTTAAAGGAAACAATAGGAAATATAATAAGTAAAGGGGGTTAACTGTATGGTAGTGGATAGTTACTAGATTTGTGGTTATGATCACTCTGCAGTGTATACATATGTAGCTTGAACTATAATGCTGTACACCTGAAACTTATATAATAAAAAATAATAATCATTGAATAAATTAGAAAAAATAATAAAACAAAATAAAATGATTGATTTTAAATCGGTCTATTTTCCTAAAATTAAACATGTCTTTGATTTGCCTCTAGTATTGTTACTCTAGGAAGTATCCAATCCAAGTCCAAATTCACACTTAATTTCATTATTTGTAGGCCAAATACTGCATTAAAAGTCAATATGTAAAATGTATCACTTTAATCATATATAAAGAAAGTAAAACTGATTATCTGCACTTTTTTTTTTTCGCGGCACCACTCAGCTTGCGGGATCTTAGTTCCCCGACCAGGGAATGAACCTGGGCCACGGCAGTGAAAGCGCAAAATCCTAACCACTAGACAACAAAGGAATGCCCTATCTGCACTATTTTAAGTCATATTTGAAACACTGGTGGGTAGGATAAAGTGCACTGTTAAGAATCAAACCTGGGTGAGAGGTAAGAATTCCATCACTGATTCAATGACAACTAGTATTTGTGAAAGACTCTGTCTTGTTGACTTTGCTACCAAGTTTCTCTCCTAAATCTCCTCTGATTCTTTTCTCATTTCCTTGATCAACCAGCTCTCCTTTTTCCTATACATCTACTCATTTTCTTCCCTAACTGCTTGTTTATTTACCTGCTTTTTGATCCATAAATCAAATAGATATTTGAGGCCAATATCTATTTCTTAGTCTTTCCTTCTTTCTGTCTCTCCCGTTACAAATCAACCCAACTTCTTTTTTATTTTAATATTTATTTATTTGGTTGCACCGAGTCTTAGTTGAGGCAGGCTTGTTCCTTAGTTGTGGCATGCAAACTCTTAGTTGCAGCATGCATGTGAGATCTAGTTCATTGACCAAGGATCAAACCCAGGCCTCCTGCACTAGGAGCATGGAGTCTTAACCACTGTGCCATCAGGGAAGTCCCCCAACTTCTTTTACCTTCATTGTATCCTTTCAAATGCCACCCTTGAAGTTGAGTCTTCCAAATTTCCAGACCTCCTTCTATACAAGCATTCTGAAATTCATCCCTTATTCCACTGCCTTATCTTCCAGAATTTGTCTGTCATTCAAAACCAACTGACACGTCTACCTAACAACAGGTGAGTTTAATACAATTAATTGTATTTGAATGACTTCGAATAAAAATAAACCCTTAACTTAATTTTTTTCTAAGACCTTAAACATTCAAATGTCTTTTCTGCTTATACTTCAATAGACTTTAAGCCACCTCATTGTTTCCTGGACCAGCTTCCTTGGTAAGAGAAGGGCAGTTACTATCATAATGAACTCTTAGGTGTTTACAAACACACAAAGCTCCATTGGGAGCACAGCTAATCCTGGGAAACCTCCTTCTGGTCCTAGAATGTGTTTCTATTGCAGCAGGAGAGAAATGGAAAAATGTGGGGAGAAGGAGTTTCTTAAATAGAATTAGTCAAGACCTCTAAATAATCTGCTCTTCTTGTTTCCAAAATCTGCAGAGGCATTTTTGTCTTCTACCCTGAAATATTTCGTGGATACCGAAAACCATGTTTTGAATCTCAGAGCTCTTTGTTCATTTATTCATTCATGTACTTATTAAATGCATGTTTTATAGCAAAAGCTGAGCTAGCCCTTGGCTCTGGTTTCAAGGAGTGACTCATAAGATACATTTACCCTGTCTTCTTAAATTCATCAGTCACAGTAATTTTCAGCATGGTATCTGTCCTCAGCCAGATGTTAGGACTAAATTGATTCCCAGGAGTGTTAACTAATTAACCCAGATGGGTCTCAAGCAGATAAAGTCTGAGAAAGTGTGGAGGATTTAGCTTGGATCTTACAAGAGGAGAGAGGGAACTCAAAGTTCTTTAAATCACACACTTCAAACTCCATTCTTGTTAACTAGACTGGTCTGATGTTGGCAAAGGATGGAGTTGAGGCCCCAAGCTTCCTCTCCTCCTCATTCAATTACCCTTTTTCCCATCAGCTCTCTACTTGGAACCCAAGGCCTAGTTTGGCCCAGTCTGATACTCTCAAGGAGGTAGAAAACTCCATTTAAGAGAGAAAGAAGTTGTGTTAACCAAACCCAAGCGAGGACTGAGAGCACATTCTTATCACCTGGAACATGGGCACTCCTGCTAAATTAGGGTAGATAGAAAGTCAGGCCCTACATCCACACCAGTTGCTATAAAAATAGAGGCCAAGTATTTAACATTATGCTGAAATTTCATGCCAAGATGATATATATCAACCAACACATGCATATCATTGCTACTGTTCATTTCACTGCTCCATTCCATTTGGAAGATGCATCTTCGCACCAGCCAGAAAACCAGGTTAGATTTAGTCATCATCCTACTACTCTAAGCACACATCCAGAGTATAAACATCCATCTAAGTCACCATGCTATCACCCAGGAGACTCCTCTTAATAATCCTCTTTGCTTGATTGTTGTAATTTCAAACAGTTTTCTTCTCCTCCTCTAATGTCTTCAATAGATTGCTTCTCCAGCTGACAAAAGATTAATCTCCAAAATTTACAAGCAGCTCATTCAGCTCAATACCAAAAAAACAAACAACCCAATCCAAAAATGCGCAGAAGATCAAAACTACAATGAGGTGTCACCTCACACCAGTCAGAATGGCCATCATCAAAAAATCTACAAACAATAAATGCTGGAGAGGGTGTGGAGAAAAGGGAACCCTCTTGCACTGTTGGTGGGAATGTAAATTGATACAGCCACTATGGAGAACAGTATGGAGGTTCCTTAAAAAACTAAAAATAGAACTACCATACGATCCAGCAATCCCACTATGGGGCATATACCCTGAGAAAAACATAATTCAAGAAGAGTCATGTACCTCAACGTTCATTGCAGCTCTGTTTACAATAATCAGGACATGGAAGCAACCTAAGTGTTCATTGACAGATGAATGGATAAAGAAGACATGGCACATATATACAATGGAATATTACTCAGCCATAAAAAGAATCAAAATTGAGTTATTTGTAGTGAGGTGGATTGACCTAGAGTCTGTCATACAGAGTGAAGTAAGTCAGAAAGAGAAAAAAATAAATACCATATGCTAGCACATATATATGGAATCTAAAAAATAAAGTTCTGAAAAAACTAGGGGCATAAAGACACAGAGTCAGAGAATGGACTTGAGGAAGGGGAGGGGGAAGGGTAAGCTGGGACGAAGTGAGAGAATGGCTTGGATATATATACACTACCAAATGTAAAATACAGAGCTAGTGGGAAGCAGCTTCAAAGCACAGAGAGATCAGCTCGGTGTTCTGTGTCCACCTAGAGGGGTGGGATAGCGAGGGCGAGAGGGAGACACAAGAGGGAGGGGATATGGAGCTATATGTATACCTATAGCTGATTCACTTTGTTATACAGAAGAAACTAACACACCATTGTAAAGCAATTATACTCCAACAAAGATGCCTAGAAAAGAAATAGATTTCTTCTCTTTTTGTTCACAGAGTCTTGGTTTCCCTTAAGCCAACTTACTAATTTGCCCTTCCTGTCTGAGGAGCACATCAATTTCTTAATTAATGAGACAGAATGGGAAAGTATTCTATTAATATAAGGAAACAACAAGATATAAGCTATCATTTCTAACAGATGTAAGCTATCATTTCTAAGCTATCTTGAATAACATGAGAAAGGCGAAGACCATCTTCCTGTATGTCTCTGATTCAATTTATGACTTTGTCTGGTCTGCCAGGTGCTTCCCAATAGCTCCTCAGCCAGAGGGAAATGTACTAAGTAGGGTTAGCACATCATACATAGTTTGCTATTTTTTTAAAAAAGAGACAAGTGTATACAATGGAGAAAAGACAATCTCTTCAATAAATGGTGCTGAGAAAACTGGACAGCTCTTAGTAAAAGAATGAAATTAGAACATCCTCTAACACCATATACAAAATAAACCCAAAATGGATTAAAGACCTAAATGTAAAATCGGAAAGCATAAAACTTCTAGAGGAAAACATAGGCAGAAAACCCTTCGACATAAATCACAGCAATGTTTTTCTTTGGATCTGTCTCTTAAAGCAAAGGAAATAAAAAAGAAAATAAACAAATGGGACTTAATTAAACTTAAAAGCTTTTGCACAGCAAAGGAAACCAATGACAAAGTGAAAAGACAACCTACTGAATGGGAGAGGATATTTGCAAATAATATGACTGATAAGGAGTTAATATCCAACATATATTAACATCTTATGCAACTCAACATCAAAAAAGCAAACAACCCTATTTTAAAATGGGCAGAAGAATGAATAGACATTTTTCCAAAGAGGAAATGCAGATGGTCAACAGGAACATGAAGATACTCAACATCGTTAATCATCAGAGAAATGAAAATCACACCTGTCAGAATGGCATCATCAAAAATAACACAAATAACAATGTTGGTGAGGATGTGGAGAAAAGGGAACCTTTGTACACTGCTGGTGAGAATGTAAATTGATGCAACCACTCTGCAAAACAGTGTGGAAGTTTCTCAAAAAACTAAAAATAGAACTATCATATAACCCAGCAATTCCACTCCTCAGTATATATCCAAAAAAACAAAAACACTAATTTGAAAATATATATGCACCCCAATGTTCATAGCAGCATTATTTACAATCGCCAAGATATGAAAACAACCTAAGTCCATCAACAGATAAATGGATAAAGAAGATGTGGTACATACAGACAATGGAATACTTAGCCATAAAAAAGAATGAAATTTTGCCATTTGTAACAACATGGATGGATTTGGAGGGCATTATACTAAGTGAAATAAGTCAGAGAAAGACAAATACTGTATGATATCACTTCTAAGTGGAATCTAAAAAATAAAACAAACTAGTGAATATAACAAAAAGAATCAGACTCACAGATGTAGAGAACAAAGTAGCTGTTACCAGGGGGAAGGGGGGGGCAATACTGGGGTAGGAGATTAAGAGGTACAAACTATTATGTATAAAATAAGTTACAAGGATATATTGTACAACATGGGGACTATAGCCAATATTTTATAATAGCTATAAATGGAGTATAACCTTTAAAAATTGTGAATCATCGTATTGTACACATTTAACTTACATTGTACATCAACCATACTTCAATAAAAAAAAGAAAATTAAAAAATAAAAACAACCACACAAAAAAGAACCAGTTAATTCACAAGCTGTGCATGAAAACATTCTAATTTTTAAAATACAGATAAAGCCCAGTTCTCCTTGGTTTTCATTAATTCTCCTCCCTTTTCATTATACACTACAGGAAAACTACCATTGACAATTTGGCTTGTATCACCTCAGACCATTTTCTAGATAGATAGATAGATAGATAGATAGATAGATAGATAGATAGATAGATAGATAGGTAGATAGAGATACAGCTAAATATATATATATGATGCAGTTTTGTTTCGTGAAATATTGTTTTGTTTTGCTTACAAAAATGGAATTATACTGTTCATTTAGTTTAGCAACATGTTTTAATTTGATATGTCTTGAAAATGTTTTCCTATCTCCAAACATAGATCTTCCTTATTCTTTCAACTGCTGCATAGTTACAAATGTACCATAATTTAATCATCAGTTTCCTGAGGTGCTTAGCAATTTTCACTCTTCCCAAAAACTGCTAAATGAATATTCCTAAATATCACTTTGCACATATGTGGGAGTATTTTTCTAGTAAAGATAATTATTTTAATAAAAACCACCAAATTTCTCTAAAAGTTACTTAACTAATTTGCATGCCCTTCATTTTTCCACATCTTCATGTAATACTTAATCTCCAGTCTTTGTTTGTTTGTTTCTAAATATTTGTTACAAATATTTCCTGCTTGTCTGTTCCTTGACCATTAATTGTTATAGTATAGGAACTTTGTAATTTGCACAGTTAAATTATGAATATTTTTCTTTATTGCACTTGCATTTTGCATACTGATTCAAAGACTTTGCCCACACCAGATTTATAAACATATCCCCTCATATTTTCTCCTAATTTTTTAAGTTTAAAAATTTTATTTAAATGTTTAATCTCCCTGGATTTTATTTTTTTTTTATTTTTTTTTTGTTCTTTGCATTGTTTTATTAAATTTATAGAAATGTTATACCATGTTTCATTGTACATTTTGCTTTTTTCTGTCAATATTATATAATCTATCCATGTAATGATATATCAAATTTGTATCTTTAAATATTGTGTTCTATCATACAAATAATCACATTGTATCAATCTATTCCTCTACTAATGGAAATGTATGTTCTTTTCAATTTAGAGTAATACAAACCATGATGCAGTGAACATAAAGAGATGCATGAACACATCTCCCTGGATTTTAAATTATTTACCTTTTCCCCAAGTGAATAGCCATTGGCACAAAATCATTTACCGAATAGTTAATTCTTTCCTCTCTGATATGAAATGCTACATTTATCATTTACTAAACTTCAATGTATATATTTTTTCTGAACTCACTATTAGATGTAATAGATCTATTGTTCCATTTTTGTATGAATATCAGACTGTTTTAGTTACTATAACTTAAGAATACACTTTACTATAGAAGAAAAAACTCCCTCTTATTTAAAAAAAAAATAATTTCTTAATCATTCTTGTGTTTTATTTTCCAGATGAATTTTATATTTAGCCTGCTAAATTCCATAATATTTCTTATTAGAATTTTTATTTATATTACTTTGAATTTATGGTACTTATCACATTTTTACAATATATAATTCTTTAATTAGATGTTAAAAGCAACAAGAATTACCTTCAGGGAAACAGAAAATTTCCTTTGCAATTTTGATAACCAGATACTGCATTTTCTATTGAATGTATGAAGTGATGAGGAATTTTAATGAATGGAAGGAGAGATGAAAGAATTGTTTTTCAGAAACTTTTGCTGATTGCTTAAGAAGCTTACTAAAAGCAAAGAATTAGGTTAGGATTAGGGTAATGGAAGAAATAGTCTCGCAAAAGATAAACAGTTAGCTGACGGCAGGAATCTGGTCCTAAGGTGATGAGTATCTGGCTAAGAAGTACTAAGGAATATGAAGGGGAAAGAACACATGGGAACTATTTCCAAGGAAGAAATGGGCTGTCATCACACCCTTGTTTGATAATTAAAGGTCTGAGGCATTCCAGGGAAGTAACTTGGCTTCCCTGTCCTTGGGTCTCCACCCAGGACAGAAAGTCTTCCAGACCAGAAATGATTATTCCTGTTTCTTACTTCATTTTTGGACATTTGATATGCCTGACTTGTATTCAGGAACCTTGAGGGATTAGAGTCCAATATTTTCTGACTGTGACTTTGAGCAATGTTGCCTGGGGTTTTCACATATAGTTAATCTTCTGATTGACTTTAATCTATTTACACAATAGCCTGATTCATTTAAAAGGCAAAACAAGCCTGTATAACCCTTGTCGTTATTTTTAAAGTCACGAAAACATCAAAATTAAACCTGTATATTTCATTACCCAGAATATTTGGAATCTTCCAGTATTCTAGATACTGGGATCCCAAGAACATTAGTATTCCAAAGGATACTCTTCACCATCAAAACTCTCAGCATTTATTGACTAGTCACCATGACCCAAGCACTTTGTTAAGTGCTGTGTACATATTACTTAATTAATCCATTCTTCCAAGGAGCAACTTCCCAGGAGATAGATATAATTAGTATTTCCATTTCACAGGTGAAGAAACCGAGGTGAACAAAAGTTAAGTAAGCTG
Source organism: Phocoena sinus (assembly GCF_008692025.1). NCBI lineage: Eukaryota > Metazoa > Chordata > Mammalia > Artiodactyla > Phocoenidae > Phocoena > Phocoena sinus. The sequence goes on from NC_045779.1 coordinate 29,337,208, forward strand.
CCCAAAGGCAGGCTACTGCTAAGTGACACAGTCTCTATGTTAAACACAGCAGTTTGATCCCTAAGCCTAGACTGAACAGTTATTCTCAATGGCTAAATTAACAGCATCTTTTCTTAGACATAGAGATCTTTAAGAAGTTGCTAATTACCACTCACCTCTTTGTTACTTTATTTGAGAACATGTTTTCTTTTCCCAGTGCCATATTTAGATGTATTGAGGCCACATATTTGTGTTCAGAGCTTTTATCCAAATGAAAGAGAAAGTGAGTCATCAGGTTTTAGATGCTTCTTTGACTTGAGTGTTCTAATTTTGCTTGTTCTCCCTGGAAATGTGCAAACATCCTGAAAGTTTGTGTGACTGAAGCTTCTGAAGTTAGACAGAAACATCCCTTACATCACTTCCCATTATTCACCCTCATGTCGGTCACTTAACTCTTCTGCAAACTCCCTTGACTGCCATCCTACGTTAGCACCTAACATCTGGTCACCAAAGATAAAATTTGTCATTCTTCCGCTTTTTTTAAGCTGCCGTATTTTCTGTGCATTTGAGGTTTGAGTAACAGTTACTGAAAGCCAGTTTCTCTCCTGGATACATGAAGATGGAAGTATTTGAAGGAAGTGGACCCCTGCAAATGATTGATTTCTCGGTGTTATTTTTTAACATCTTTATTGGAGTATAATTGGTTTAAATAGTGTGTTAGTTTCTGCTGTATAACAAAGTGAATCAGCTATACGTATACATATATTCCCATATCTCCTCCCTCTTGCATCTCCCTCCCACCCTCCCTATCCCACCCCTCTAGTTGGACACAAAGCACCGAGCTGGTCCCCCTGTGCTATGCAGCTGATGATTTCTGGTTTTGAAATCGTTGATGGTACTTGATGAAATATAATGCTTCAGTTCAACCTGAAGACAGTTGCAACATGTCATTCTAACCCATAATAGTCTTAATTTACTGACTGAAGAGCTGTGTAAGGGGTTCAGCTGCATTTATCTAATTACCTTGTGACAAAAGAACAAGCTGCTTCCCAGTCTGCCTTGACACCCTAACTGTAACTGTAGGCAGATCTGAAAAAAAAAAATTGTCTGGGCCTCCATACAATTTAGTTTAAATAAGGTAAAATGAAGAAATTACTGCTGTTGATACTTCTCACTTTCTTTTTGAGAAAACGTCTGACCGTATTGGCATCAGGAAAAAAATCCCACAAACCATCTGTGCTAAGAGCTGTATGAGTTCAAACTCTCAGAGTGGAATTCCATGCAGCCCCTCTCAGAGGCAGAACCGCTGCAGAAAACTCCCCAGGTGTTCCGTTTACAAGAGGGTGGGGAAGTGGGAAGTGTTCTGCTAATCGGATGTGCTGTCCCAACGTGATGCGCTCTGGTGTACGCTGGTCCCGCTGGGGTTATTTGCTGCAGGCGCACAGACACTGGACACCATCACACCACACGGAGAGTTTTCAGTCCAAGGCATTTATCACAAGGAAGGACCAACTTATTTCCCTCATTTGGAGTGTATCCTTTCTTTGGTCCTGCCCCAAACGTCTTCCTAGAGATGCAAAGCAGAAGAGATAGAAGTTCAGCAAGTAGAATGAGAAATGAGAGGCAACCATTTTTACATATTTTCACACCCATTTGAGATAGTTTCCTCCATTCAGATAACACACACACACACACACACACACACACACACACACACACACAGATTTTAAAGCCATATTGGAAACATGGTTTGAAAAATTGGAAGTAAATATTGTGCTAACTTTGAAAGTATATTGAGGCCTGACACGAATCCAAGGGGATCATTGGTTAAGGGTGAGTATGCCTTCTCCTGGGTACACATGAAGGAGGGCCCACGTTCAAAATCACAACGGAATGAAAGAGACAACAAATACCAATTCCTCACGAGTCAAGGTCAAGAGTATATTAATGGTAAGACAAGCCACAGCAATGAGAAGCCCACACACCGCGGCGAAGAGTAGCCCCCGCTCACTGCAGCTAGAGAAAAGCCCGCATGCAGCAACGAAGACTCAACGCAGCCAAAAAATAAATAGATAGATAGATAGATTTATTAAAAAATAAATAAACCACCCCCGCCCTGAAAGGAATGACAAAAAATCAAATTTCTAAAAAAAAAAAAAACAGAGTACATTAATGGTCATCCATTAATAAATCTGAATTATGCAGCATCGTGTGTTCTAAGTTGAAAACATGAACATCACGCATTCACGATTATGACGAGGGCTAGAATGTTTACATAGGGTGAAAAATAAATGAATAATTCTGAATTATAATTGATTTCTCAGCTGACAGAAACTCACATCTGAAAACCTGTTTATATTAATTTATAATTCAGGATCATGTGGTTTCCATTATACTTCCAATCAGCCCCACCAACACCAAACCATTTTTAAAATAGCAAAGTAAGAAGCATAAACCAGGAACTCGAGCCCCAGTTTCAGCACTTTGTAATATATGCAGTTTTCTCACATTCCTCCTGTGACTGTGAGATAAGATGTCTGAGTTTTTTCTTCTTCTTTCAGGCAGGGGATAAAACTTATCAGAATCAACGTGTTTTTAGGTCTATTGTCAGCGTTTGAAATAGTGAAGTTATTGTAGAGATTTGGGATCATTATTTTTCATCACAGAATAATACATGGCAGTACTAAAAGAAAAATATCACATTTTTATTTTGTTAAAAATAACTGTGGTGTTTTTACCTCAATGTGAAAAAAAAAAAAGGAGTAGAAGGTTTGTCTTTCCCCCTTTAGTATTTAGTTAACCTGATATTTGGGCCCTCTTGACTTCTCACTTCTAATTTCCAACCACTAGCCACATTTTCATTCCATCAGAAGTTGTCTGTCTCCTAGAATAAGCCTGTTCCTGCAACCTGCTATGAGTAGGCTATGGCAGAGTGTATTTTCCAAAGACAGCAGCAATATTCTCTCCCATCCCAAATGCTCCCCTAGGACCCTGCAACTCCCCCTTCAGTCTTGAATGTGAGCAGCGTTGTGAGAGATATGAAGGCACTGGAATGAAGCAGAAGTGATGCTGTGTGACTTCTGAGGCTACGTGAGCTTCCCCGTGTACGCCAGAACACTCATGTCAGAGCCCTGAACCGCCCTGCAAGCGGCCCAGCTGCCCCAGAGCCGCCATCCTATGAGGAAGCCCAATCTAACCCCACAGAAAAAACACTAAAGAAGACTTGAGACAACACGAAGAGAGCCCACAGCTACTCCTGTCCCTGCTTCTCCAATTCAGCCACTGTCTGCAGCCACATGAGCACCCTGGGCCAGCACCACCCCGCCAAGCCTCTCTTGCCAAACAGCTGCCCCACAGAAACAGTAGAGATAAGGAAATAATTGTGTGTTTTAAGCTACTAAGATTGGGGGTGATTCATTACATGGTAATAATAACTAGAACATAGGTACTGAGAAGAAAGTAAATTCCCAATCAAGGTAGTACCCCAGCTTCAGAAATTCATTGGCAGAAGAATTTCTGGAGAAGGTTTATTTAAACATAACCATTCTGCTTGGCAAGTTCCACCATTTCTCATTAGGATGTTGAAAACTCTAGATCGTCATTGGTGTAGAGATTGAGACATTTAAATCATAAAGGTTAACCTTATTTTCTTTTGTCTCTACCTCAAATGAAATTGCGGAAGAGTCAAACCCAGAAAGAAACTGGAGTTATAGGGCAAGTAGGTTGAAGTTATTCTGAATCAACAAGAATTTTTCCTGAGTACATCTCCGCTCTCTAGTGGGCAAGGTCTCCCCATTTTCAAAGCTGTAAATACCAGAATGGCCTCCTACTGTGCTGCTGGAATTTTATGCTCCTCCATGGAAAGGAGAGCTATGATCATAAGACAAAATGGTCTAGGAGGTGACATTTTCCACATTCTTCCCTGAAAGTGCTGGGTTTTTAATTCAGGTGTATTAGGTTGTGCTTTTGACAGGCTGCTTCATAAATAGAAGTTCTTCAACACTTACGTGAGTAGCGCGTGCTTTGTCTCATAAGCAACAAAGAGAGGGGAGCTCTGTCTTCTCCAGGACCTCGTCGCTCCCTACGGCACCTACCACAGCCCTGCACCTCAGAAACACTTGGAGAATGTGAAATGTGAATAGGAGCGTTCCATCAGAGATCCAGCAAGATCTTTACAAGTGCCTCCAAGGTAATAATAAATAGCTATCAATATCAGACTCATCTAAGCTAGACTCTGTGGCAATCATGTGGATGGAAGTGAAAAATGGGATAAAACAAAGGAAAATGTTGCCTCCTAAGAGCTGTCTTTCCTGGTAATACCATCTAAAAGAGCTCTTGTTCCTTTGGTCCCACGGCCTCTGCCTCCTGCCCCTTCAGAAATTCTTACCCCACCAGGCACACGATGTACTAACAGTTTATCTTTGGTCTTGCAGGACTAGATTGAACACTCCTGGGATCAGGGACAGCAGGGAACCCTGCTGTGTCTCTCGGGCTTGGAAGAGAACCTGGCACAGAGTAGGTGTTCAACAAATATTTGTGGAATAATTTAAATTCAGACAGCAAGAATAATTAAAAATGGATAGTTGGATGAGAGAAAGATTTAGGTGAAAAGAAAGGAGAAAAACCCCTGCTTCAGGGACTGAAAACAAATAGGCTCTTGGTGGAACACAGGAGAAAACTTCAAAGATTCCCACCCTTTGTTCCAGGCTTCATTTTTTAAGCCAAAATTAACAAGACTCAGCAGAGCATCAGACACATGATTTAGCAACACGCTGATTCTAACCACACAAGAAGCCTCATTTTCAAAATACCTTTGACCAGAGAGGAAACAGTAGTTGTGTTGGATTCATTTTCCTTTCTCATGATTATGACATTGGCAGACATTACATTTTCACTTTTATTGACCGTGTTATATATATATATATATATATATATATATAGTGAAAAGGCTCCCAGCAGCATCCTTATCACTTTGGTACCATAATCCAGAGATTAGGGCAATATCTAACACTCTAAATTACTTACCTAATGCCTCTAAAAGAATGGGTCAGATTATTCCTTTCTTCAGGTATTTAACAAACACCTACTGTATGCACACCTGTATTGGGCATTGTCGGGAAACCAAAAATGATTCAGATGCAGATCCCATCCTCAGAAGCCAATATGGGCCCCACCAGGCTGCACTATTTTCAGTGAACACCTGTACAATGTTTCTTTTCTGTAGAACTAAGTGACAGTTTATATTAAATCACTGAGTTTATTTTCACTCATCTCACCAGCTGTATAGCCGCTTTCATGATATTCTTTAATGTCATGGAAAATTTCTTCTGAATCGTGTTGTCCTGTCTCTTTCTTTCTTAAAGCAGAAAGTGAGGGGAAAAGTATTAGGACAGCTGGTCTATGTGCCTGTGGCGAAGGAGGACTGAACACATGAGTTTTTCTTCCTTCGTTGCTGCATTTATCACCACGACATGGAGAATCAGTCATTTCAACAAATCTCCAGATTACAGGGGTTCTCTTTCTTTTTGAATTTCTGACTTTATGAAGACATTTTTTTTTTTTTTTTTTTTTTTTTTTTTGCAGTACGCGGGCCTCTCACTGTTGTGGCCTCTCCCGTTGCGGAGCACAGGCTCCCGACGTGCAGGCTCAGCGGCCATGGCTCACGGGCCCAGCCACTCCGCTGCATGTGGGATCTTCCCGGACCAGGGCACGAACCCATGTCCCCTGCATCGGCAGGCGGACTCTCAACCATTGCGCCACCAGGGAAGCCCGATGAAGACATTTTTATAGTCAGACCTATCAAATTCATTTACTTATTCATTGATTTATTCAACAAATATGCCTTGAGTTACTATTGCCTGCCAAATAGTACCCTATCTCAAGGAGCTTATGGTTTTGAGGGCAGATAGACATGAATACACACAATTTTAATACAAGAGCTTTGATTTAATAAAGATATGTGTAAGCCTCGGGGAGGCGGCAGGGAGGTAGCAGTGGGGGCAGTGAGGAGCAGAGGAAAAGAAGAAGGAGGGAAGATTCATAGAGAGATAACTATTCCGCTGCAAGCCAGAGAATAAGTAAAAGACTGCTAGGCAGAGAAGCAAGAGGGTCGTGGGGAGGCCTGGGGATGGGAGGGCGTGTTACAGGCAGTTGGAAAAGTTAAAAAAGATAAGAATGCAACACAGGTTGTAGTATAGTTGGAGTGTAAAATAAAAGCGGGATGTGGCAGAGAAACTGGAGGGGGAAGCATCTACTCATGGAAAGACCTTGCCTTTCATGAAAAGAGTTACATTATTTACCCCAGGGGGCATGTGAAAGCACCACAACTTTTTGAGCAAAAGAATGATAGAATCAGATTTTATTTTATAAAGATCTGCTGACAACATCGTAAGGATTGAACTAATGATAATGGATGAGAGCGTGCAGGAAGCAGAAGAGAGACGGAGAGACAGGTAAGGTAAGTTGCTGAAATAACACAGGTGAGAGATGATGTTGTTCTGATCTAAACAGATTCTGTTCTGACTCTTTTTGATTAGCTAAAATCAGATGATCAATATGAAATAATGAACAGAGAAAAATTAGACTAAAGACATTACTTTAACAAATACTTATTTAGTACCTATTGTCCACCAGATGATGTGGTAGTTGCCAGGGAGAGAAAGGTGAGTCTTTGTCCTAAGAAAGCTCCAAGCCTGAGGAGTGGGACAAATCAAGTCAACATCATTAGCATACAACAAGATAAGGGCTATATTGAAGCCTGAAAGGCCCTGGAAACGATGATAGAGGATCTACATTCTCTGATTATCACAAACACTAACTTCATAAGAGCAAGCATGGTTTTTGCATACCTACTTTGTGCCAAACTGTGGGTATGCTTTATCTACACAATCTCCATAAAGGGCAAGATACTAAAAGTTACTTTTAAATTGTCTGTCTCTTCCTTCCAAAGGATCTTAACTACCCAATACTATTCTAACTACTTATGTGGTAGCTCATTTGGACTACACTTCTTTCTTTCTTTTTTTTCGGCTACAGTAAACACTTTATTTCTTTAAAAAAATACCAATTTAAAGGAAACATGGTAATATTTGTTAATATTTGTTAAATCTAGTTTGTTAGATACATGGATGTGTTATCTATTATTCATTTTCTTTCCCATGCTTATGACATTGGCAGACATTACCTTTTCATTTCTGTTTGACTAAGCAATAGTACTTTTGCAGTTCCTAGTTTTCCCCCATGGCTATGATTATCCAAAACACATAATTATCAATATGTTAATTTTTTTTAAAAAAGACATTAAAGATAACCTTTTGCAAAGGTATACATTTGGACTGCTAATTACAGCACCTAATTTATATTGCTCTGTTAATGATGGATTTAGCTTTTGCTTAACAAGATTTTAAGAAAACATTAACAGATTGCAAATTTTGTCCCTACTTTTGTGCTCTAGTTAACAGCCCAGCTGAATATTAACCAGCAACTAGTTTTACAGAGGTTGGAGCCTGAGGTCACTTGGAGCAGCGTGTTCAACCAGAGTACCTGACATGCGTCCTGCTGCTGGTCCTGCCACGGGCCAGGGATGTAAAACTGAATGCATTTAAAACTGGGTGCATTTTGTCAACAACACAGCCTGGCTTCCCTTGTTTAGTTACGTTGTATGCTGCATGGCTGTTGGGAAGACATGGTGATATGCTTGACAAACATTTATGTGGAGGTAAATCTATCTCAAATTGGCTCTGAGATCCTTAGACAACAGATCCTGTGATAGCACCTTTATCAGTCAAAAGATTTTCTGCTTTATACTTTACTTATAACTTTATTCAAATCAAAGAAGCAGGTTTTTATGAGCTGCAAAGCTCTCTGGTCCCAAGACCATGCTCCATCTACCATTCGTTCAAGCTGTTTTCCTAACATCAATCTTTTTCCCAACTAAACTGTAAATTCCCTAAAGGCAGAAACTATGTCTTATATTTATTCTGCAAACCACAATATGCTGCACATGAGATGCAGACAAAATACTTCTACATTTGGCTCTGCTCCTTGCCATCTGTCTATCTTAAGCAAAGTCCCTTCACTTCCCCAAGCTTCAGTTTGCTAATGTATAAAAAGAGGGAATAATATTTTCTGAGGATTAAATTAGGTAATAAATTTTAAAACTGCTCCATAAACCTAAATAAAATTGCCAAACAAATATAATCTAAAACATATTAATAATACATATATTACCAAGCATTTTACTCATATGAATATAATCTTCTTGCTATTGATGTTTAAGCAAAAACAGGCCCCTGCCCACCGTGTATGGCAAACCTCTTAGAAAAAGAATTTCTGAAAGGAGAAAAAAAAGTTGTTTCACATGATTTGTACAGTACTGTCTCATGTGGCAACGATCTTACTTTTTTTATGATAATAGCAATACTATCAATTATCTCCAGAAATTATAGTGCTGAGGAAGTCTATGATATTTACCAAGAAAACGTGTTTTAACTCAAAATACAGTCTATTTAAAGTGTTTTGAATTCCAAGTAGAAAAAAAGTGCAAGAAGTATTTATATTCAATGGCAAAAAAATGGAGAAGAGATTTAAAGAATGAAAAAATATGAAGTTAATATATATTCAAAGTGATGGTCTTCTACAAAATAAATTCCTATTTTTAATATCACAACAGCGGAGGGAAAGAACTGTAAGCATTGAGGTCCTTCTGGAATATTCATTTGGTTTCTATACATTTCATTGGTACACTCATTTTGCTTTTAACTTGAAGGATTGAAGTTCTATTAAAAAATAAGTGATGCTGTTTTTGAGAGGGTCTAAGATAGAGTTGGAGATATTAAGTCCAAACCCCTCATCAGCTTAGGTTGTGTGAAGTATCTTCTTTATAAGCTTTGTCACGGAAAAAAAATGCACTACCTAAAAGTTGAGAATTATGTTTCATTCAGCAGACATACTGAGGACTTAAGCCTGAGATACAGCCTCTCCAGAGTACATAGGAGTTTTTACAAAAAAAAAAAAAGCCAAAAAACAGGCTGTTGAAACATCAAAAGATTACTGTTAATTAAAGGAAACCAGACATCTCAAGTTTATGAATTTAGCACTTTTCTATATATGGGAAGATGCAAGAGATTGGGCTCATTGAAATCATTTCTTGGATATGCACTTTAACTATCTAGGGCTAGTATCCTGTTTTCCTCATCCTGAATCCCCTTGGGGGTATACTGTTGGGGGAGGGGGAGCCACTGCAGTGGCGGATGGCTCAGTGGTCCCAACATCCTTTGTTTAGTGATATGGCAGGCGACATTCTTTGTCCACAGCCTCAACTCACTCTTTTTACCTGGTAAGTCAATGAAACATGCAGTAGGAATTAAAAAGATACCATCCAGATCTTAGAAGGTAAGGCAGTCCATGGGTTTATTCCCACCAATATATCATCTCTATCCTTTAGGATCAAAGATTCCACAGTTGCGTGTCTTCCCTTTAACCCACTGTAAACGAGAGAACTAGCTACCTCACCTAAGTTGGAGCTCAGTTGGGGGCTGTCCACTTCCCCCCAAATAAGAATATGCCTTAGTGGGGAATGAGATAGGTGGGAGGAAGTAATCCTATATTAGCATACCCTAAAGAGCAGTTTACAAAATGCTCACAGGAATTCCCTTAGTCCTTTAGAGACTGACCCTTCCCAGACTTAGTAACTAGAGGATTTTCTTAAAGATTTGTCTGCTGGGTGTTTCCTTGACTCACCACTGTTCTTGTTTGTTTGTTTTCTTACTAATGCTACATTTTCCTTATGCAAATAATTTTGAATTGTCAAGGTTTTTTATTAACCCTAAACAATGGTATTATAAAAGGATGACAATGGCCACAGTATGCCTATCACCTAGCTTATTGCCAGCACTGTAGAGCTCAATCCTTTGCATTTTGGAGGCCCTGAGTGACCACTTGGTGAACGGCCACTAAAGTTATAATGTGTGGTCCCAAAGAGATTGAAAGTAAAAGAAAATCCTGCCATTTCACACAGGTCATAGAAGCCAGCATGTATTGTTCCTCAGAAAAGAGGACATTTTCAACATAGCCAGATTACACTGGGTGACCGTTCTTGAAACACTAGTTTTCATTTATAGACTAATTGTATTCCTTTGAAGACTTGAGATACCAGAGTGGCTTTAAACGGCATCTAGAGTCTTTTTTGTTGTTGTTGTTAAACTTACCAGTGTCAGAATTCACCAGTGCTATCAACAAAGGGAGATATTGTTTCATCTAGTTATAATGTGTTTTATAAATTTATTTATTTATTTGACTGTGTCAGGTCTTAGTTGTGGCACAGGGGATCTTCCGTTGAGGCATGCGGGCTCTTTGTTGTGGCGCACAGGCTTAGCTGCCCTGAGGCATGTGGGATCTGAGTTCCCCGACCAGGAATCGAACCCACGTCCCCTGCATTGGAAGGCGGATTCTTAACCACTGTACCACCAGGGAAGTCTGAGTCTCTTTTTTCTGATCTTCCATCTACCTGATGTCAAACTATTCCTAACTCTGAAACCATACATTAACCTTTTTTCCTGAAAAATTATCTCCAAGTTTTAAAGAGACATACAGAGCCTTATTATTGATCACTTTTGTTGAAAATAGAGCATCATATTCTCATATAAAATGACCAATGATACTACAATCAAATGTTCTTTATATTTCCAATTAAGGATTGATTCCTTTCTAGGACCAAAATTCTTTTCAAGTAAATGAATAACCGTTTATGCATCCAGCAATGCATCCTGAACACTTATACTGAATCCTATCTATGTTCTGTACTAAACAGATTATCCAGCATAGCTTGGGGCTGGAGCATGTCCTGACCCATTTATGAGTGTGTCAAGGTGAGGCCAATGACTAATGTTAGAGGGTGGCTTTACCAGATCTTTAGAGACACTGAATGCCGAATGAGGGTGACATAAACGTCAGAAGTCTTCAGAGAGAAGAAACACAGATGTCTCTTTGATCTCCTCTCCCTTTTCTACCCATCCACCACGTTTCACATTTCTCCCCTAATCTATATTGCTTAGAAAGCTGCTTTTTTTTTTAAGGCACCCTAGATGCCCACTGAGTGCCTGTATACTTTGGCAGTTGCCTGATAATCATAAAGATAAATAACCAACATTACCATAAAATAGTGAATGTAACTATTGCTTATAAAATTCAGCACAGCGAATGCAATTAACATGAAGCCAAAATTGCTTTTGCAGTTTACCCAAAAAAGAATGGTGTGTCTTTAGAGAGGAGCCTAGACTTCAATACCCCTAATAGAGAAAGAAAAGCGCCCTTCCCACGGAAACCACGCTGTTTTTCATCCATGCAGCATTGGCGCCCCCTCCCTGTTCAGGACTGAGAATGACAGCCCAAGTGAAGACGTGAGCAAACAAAGCGCTCTGGCTCTGTTATAACTCTGAATTCCACCAAAAGCAGAAGAATTAGGTCAATAATTTTCATCTAAATGTGGAAATAAGCATCATGCTGGCAGGACTGTTTTGTGGGCATTATTTATTTCATCCATGTGTTTGTTACTGGGTCATTTCCAGTTATGTTTTTAATCCAAAAACCTGGACCTAGTCCAAAATGAAAATGACAACTGGGCATTCTTAAGGTTTAACAGCTAAGAGTTGATCAAATATATTTACCTGAGGAAAAAACTTGGAAAGAACTCCACATATAGTGAAAACTGTTAACCTAGCAGTGCATGTTAGTACCTATTATCACCATCATTTGCCTCACAAACAGGATCTGCAGGGCTTGTGAAAAATAGAACGAATGATGGTACTCCCTTGAGCAATACCTAATTCCAACCACCACCACACCTGGTGTGATGAAAAACGAGGTTTCGTTCTCCTTACTCCTTCAGCAAATATAAGGTCATCGTGTACCCTTAAATATGGAAACAGAACATAGCTCTGTGAAAACCAAACAACAGATGATACCTGTACATATGTGTCTTTGTGGGTATAATCACCAACGCTGTTCTCCTTTTCTTTAGATGTCATACAGCTGCCTGTAAAGGGCCAATTTTTCATTCTGTAGAAAAATCAACTCAAGCTCAAAAAGAATAAGTGACTTCCCTTTGGTTTTAAAATTCATTCTCATGGGGTTTCCAAGAATTTTCCAGTCTTATTCATTAACAACCCTGAATTTTCAAATACCAGAATTTTGGTTGGTCAGATGGTTGCTAGAAAATGGTAACTGGCTATTCATGCCCATTTTTATTACAGAGTAATTGAAGAAAATTAGGAAGAAATAACTATTGCAGATTTTACTAGGTTCAAGAAAACACAAAGTTAGAGGAAGCTGTTGTTTGGTTTCTTGGAATTTGTTCCTATTTTTCAAAATGCCAACCTTGGCTGCAATTATGGGCATGAAGTTTTCTGAGACAAACTCTCTTGACAGATTTTGACTATTACTCATATCTTCTTTATCTCAGATTAAGTAGTTATTAATGTTTGTTCTGAAAGGAAAAGGGATGGAACTAGACACCCAGGCTCCCACCGTTAGAAATACGTCTTCAACTGAGTCCAAATTCCACATTTATCGGCTGAATTTTTTTCCTTTTGTTTTGGACTAATTTCTTTTAAGAGATTTGAGGTGTTTGCATAACCCATGCACCACCTAGTGGTTAACAGGTGGAAAAAGTCCACATAGAAAAATAAAACACGAGAGCCTTTCAGAGAGAACAATTGACAAAATACAGTATTTCATCTTTGAAATACTACTTAATGAGATATGGCATTTTGTATATAGAATTAAACAATCTGAAATTATTTTAATAACCTTTGAACTGTGCTTATCACGAGGATTATCTATGGCAAGGGAAAGGCGTATTTCTGGATTTTGTATGTTGAAATTCTTTGGAGACAATTGCTATTGTGTTTTAGATCAGCTTGTAACCATCGCTCTTTCACACGCTTGCCAGAGTAAGAGTGGGTCAGGGATCAAGCGCTCCGAATAAGGATCAAACAAGCTGGTATCAAATTTCTGACTCTGCTTTCTACTACCTGAATGACCTTTGGCAAAATTACCTAATCTCTCTGACCTTCTGGAAACCTTTCCTGTAAAAAAGGAGATAAAATAAAAAACACATGTTAAGCACTTACAAAAATGCTCAACACATGTTAACTATTCATTAAATGTTAGGTATTATTAATTAGTATGAAACAAATCAGAAAAAAAATGTGTAACAATTTCATATTTACCTAGTTCTTCAATCAAGCCAATATAAAAAGCTAAAGTTGTTTTCCACTAACATCATTGGCCTGCCATTAGCCATGGCTGGCTGCTCGGAGAATAGATAGAATTGACAAATTTCCACGGGAATTTCAAAGGCCCAACAGGGATCATTTGGGCCCACTTAGTAAGTCAACAGCAGTGCATCCTTCAGACAATGGATGTGGAGGGGGTGTTAGCAAAATGGAATTTCTGCCTCAGTAGACATGGGCCCAAAACACACTCCTCTTTCAGCCTTTTAATAGATACTGGCCCATTCTTGAACTGTTTACTAAACTATCTTTCTGCTTTCTGCTGATGGTGCTTGAGCCAGTCCACTATTCATTACTGAACAATGAACAAAGGAGAGTGCTATTAAAATACATTCTAATTTATTTTATTAATTGGGTTGCATGAGAAGTCAAAGAGGAGGAAAGCTATTGAAAACACTATCTGTTGAACAAGGCTTTTTGTGAAAGAGTATATGGTAGATGAGATTTGATTGATGGAAGGTTAGAGGAGCAGAAAGATTAAAAGGAGCAGAATTCAGGTGCTGCTAAAAGAATTGGGGAAAGGTGCCTGGGCAGTCATGGGACAACATGTGAGGATGGACTGCTTAGATGTAAAAGACCTTGACATCCTCTGTTCACTGTACCTTGCCTCATCCTGGGGCCAGCGATTGGTAAATTACTTCTAAAACACACTCTCATTGACTATAGCTCCATCGTCAACTACCAACTAAATTGACTCCTTGCTTTTTGATTTATTCAGGAAACTTCTATTGAGTATCTCCTTCACCACCATCATTAAGTGGTTTCTCCATACATAGAGAGTAGTGAATTATTAGCAATAAGTCAATGACTGTCTATTGTTGATGAAAAATTAATTAATAATCAATCTAAGAACGAAATAGAAAATTTTATTTGAGCCTATCTGAGGATTGTAACCCAGGAGACAATCTTTCAGAAAACTCTGAGGACTCTTCCACCTATTAAAGGTCAAGCACAATTACATATATTTCTGAGACCAAGAGTTACTCATCAAATGACGTTCTGACAGTTAACACAATCCAGATCTGCGTGTACAAAGTGAGTAGTGGGTCATCATGACCGCTTACAAGACTAGGAAGGAATATTATCTCTTCAGGATTAATGCAGAAGCACAAGACACGCTGAAGGGAAGGGAGGAGGCCAAAATGGGTAGAGATAATTTTTATGCTTAAATTTTCTTGTCTTCTATAAAACACGAATTTTATTTCATCACTGTTCTTTGCACTCTTAGTGTTGAAATATGGTCTGCCCGTTCAAAACTTCATTCAACAAATATTTTTTTAATGCCTGCTGTGTACTAAATACACATGCATATGACCCACTGGGATTTAGTGACCTAGATGGACAAAGAGCCAGCTTACACTGTGGGGGAGTGCAGTAAGTAAATCGACATGTAAAACAAACAAGAAAAGAGCTAGATCACGATAAGGTCTACTTTGAGTTGATTGGTCAGGAACTAACTTTTTTTGAAAAATTTAAATTTAATCTAAGATCTGAACAAGAGCAGCTAGTCATATAAACATCACTCCTGTAAACATCCTTCCAGGAGAAGGAACAGCCAGAGAAAAAGATAGAAACGAGACTGGCATGTTCAAGAAACAGCATTCCTCAGATGAAAATTTTCTCCACTTCTCTTTCTGGATTCCCTACTTGCTCTCCATGAGAAGGGATTATTTGCAGCTAGTAGTCTCTGGCAACTAAAGTAATTTCCTGCCTAATTATGAAACTGTCACTAAAAAGAGTTGGATGGAGTACTTCCTTTCTCAATATCGCTCTATGCCCATTAAAAACAGCCTAGAAGGGGACCTTGAAGATGGCGGAAGAGTAAGACGCGGAGATCGCCTTCCTCCCCACGGATACACCAGAAATACATCCACACATGGAACAACTCCTACAGAACTCCTACTGAAGGCTGGCAGAAGACCTCAGACCTCCCAAAAGGCAAGAAACTCCCCACGTAACTGGGTAGGGCAAAAGAAAAAACAGAGACAAAAGAATAAGGACGGCACCTGCACCAGTGGGAGGGAGCTGTGAAGGAGGAAAAGTTTCCACACACTAGGAAGCCCCTCCGCGGGCGGAGACTGCGGGAGGCGGAGGGGGGAGTTTCGGGACCGCGGAGTAGTGCACAGCGACGGGTGCGGAGGGCAAAGCGGGGAGATTCCTGCACAGAGGATCGGTGCTGACCGGCACTCACCAGCCCGAGTGGCTTGTCTGCTCACCCGCCGGGGCGGGCGGGGCTGCGAGCTGAGGCTCGGGTTTTGGTTTTGGACGGAGCTCAGGGAGAGGACTGGGGTTGGCGGCTTGAACATAGCCTGAAGGGGTTAGTGCACCACGACTAGCCGGGAGGGAGTTCGGGGAAAAGCCTGCACCTGCCGAAGAGGCAAGAGACTTTTTCTTCCCTCTTTGTTTCCTGGTGCGCGAGGAGAGGGGTTTAAGAGCGCTGCTTAAAGGATCTCCAGAGAAGGGCGCGAGCCGCGGCTAAAAGCGCGAACCCCAGAGACGGGCGCGAGCCGCGGCTGAGGGCGCGAGCCCCCGAGACGGGCGCGAGCCGCGGCTGAAAGCGCAAACCCCAGAGACGGGCGCGAGCCGCGGCTAAAACCGCAGACCCCAGAGACGGGCGGGAGACGCTAAGGCTGCTGCTGCCGCCACCAAGGGCCTGTGTGCGAGCACAGGTCACTCTCCACACCCCTCTTCCGCGGAGCCTGTGCAGCCCGCCACTGCCAGGTTCCCGGGATCCAGGGACAACTTCCCCGGGAGTACGCACGGCGGGTCTCAGGCTGGTGCAACATCACGCCGGCATCTGCCGCAACGTCACGCTGCCTCTGCAGCTGCAGGCCCGCCCCGCACGTAGTGCCCCTCCTACCCCCATCCCCCAACCCCCGGCCTGAGTGAGCCGGAGGCCCCGAATCAGCGGCTCCTTTAACCCCGTCCTGTCTGAGCGAAAAAACAGACGCCCTCCAGCGACCTACACGCAGAGGCAGGGCCAAATCCAAAGCTGAGCTCCTGTGAGCTGTGAGAACAAAGAAGAGAAAGGGAAATCTCTCCCAGCAGCCACAGAAGCAGCGGATTAAAGCTCCACAATCAACTTGATATACCCTGCATCTGTGGAATACCTGAATAGACAAGGAATGATCCCAAATTGAAGAGGTGGAATTTAGGAGCGAGATCTATGATTTTTTTCCCTTTTCCTCTTTTTGTGAATGTGTACGTGTATGCTTCTGTGTGAGATCCTGTCTGTATACTCTTGCTTCCACCATTTGTCCTAGGGCTCTATCCATCCATGACTTTTCTTTAAAAATTCTTTTTCTTAATAATTAAGTTTAATTGTGATAACTTTATTATACTTTACCTTCGTTCTTTCTTTCTTTCCTTCCTTCCTTCCCTCCTTTAGACAACGAATCACCCCAAATTGAGGAGGTGGTCTCAGGGAGCAGGATTTATGATTTTTTCCCCCTTTACCTCTTTTTGTGAAGGTGTATGTGTATGCTTCTGTGTAAGATTTTCTCTGTATAGCTTTGCTTCCAACATTTGTCCTAAGGTTCTATCCGTCCCTTTTTTTTTTTCTAAATATTTTTTAATTCAATAACTATATTATACTTTATTTTATTTTTACTGTATCATCTTTCTTTCTGTCTTTTTTCCTTCTTTCCCTCCTTCCTTCCTTCCTCCCTCCCTCCCTCCTTTCTTTCCTTCTTTGCTTCTTTCTTCCTTCCTTCCTTTCCTCCTTTCCTTCTTTCTTTACTCATACTTCTACTAATTCTCCCTACTTTTTCTCCCTTTTATTCTGAGCTGTGTGGGTGAAAGGCTCTTGGTGCTCCAGCCAGGAGTCAGGGCTCTGCCTCTGAGGTAGGAGAGCCAACTTCAGGACACTGGTCAACAAGAGACCTCCCAGCTCCACATAATATTAAACGGTGGAAATATCCCAGAGACCTCCATCTTAACACCAGCACCCAGCTTCACTCAACGACCAGCAAGCCACAGTGCTGGACAACCTATGCCAAACAACTAGCAAAACAGGAACACAACCCCACCCATTAGCAGAGAGGCTGCCTAAAATCATAATAAGGCCACAGACACCCCAAAACACACCACCAGACGTGAACCTGCCCACTAGAGAGACAAGATCCAGCCTCATCCAGCACAACACAGGCACTAGTCCCCTCCACCAGGAAGCCTACACAACCCGCTGAAACAACCTTAGCCACTGGAGACAGACATCAAAAACAACGGGAACTACGAAAGTGCAGCCTGCAAAAAGGAGACCCCAAACACAGTAAGATAAGCAAAATGAGAAGACAGAAAAACACACAGCAGATGAAGGAGCAAGATAAAAACCCACCAGACCTAACAAATGAAGAGGAAATAGGCAATCTACCTGAAAAAGAATTCAGAATAATGATAGTAAGGATGATCCAAAATCTTGGAAGTAGAATGGACAAAATGCAAGAAACAGTTAACAAGGACCTACAAGAACTAAAGATGAAACAAGCAACGATGAACAATGCAATAAATGAAATTAAAATCACTCTAGATAGGATCAATAGCAGAATAACTGAGGCAGAAGAACGGATAAGTGACCTGGAAGATAAAGTAGTGGAAATAACTACTGCAGAGCAGAATAAAGAAAAAAGAATGAAAAGAACTGAGGACAGTCTCAGAGACCTCTGGGACAACATGAAACGCACCAACATTCGAATTATAGGGGTTCCAGAAGAAGAAGAAAGAAAGAAAGGGACTGAGAAAGTATTTGAAGAGATTATAGTTGAAAACTTCCCTAATATGGGAAAGGAAATAGTTAATCAAGTCCAGGAAGCACAGAGGGTCCCATACAGGATAAATACAAGGAGAAACACGCCAAGACACATATTAATCAAACTGTCAAAAATTAAATACAAAGAAAGCATATTAAAAGCAGCCAGGGAAAAACAACAAATAACACACAAGGGAATCCCCATAAGGTTAACAGCTGATCTCTCAGCGGAAACCCTACAAGCCAGAAGGGAGTGGCAGGACATACTGAAAGTGATGAAGGAGAATAGCCTGCAACCAAGACTACTCTACCCAGCAAGGATCTCATTCACATCTGATGGAGAAATTAAAACCTTTACAGACAAGCAAAAGCTGAGAGAGTTCAGCACCACCAAACCAGCTTTACAAAAATGCTAAAGGAACTTCTCTAGACACGAAACACAAGAGAAGGAAATGACCTATAGTAGCGAACCCAAAACAATATATAAAATGGAAATAGGAACATACATATCGATAATTACCTTAAATGTAAATGGACTAAATGCTCCCACCAAAAGACACAGATTGGCTGAATGGATACAAAAACAAGACCCTTATATATGCTGTCTACAAGAGACCCACTTCAGAACTAGAGACACATACAGACTGAAAGTAAGGGGATGGAAAAAGATATTCCATGCAAATGGAAACCAAAAGAAAGCTGGAGTAGCAATTCTCATATCAGACAAAATAGACTTTAAAATAAGGACTATTAAAAGGGACAAAGAAGGACACTACATAATGATCTAGGGATCGATCCAAGAAGAAGATATAACAATTGTAAATATTTATGCACCCAACATAGGAACACCTCAATACATAAGGCAAATACTAACAACCATAAAAGGGGAGATCAACAGTAACACATTCATAGTAGGGGACTTTAACACCCCACTTTCACCCATGGACAGATCATCCAAAATGAAAATAAATAAGGAAACACAAGCTTTAAATGATACATTAAACAAGATGGACTTAATTGATATTTATAGGACACTCCATCCAAAAACAACAGAATACACATTTTTCTCAAGTGCTCATGGAACATTCTCCAGGATAGATCATATCTTGGGTCACAAATCAAGCCTTGGTAAATTTAAGAAAACTGAAATTGTATCAAGTATGTTTTCCAACCACAACGCCATGAGACTAGATATCAATTACAGGAAAAGATCTTTAAAAAATACAAACACATGGAGGCTAAACAATACACTACTTAATAATGAAGTGATCACTGAAGAAATCAAAGGGGAAATCAAAAAATACCTAGAAACAAATGACAATGGAGACACAACGACCCAAAACCTATGGGATGCAGCAAAAGCAGTTCTAAGGGGGAAGTTTATAGCAATACAAGCCCACCTTAAGAAGCAGGAAACATCTCGAATAAACAACCTAACCTTGCACCTCAAGCAATTAGAGAAAGAAGAACAAAAAAACCCCAAAGCTAGCAGAAGGAAAGAAATCATAAAAATCAGATCAGAAATAAATGGAAAAGAAATGAAGGAAACAATAGCAAAGATCAATAAAACTAAAAGCTGGTTCTTTGAGAAGATAAACAAAATAGATAAACCACTAGCCAGACTCATCAAGAAAAAAAGGGAGGGAGTCGGCGGGAAGATGGCGGAAGAGTAAGACGTGGAGATCGCCTTCCTCCTCACGGATACACCAGAAATACATCTACGCGTGGAACAACTCCTACAGAACTCCTACTGAAGGCTGGCAGAAGACCTCAGACCTCCCAAAAGGCAAGAAACTCCCCACGTACCTGGGTAGGGCAAAAGAAAAAAGAAAAAACAGAGACAAAAGAATAAGGACGGCACCTGCACCAGTGGGAGGGAGCTGTGAAGGAGGAAAAGTTTCCACACACTAGGAAGCCCCTTCGCGGGCGGAGACTGCGGGAGGCGGAGGGGGGAGCTTCGGGACCGCGGAGTGGTGCACAGCGACGGGTGCGGAGGGCAAAGCGGGGAGATTCCTGCACAGACGATCGGTGCCGACCGGCACTCACCAACCCGAGAGGCTTGTCTGCTCACCCGCCGGGGCGGGCGGGGCTGCGAGCTGAGGCTCGGGTTTCGGTTTTGGACGGAGCGCAGGGAGAGGACTGGAGTTGGCGGCTTGAGCATAGCCTGAAGGGGTTGGTGCGCCACGACTAGCCGGGAGGGAGTTCGGGGAAAAGCCTGCACCGGCCGAAGAGGCAAGAGACTTTTTCTTCCCTCTTTGTTTCCTGGTGCGCGAGGAGAGGGGTTTAAGAGCGCTGCTTAAAGGAACTCCAGAGACGGGCGCGAGCCGCGGCTAAAAGCGTGAACCCCAAAGACGGGCGCGAGCCGCGGCTGAGGGCGCGAGCCCCCGAGACGGGCGCGAGCCGCGGCGGGAAGCGCGAGCCCCAGAGACGGACGCGAGCCGCGGCTGAAACCGCGGACCCCAGAGACGGGCGGGAGATGCTGGGGCTGCTGCTGCCACCACCAGGGGGGCTGTGTGCGAGCACAGGTCACTCTCCGCGCCCCTCTTTCCCGGAGCCTGTGCAGGCCGCCACTGCCAGGTTCCCGGGATCCAGGGACAACTTCCCCGGGAGTACGCACGGCAGGTCTCAGGCTGGTGCAGCGTCACGCCGGCCTCTGGTGCAGCGTCACGCCGGCCTCTGCCGCAGCGTCACGCCGCCTCTGCCGCCGCAGGCCCGCCCCGCACGCAGTGCCCCTCCTTCCCCCATCCCCCAACCCCCGGCCTGAGTGAGCCGGAGCTCCCAAATCAGCGGCTCCTTTAACCCCATCCTGTCTGAGCAAAAAACAGACGCCCTCCAGCGACCTGCGCGCAGGGGCAGGGCCGGGTACAAAGTTGAGCTCCTGTGAGCTGTGAGAGCAGGGAGGAGAGGGGGAGGTCTCTCCCGGCAGCCGCGGAGGCGGCGGATTGAAGCTCCACAAACAACTTGATGTGCCCTGCATTGTGGAATACCTGAATAGACAGGGAGTGATCCCAAATTGAAGAGGGGGAATTTAGGAGCGAGATCTGTGATTTTTTTCCCTTTTCCTCTTTTTGTGAATGTGTGCGTGTATGCTTCTGTGTGAGATCTTGTCTGTATACTCTTGCTTCCACCATTTGTCCTAGGGCTCTATCCGTCCATGGTTTTTTTTAAAAAAAAAAAATTTTTTTTTCTTAATAATTAATTTTAATTGTAATAACTTTATTGTACCTTACCTTCGTTCTTTCTTTCTTTCCTTCCTTCCTTCCTTCCCTCCTTTAGACAGCGAATCACCCCAGGTTGAGGGGGTGGTCTCTGGGAACAGGATTTATGATTTTTCCCCCTTTGCCTCTCTTTGTGAACGTGTATGGGTATGCTTCTGTGTAAGATTTTCTCTGTATAGCTTTGCTTCCACCATTTGTCCTAGGGCTCTATCCATCCATGGTTTTTTTAAAAAAAATTTTTTTTTCTTAATAATTAATTTTAATTGTAATAACTTTATTGTACTTTACCTTCGTTCTTTCTTTCTTTCTTTCCTTCCTTCCTTCCCTCCTTTAGACAGCGAATCACCCCAGGTTGAGGAGGTGGTCTCTGGGAGCAGGATTTATGATTTTTCCCCCTTTGCCTCTCTTTGTGAACGTGTATGTGTATGCTTCTGTGTAAGATTTTCTCTGTATAGCTTTGCTTCCAACATTTGTCCTAGGGCTCTATCCGTCCATGGTTTTTTTAAAAAAATTTTTTTTTCTTAATAATTTTAATTGTAATAACTTTATTGTACTTTACCTTCGTTCTTTCTTTCTTTCCTTCCTTCCTTCCCTCCTTTAGACAGCGAATCACCCCAGGTTGAGGAGGTGGTCTCTGGGAGCAGGATTTATGATTTTTCCCCCTTTGCCTCTCTTTGTGAACGCGTATGTGTATGCTTCTGTGTAAGATTTTCTCTGTATAGCTTTGCTTCCAACAGGTGTCCTAGGGCTCTATCCGCCCATGGTTTTTTTTAAAAAAAAATTTTTTTTCTCAATAATTAATTTTAATTGTAATAACTTTATTGTACTTTACCTTCGTTCTTTCTTTCTTTCTTTCCTTCCTTCCTTCCCTCCTTTAGACAGCGAATCACCCCAGGTTGAGGAGGTGGTCTCTGGGAGCAGGATTTATGATTTTTCCCCCTTTGCCTCTCTTTGTGAACGTGTATGTGTATGCTTCTGTGTAAGATTTTCTCTGTATAACTTTGCTTCCAACATTTGTCCTAGGGCTCTATCCGTCCATGGTTTTTTTTAAAAAAAATTTTTTTTTTCTTAATAATTAATTTTAATTGTAATAACATTATTGTACTTTACCTTCGTTCTTTCTTTCTTTCCTTCCTTCCTTCCCTCCTTTAGACAGCGAATCACCCCAGGTTGAGGAGGTGGTCTCTGGGAGCAGGATTTATGATTTTTCCCCCTTTGCCTCTCTTTGTGAACACGTATGTGTATGCTTCTGTGTAAGATTTTCTCTGTATAGCTCTGTTTCCAACATTTGTCCTAGGGTTCTATCTGTTCTTTTTTTTTTTCTTTCTAAATATTTTTTAGTACAATAACTATATTATACTTTATTTTATTTTTACTGTATCTTCTTTCTTTCAGTCTTTTTTCCTTCTTTCCCTCCTTCCTTCCTCCCTTCCTCCCTCCCTCCCTCCCTCCTTTCTTTCCTTCTTTGCTTCTTTCTTCCTTCCTTCCTTTCCTCCTTTCCTTCTTTCTTTCCTCAAACTTCTACTAATTCTCTCTACATTTTCTCCTTCTTTCCCTCCTTCCTTCCTTCCTTCCCCCCTCGCTCCCTTTCTTTCCTTCTTTGCTTCTTTCTTCCTTCCTTCCTTTCCTCCTTTCCTTCTTTCTTTCCTCATACTTCTACTAATTCTCTCTACATTTTCTCCTTCTTTCCCTCCTACCTTCCTTCCTTCCTCCCTCCCTCCCTCCTTTCTTTCCTTCTTTGCTTCTTTCTTCCTTCCTTCCTTTCCTCCTTTCCTTCTCTCTTTCCTCAAACTTCTACTAATTCTCTCTACATTTTCTCCTTCTTTCCCTCCTTCTTTCCTTCCTTCCTCCCTCCCTCCCTCCCTCCCTCCCTCCTTTCTTTCCTTCTTTGCTTCTTTCTTCCTTCCTTCCTTTCCTCCTTTCCCTCTTTCTTTCCTCATACTTCTACTAATTCTCTCTACATTTTCTCCTTCTTTCCCTCCTTCCTTCCTTCCTCCCTCCCTCCCTCACTCCTTTCTTTCCTTCTTTGCTTCTTTCTTCCTTCCTTCCTTTCCTCCTTTCCTTCTTTCTTTACTCATACTTCTAATAATTCTCTCTACTTTTCCTCCCTTTTATTCTGAGCCGTGTGGATGAAAGGCTCTTGGTGCTCCAGCCCAGGAGGCAGGGCTCTGCCTCTGAGGTAGGAGAGCCAACTTCAGGACACTGATCAACAAGAGACCTCCCAGCTCCACATATTAAACGGTGGAAATCTCCCAGAGACCTCCATCTTAACACCAGCACCCAGCTTCACTCAACGACCAGCAAGCCACAGTGCTGGACAACCTATGCCAAACAACTAGCAAAACAGGAACATAACCCCACCCATTAGCAGAGAGGCTGCCTAAAATCATAACAAGGCCACAGACACCCCAAAACACACCACCAGACGTGAACCTGCCCACTAGAGAGACAAGATCCAGCCTCATCCAGCACAACACAGGCACTAGTCCCCTCCACCAGGAAGCCTACACAACCCGCTGAAACAACCTTAGCCACTGGAGACAGACATCAAAAACAACGGGAACTACGAACGTGCAGCCTGCAAAAAGGAGACCCCAAACACAGTAAGATAAGCAAAATGAGAAGACAGAAAAACACACAGCAGATGAAGGAGCAAGATAAAAACCCACCAGACCTAACAAATGAAGAGGAAATAGGCAATCTACCTGAAAAAGAATTCAGAATAATGATAGTAAGGATGATCCGAAATCTTGGAAGTAGAATGGACAAAATGCAAGAAACAGTTAACAAGGACCTACAAGAACTAAAGATGAAACAAGCAACGATGAACAACGCAATAAATGAAATTAAAAGTACTCTAGATAGGATCAATAGCAGAATAACTGAGGCAGAAGAACGGATAAGTGACCTGGAAGATAAAGTAGTGGAAATAACTACTGCAGAGCAGAATAAAGAAAAAAGAATGAAAAGAACTGAGGACAGTCTCAGAGACCTCTGGGACAACATTAAACGCACCAACATTCGAATTATAGGGGTTCCAGAAGAAGAAGAAAAAAAGAAAGGGACTGAGAAAATATTTGAAGAGATTATAGTTGAAAACTTCCCTAATATGGGAAAGGAAATAGTTAATCAAGTCCAGGAAGCACAGAGAGTCCCATACAGGATAAATCCAAGGAAAAATACGCCAAGACACATACTAATCAAACTATCAAAAATTAAATACAAAGAAAGCATATTAAAAGCAGCAAGGGAAAAACAACAAATAACACACAAGGGAATCCCCATAAGGTTAACAGCTGATCTCTCAGCAGAAACCCTACAAGCCAGAAGGGAGTGGCAGGACATACTGAAAGTGATGAAGGAGAAAAACCTGCAACCAAGACTACTCTACCCAGCAAGGATCTCATTCAGATTTGATGGAGAAATTAAAACCTTTACAGACAAGCAAAAGCTGAGAGAGTTCAGCACCACAAAACCAGCTTTACAACAATTGCTAAAGGAACTTCTCTAGATAAGAAATGCAAAAGAAGGAAACGACCTATAATAACGAACCCAAAACAATATAGAAAATGGGAATAGGAACATACATATCGATAATTACCTTAAATGTAAATGGACTAAATGCTCCCACCAAAAGACACAGATTGGCTGAATGGATACAAAAACAAGACCCTTATATATGCTGTCTACAAGAGACCCACCTCAGACCTAGAGACACATACAGACTGAAAGTAAGGGGATGGAAAAAGATATTCCATGCAAATGGAAACCAAAAGAAAGGTGGAGTAGCAATTCTCATATCAGACAAAATAGACTTTAAAATAAGGACTATTAAAAGGGATAAAGAAGGACACTACATAATGATCAAGGGATCGATCCAAGAAGAAGATTTAACAATTGTAAATATTTATGCACCCAACATAGGAGCACCTCAATACGTAAGGCAAATACTAACAGCCATAAAAGGGGAAATTGACAGTAACACATTCATAGTAGGGGACTTTAACACCCCACTTTCACCCATGGACAGATCATCCAAAATGAAAATAAATAAGGAAACACAAGCTTTAAATGATACATTAAACAAGATGGACTTAATTGATATTTATAGGACACTCCATCCAAAAACAACAGAATACACATTTTTCTCAAGTGCTCATGGAACATTCTCCAGGATAGATCATATCTTGGCTCACAAATCAAGCCTTGGTAAATTTAAGAAAATTGAAATTGTATCAAGTATCTTTTCTGACCACAACGCCATGAGACTAGATATCAATTACAGGAAAAGATCTGTAAAATATACAAACACATGGAGGCTAAACAATACACTACTTAATAATGAAGTGATCACTGAAGAAATCAAAGAGGAAATAAAAAAGTACCCAGAAACAAATGACAATGGAGACACAACGACCCAAAACCTATGGGATGCAGCAAAAGCAGTTCTAAGGGGGAAGTTTATAGCAATACAAGCCCACCTTCAGAAGCAGGAAACATCTCGGATAAACAACCTAACCTTGCACCTCAAGCAATTAGAGAAAGAAGAACAAAAAAGCCCCAAAGCTAGCAGAAGGAAAGAAATCATAAAAATCAGATCAGAAATAAATGAAAAAGAAATGAAGGAAACGATAGCAAAGATCAATAAAACTAAAAGCTGGTTCTTTGAGAAGACAAACAAAATACATAAACCACTAGCCAGACTCATCAAGCAAAAAAGGGAGAAGACTCAAATCAATAGAATTAGAAATGAGAAAGGAGAAATAACAACTGACACTGCAGAAATAAAAAAAATCATGAGAGATTACTACAAGCAACTCTATGCCAATAAAATGGACAATCTGGAAGAAATGGACAAATTCTTAGAAATGCACAACCTGCCAAGACTGAATCAGGAAGAAATATAAAATATGAACAGACCAATCACAAGCACTGAAATTGAAACTGTGATTAAAAATCTTCCAACAAACAAAAGCCCAGGACCAGATGGCTTCACAGATGAATTCTATCAAACGTTTAGAGAAGAGCTAACACCTATCCTTCTCGAACTCTTCCAAAATATAGCAGAGGGAGGAACACTCCCAAATTCCTTCTACGAAGCCACCATCACCTTGATACCAAAACCAGACAAAGATGTCACAAAGAAAGAAAACTACAGGCCAATATCACTGATGAACATAGATGCAAAAATCCTCAACAAAATACTAGCAAACAGAATCCAACAGCACATTAAAAGGATCATACACCATGATCAAGTGGGGTTTATTCCTGGAATGCAGGGATTCTTCAATATACGCAAATCTATCAATGTGATAAACCATATTAACAAATTGAAGGAGAAAAACCATATGATCATCTCAATAGATGCAGAGAAAGCTTTCGACAAAATTCAACACCCATTTATGATAAAAACCCTCCAGAAAGTAGGCATAGAGGGAACTTTCCTCAACATAATAAAGGCCATATATGACAAGCCCACAGCAAACATCATCCTCAATGGTGAAAAACTGAAAGCATTTCCACTAAGATCAGGAACAAGACAAGGTTGCCCACTCTCACCACTCTTATTCAACATAGTTTTGGAAGTTTTAGCCACAGCAATCAGAGAAGAAAAGGAAATAAAAGGAATCCACATCGGAAAAGAAGAAGTAAAGCTGTCACTGTTTGCAGATGACATGATACTATACATAGAGAATCCTAAAGATGCTACCAGAAAACTACTAGAGCTAATCAATGAATTTGGTAAAGTAGCAGGATACAAAATTAATGCACAGAAATCTCTGGCATTCCTATATACTAATGATGAAAAATCTGAAAGTGAAATCAAGAAAACACTCCCATTTACCATTGCAACAAAAAGAATAAAATATCTAGGAATAAACCTACCTAAGGATACGAAAGACCTGTATGCAGAAAATTATAAGACACTGATGAAAGAAATTAAAGATGATACAAATAGATGGAGAGATATACCATGTTCTTGGATGGGAAGAATCAACATTGTGAAAATGACTCTACTACCCAAAGCAATCTACAGATTCAATGCAATCCCTATCAAACTACCACTGGCATTTTTCACAGAACTAGAACAAAAAATTTCGCAATTTGTATGGAAACACAAAAGACCCCGAATAGCCAAAGCAATCTTGAGAACGAAAAAAGGAGCTGGAGGAATCAGGCTCCCTGACTTCAGACTATACTACAAAGCAACAGTAATCAAGACAGTATGGTACTGGCACAAAAACAGAAAGATAGATCAGTGGAACAGGATAGAAAGCCCAGAGATAAACCCACGCACATATGGACACCTTATCTTTGATAAAGGAGGCAGGAATGTACAGTGGAGAAAGGACAGCCTCTTCAATAAATGGTGCTGGGAAAACTGGACAGGTACATGTAAAAGTATGAGATTAGATCACTCCCTAACACCATACACAAAAATAAGCTCAAAATGGATTAAAGACCTAAATGTAAGGCCAGAAACTATCAAACTCTTAGAGGAAAACATAGGAAGAACACTCTATGACATAAATCACAGCAAGATCCTTTCTGACCCACCTCCTAGAGTAATGGAAATAAAAACAAAAATAAACAAATGGGACCTAATGAAACTTCAAAGCTTTTGCACAGCAAAGGAAACCATAATCAAGACCAAAAGACAACCCTCAGAATGGGAGAAAACATTTGCAAATGAAGCAACTGACAAAGGATTAATCTCCAAAATTTACAAGCAGCTCATGCAGCTCAATAACAAAAAAAGAAACAACCCCATCCAAAAATGGGCAGAAGACCTAAACAGACATTTCTCCAAAGAAGATATAAAGAATGCCAACAAACACATGAAAGAATGCTCAACATCATTAATCATTAGAGAAATGCAAATCAAAACTACAATGAGATATCATCTCACACCAGTCAGAATGGCCATCATCAAAAAATCTAGAAACAATAAATGCTGGAGAGGGTGTGGAGAAAAGGGGACACTCTTGCACTGCTGGTGGGAATGTGAATTGGTTCAGCCACTGTGGAGAACAGTATGGAGGTTCCTTAAAAAACTACAAATAGAATTACCATATGACCCAGCAATCCCACTACTTGGCATATACCCTGAGAAAACCAAAATTCAAAAAGAGTCATGTACCAAAATGTTCATTGCAGCTCTATTTACAATAGCCAGGACATGGAAACAACCTAAGCGCCCATCATCGGATGAATGGATAAAGAAGATGTGGCACATATACACAATGGAATATTACTCAGCCTTAAAAAGAAATGAAATTGAGCTATTTGTAATGAGATGGATAGACCTAGAGTCTGTCATACAGAGTGAAGTAAGTCAGAAAGAAAAAGACAAATACCGTATGCTAACA
Source organism: Phocoena sinus (assembly GCF_008692025.1). Taxonomy (NCBI): domain Eukaryota; kingdom Metazoa; phylum Chordata; class Mammalia; order Artiodactyla; family Phocoenidae; genus Phocoena; species Phocoena sinus. Next base: position 29,365,814 of record NC_045779.1, read on the forward strand.
CATATATATGGAATTTAAGGGAAAAAAATGTCATGAAGAACCTAGGGGTAAGATAGAAATAAAGACGCAGACCTACTGGAGAACGGACTTGAGGGTATGGGGAGGGGGAGGGGTGAGTTTTGACAGGGCGAGAGAGAGTCATGGACATATACACACTAACAAACGTAGTAAGGTAGATAGCTGGGGGGAAGCAGCCGCAAGGCACAGGGATATTAGCTCGGTGCTTTGTGACAGCCTGGAAGGGTGGGATGGGGAGAGTGGGAGGGAGGGAGACGCAAGAGGGAAGACATATGGGAACATATGTATATGTATAGCTGATTCACTTTGTTATAAAGCAGAAACTAACACACCATTGTAAAGCAATTATACCCCAATAAAGATGTTAAAAAAAAAAAAAAAACAGCCTAGAAAAAGCATCCAATTTCTTTTATCAATTGTTGGGGGTTTATTAACATTCTAGTTGCTTTGCTAGACATTTTGTATGCATGACCTTGTTTAGTCCTCATATCAGTCTTATGATAAGGTAAAAAGGATCCCTGTTTTATATATAAGTAAATAGGGCACACAGTTATTAAGTGGCAATGCTGAGATTCAAACTCAGATTTCTCTGAGGCCTCCTTAAAAAATATAGAAGCAGCCATGGGCAACATCGATCTACTCAGAAGCAAGATCCCATCTTTGGGTACCATACAGGTGACTAAGAGATAAGCAGGGCTCTCCAGCTATGTACCCATTACCAGCACACCCATGTGCACGTGAGCATGTGCACACTCACTCACACACACACACACACACACACACACACACAGAACGAGAACTCCAGCTGTCTAAACTCTTCTAATTTCTTATTGTTACTATTCCAACATAATTCTGAGGAGCACTGGTATTGCTATATAGAGAGCACTGCTTTTGTATAGAAAACTAGGGACTCAGAAGTTAAGAAAAATGTATGAAAAGAAGAGGAAAGTCTTTAGGGTATGAGAAATGGGCAAAGAAGATTATCAATTAGGTTTAGTGTTTAGTAGGAAATAGCAATTTCACTTTTTAAAAAAAGTCAAGTCTGATGTCTTAAGACGTTTCTCATCTAAATGGAGAAAAAATAAGTATAAAAAACAGTTTTGGCTCAAGTAAGAAATTAGCTGAGGATCAGGATTTACATATTGGAAGAGGAAGCTGAGAAAATCCAGAGTATCAACAAAGCCATTGAACAATGACCATTCACAGTGATCTTTATTTTATTGATATAGAATGATTCATTTAAATAAATTTTGTGTAAGTGTTTTAAACCAATCTGCCATTTTGAAAGCAGCTAGATCTGGAATATAAGTATATCGTGGACCTAAGAGTGGTTTTTTGAGTCAATGTGGTGTCAGGATTTCCTAGGAGACAAAAGTAAGAGAAATTTAAAAGAAAAAAAATCATAGAATGGCACAGGGTATACTCTATTATCTGTTAAATATAAACTAATAGACATTTTAAAATTATCATAATCACAACTTTCCCTTTGATGTGAGCCCTTGGGTAAATTTACAGAGAGCAAGAAGGCTGTATTGTATCACAAATCTGCAGATTAAAACCTGTCAGTAACAATACATACTGCTTCACTGCAGTGTTTCACCATACTTGTGTAATCAAGCAGGAAGTCCATGGATCACAGCCCTGTATTGGGCATCAACCACATCCTCTTCAAAGGAGAATGTGTGATGGGTGTTGGCATTGCATTTTTATATTGCTCTTTTGAATCACAACTTACTAAAACAAGAAAGCTTCTTCCATAGATAGCAAATCCTTTCTTGTAAAAGCTAATCAATTCTGTTAACTTTGGTAGATTTCTGTTTCTCCAAATTAAAAACACTTGATAATATTTTTTAAACAATTGTTAATATTGGATTTGGCTTGTACTCCATTCAGCAGACATATGCCCTTGGATGTAGATACAGAAACCATGTAAATCATATACTATTCATATCCTTAGAGAGATATTGAATATTGAATCAAGGAACAACAAGTTTTTATTTTTTTTAATGAAGGAACACAAGTAGAAGGTTTTGGAAAACAAAAAAATAAAATATTACAGCAGAAAAATATACATAAAAAGGGCTTAAAGATGAAGAAATATGACTGACAGGTCAAATATCTAATAATTGAAGTTCCCAAAGGACGAAAAAAGGCAGATGAGAAGAAATTATAAAAGCCATAAATCAAGAATATTTGTCAGAACTGAAGGACTTGAAATCCAGATTAAAAGAACCACTGAGCACCCAGTACAATGAACAACAACAAGAAAATGATGTACCTAGGAATCATCATCATGAAATTTTACAACCCTAGGAATAAAGAGAAGACCCAAAAACTTTCAGAGATAAGAAAAAGGTCACCTATTAAGGAAAACATTGTACTCCTAAGGCAATATTAGAAACTTGAAAAAAAAAAAGGAAAAGCAACATCATCAAATTCTTTGTGAGAAGCATTTTCAGTCTAGCATTCCATACCCAGCCAAGCCACTAATCAAGAGCAATGGTAGAATAAATAGACCTTTCTAAACATCCATGGTCTTTGAAACCTTACCAAGGTATTTGAAACTCTAGTTAGGGAATTTTCTCAGGAATTTCTGGAGAATGTTCTCCATCAAAAAAGGGGAATAAACCGAGAAGAGGAAGACATAGGATCCAAGAGAAAATGAGATCTCATGCAGAAGAATGTCAAACGGGATCCCTTGATGACAGAAATTTCCAGGGCAAAAGCTTTACAGTAGGCCATGAAAGCAACCAGTACAGATCGAAACGGAATGACTGATAGAAATGTCCAGAAGAAAACAAACAATCAAAAAAGTGGAAGTGATAGATTTTCTGATGTATTTGTGAGGAAAAGTTCATTAAAAAAAAAAACAGCTGGAGTACTTGAGAAGAACAGGCATTTAGAGTAAGGTACATAGAAAGCTAAGCAAATTAAAAATAGAATAAGAATTATCTCAGGAGGAATACAAAAAGTTGTGCAAGAATAGAAAAATAATCACAACACATTATGGGAATCATAACAATGTAATCAGTGAATATTGATTTAACCGAAAATTATGATATAGTCATTGATTGACAGGGAATAACGTAAGAGAGCAAAATCCTCATCTATGGAAAAGGAAGTCAACAGATACTGTACCGCTCAGTCTTTAAATACAGTACTACATTCCAGTAAAAGGAAGGAAAGCTTCTTAGAGAAATGCCTGATTTCAGGTCTGGAGTAAGAAATGTACAAAATGAGCCCAGGACAATTTGTCACGCCTAAAAGCAAGGATGCTATCAAAGAAATTGATTTCTTTGAAATTTGAAATTTTTTGAAGTTTGAAATTTGAAGTTTCAAACTTTGAAGTTTGAAATTTTTCATTATAAAAAGAAAAAAAGAGTTGGAGTGTAGGGTTGGGAGGAAGTAAAGAGAACTTTTCTAGTAAATGAACTTCAGTCCTATTTGAATACTTTAAATAAGAATGTAAATGTATGTATTCCTCATGTAATTTCTAATTAACTGAAATTTTAGATTAAAATTTAAAAGAAACAATAGTGTAAGCGAATTACTTAGAAGTGTGAAGTTAAGTCCCATGGAGACTAATAAGGGTTGAAAGTCTTGGCTGAAGGAAAGTACGACAGGAACATGAAGAGGGGTGAGCAGGGAATTGCTGTTTTGTTGTTTGTAAGCCTTTTGGTCTTATTTGGCTTTTAAATTATGTGCATATTTTACTTCAATAAAAACAAACTTTAATTTTAAAATATTTTTAATAGAAGATAATGGGCTTTGGGATCACATAGAACTTCATTAAAAACTTAATTTGGGCATTTACCAGCTAAAAGTCCTTGAGCAGAGGCTTAATCTTTCTCAGTTTGTTCACCTATGAAATGAAGATAATACATCCACCTGTGGAGTCACGAAGCTTTAACGTAATACATTTGAAGCATTTAGCCTGGCACATAGTCAGTATATGGTAGACATTATTACTGTATTATATTTATATATATTTATATATATATTTGTATTATATATATATTTGTATTATATTTAGAACCTTTGCCGAAGCTGAACTCTAAATCTGCTAAAAGCTGAGACAGATCTTCAAACACTGCCAAAATACATCGTGTATAGATATGGGCATTGAGTGGGGGCCAGATAGTCTGTCCTGGCCCCCGCTCACCACAACTAGAGAAAGCCCGTGCACAGCAACAAAGACCCAACGCAGCCAAAGATAAATAAATTCAAAAAAAAGAAAGGAAGACACAATTTTTTTATATAGGTCTCAAATTTCTTTAAAATTAGTTATAATGATGTGTCAGTTTCTTATACACTATAGATGGGTTAAATTTATGCTTTTTATTTTAAGTTTTGTTTTAACAGAGAAGACATGATTGACCACCCTGTGTTGCCAATTTGTTCTCCCTCTCTCTCTCTCTCTCTTCCTCTCTCTCCCTCTCTTTCACACACACACACACACACACACACACAATTAATTCATGTTAGTCTAAGTATCTAAGTGAAAGTTTTCCCATCTTTACTAAAAAATGAACTGCATTTTGAGTAGCTGTGATAGACCCAGGTGGCTGGCTAACCCACTCCTCTTTCCTCTACCCACCTTCACTCTAGAGGCTGGAAGAGGTCACTCTGGTAGACTTTTTCACAGCTAGGCTAGTCATGTGACCAGTTTCCAACCAACAAAGTCATGATGATATAAGAAGACATTTGGGGGCTTCTGGTAAGCTTTTTACTCTTTGCTTCGCTTCCCACCTTGAAGGAAAATGTGGGCTTCCATGGGAGTAGACATCATGAGACCATGGAAAGTCACACTAACATGCTAAGAATAGTGAAATGAAAAGAAGAAAAAGTGAGCCTGGGTCTTCGATGACAGAGTTGAGGAGACGAACACATCCCTAACTGACACAGCAACGCTTTAGATTTCTGTCCTGTTTACTGTTGAAATTTTTCTTTTTTCATGTACCAAGAAAACATTAAGATGCAAATCTGTTATATAAAATTTACAAGAATGCCATCTAAATGTCATCACTTATGAAGCATTCCCCTTCAAAAATGCCACTTTCCCCCCAAAAATGTAAAGTGTGTTGAAGGCTCCACCATCTTACTTCTCTTCACTAAGATGAAGAAAGGAACGCAGGAAGCAAAGGCAGAGACAGGCTACACAAATTATCTATTAAGTGAATTCTTGGTGGAGATGAGGGATGTTTGAACCATCATGGGTTTCTTTTTTCCAATTGCTTCCTATACTCATAAAAATGTTTTTATTTTATATATTTTATTCTAAACTTTATGCTAAGTGAAGGTGCAGGCTCTTTAGATTCCAGCCGCATAGATTCCAAATAGTTGGTCATTCTCTCACATCTCTGTGACCTGAAACAAGTTACCTGATCACCTTAAGCCTCGGTTCCCACATCTATAAACTGGGGATAATGAAGATACCAAATTCATAGGGGTTTTGTGAGGGCTAAAGGAGCAAACCTACACAAAAATGTTAAGTACAGTGCTTGGCACAGTTCCGGGCTCAGCAAATGTTAGCTGTTATGACTGTAACCACTACAACTCTATTTAACAAACACCTATTTAGTATTTACTATATGCCAGGCACTGCCTTAGTACTTGGCAAATATTAATTTACTTATTATTCATAAAACCCTGTGAAATTATTACTACTATTACTATTATTATATCAATTTTATATAAGAGAGCACAGAAAAATTGAGGAACTTTTCAAGGATCACACAGCTCAAAGGTGGCTGAGCTGGAATTTGGACAAAGAAATCCTGGCTGTAGAATAGGTGCTGTAACCCCCTGCTCTGCTATCCCACCTTCTCCTCTCCCTTCCCTCCTTCTTGTTCCTCTCTAATGCTCTAGTGAGTGGTAAGCATTAAACAAACAGACAGGACCAAAAAGTTTCCAGTAACAGGCATAGAGGTAATTTTTAAAGACCTTAAAAGCTTTTTGGTCACCTTTACTTAAAATATAAATTTTTTACTTAATAATATTTCTGTTTATTTTACTAAGTATCAGTTGCCATATTGTAAGAGAAAGTAGAGTTTGAATAACATTAGCTACAATGAGTGCTTTCAATCATCCTCATTATTTTTTCATAGCAAGCAAAGAAGGCTCTCTATGTTTAAAGCAAGGAGACTTGCCAATTGTTTTCATCAGTAGGAGTGAAGATACCCATTTCACCTTGAGGCTCAGATATGAGACAGAAGAAGGCATCCTGAAGTAACTATTTTCAGTGGGATTTGAAATTTAACATATTAACTTGAATTTTATTTGCAAACATTACCTCTGACCAACAGACCTGTTAAGGACAGAGGCTGTTTCTTCTTTAAAAGAATGAAAGTATGGTGTTCCCAGAGAAGCTTTTCACATGAGTATATGAGATGCACAGTCTGCTCTTTTCAAACTCCTATGCAGACACTGCCACTTAGAATTTAACATTGTCATGTTGCCACTGGGACAGCTAAGTGTTATAGCTTCTATCTGCTCATGATGTACCTTCTCACTGTACCAGCAGCTCCTTAAAAATGTACATCACACACACATGAAGCATCCCCCTATGGGCCATGGGCTCCAGTTACCTGTAAAGTAAACATGGACAAAATTAGCAGTAGGATACATGTGTGTTTGTAGGTGAAAAGTGAAAGAAGCCAAAATCCTAATGACCATCTCATTCTAACAGGTCAGGTAAAAGGATGCTGTAGCCCTTTTCTTCCTCTTCATTCATTTGTTGACTGAACTGAGGTCACACTGAAAGATACTAGTCTGCATGGGGTAGCACTTAATTCATCCCCTCCCCCTCCCTGCCACCAAAATAATCCAGAGTGGCAGGGGTTCCAACAAAATTAAATGCAGGAAAAAATAAAGATACTGGTATGTCTTGACTGTGTTTTACTCATAACACTCTAAAAATTCATTGCTAAATGATTAATTGAAGAAGTAGAGGAGTCAGCAAACCTGAGAAAATTATTTAACTTCTCTGGGACTTGGATTTCACAAGACACATACTCTGCATTTAATCATGCTAAGTTATTTTCAGTTTCTTGAAGGGACCGCGTCTGTTAAATATTTGTATTTCCAGCCTCCACATCTATTGTCTGTCACTTAGTAGCTTCTCAGCAGATATTAGTTTTTTTAGGGTTTCAGGGAAATCTACCATAATCAATAACTGGGAAAGAGAAGGAATATAACTGCTCATTTGCTATTTTCTGCCTCGGTCTCTCATTACACAATTAGTTACGCTTGTATGAATGTAAAAGCTCTGGGAAAATAAATCATTTCCAAGAATTATTAGAGCGAGAGGCTTTGCCTTGGAAGAGATCAGAGAGTTGCAGCAATGTCTCTACTGTTAATATAGTATACTTTTACTTTGCTTCTGGATGGATATAGTTTTTACAATGTAAATGAAAGATGTAAAGAAAACCCAGAAGACTGAAACAGACCAAACTAAAAAATAAATTATCAGGCCAAGAATAGCTCTCACTGTACTATATTGCTTTCATTTACTTATGTGTCTCTCCCTTCTACCAAACTATAAGCTTCCTGAGAGCAAGAACTATATCTTACCCATCTTCGTATCCAGGGATGCTGCTCAATGCATTTCACAACCAGTACAGGAGAAGCTTTGACCAATCAGAACAGATGCTGACTATAAACCACCAATGTGGCCGGAGGTTTGTGCTGGTTAAATATTAGTCCTAATCTATTCCTAGTGCCTACTAGCAGAGTGCCTGGGGAAATACTAGATACTAAATAAATGTTTAGTGGATGGATGAAGAAAGGAATTAATAAGTGCATGAATGCCACAAGCCAATCATCCCATGATAGCCCAGTTCTTCCAAGATTGTCCTACTATAGAGGATTCTCAAATCCTTCCACTCTGTAAATTTCCTTCGGACTCAAAGGCCTTGCACAATGCAGAGAGGAGGACTGCAGGTATTATAGAAGCCATGTGACCTAGAGTCCCCTGGAACTGTTCGCAATGGATTCAGTTAGCCCAGGGCTTTTTGACAGTCCCTACAACCTCGGGTATTTTTAAGAACATAATCTCAGTAATAAACACAGAAAGCAATGTGAATGAGGCTTGTTGTTCCAGAAAACAGGCTGATTGTCTTTGTGCTTTTGATACAGCCATGCCTAGTTTGGATACAGAAATGACTGATATGTAAGAGGTTTCTAATGGTTATTTTATGTTAAAATAGGATTCTGTTGAAAATATTTTTCATCTTCCCATTCTGTAATTTTGGATAAGCATTTTTATGTGTTTCTTTATAAGAATATATTGTAGAAAGGAATAAAAATTTTTATTGAAGTTTATGAAAAGATATACTTTCCTACTACATAAGTTTGTAAAATAAGTCTTAAACCCCATTTCTGCCCATTCATCATCAACAAAGCATTAAATATTTACCAGATCCTCAAATGGGCAGTTGTCAATTGGAAGCCACCCAGCATTCATGGTCCTTTCTTAAGAGATGCATATAGTCTCGCTGGGGCAGGAAATCCAGAGACTTCCCTCCATCTAAAAAAATTAAAGAATTGACGAGGGCTGTCAGGCCCTTCTTCTCACTGTCCAGGCATAGTCAAGGGTGAACATGCAGCCTAAACTAGTCTGATCACTCTATGCAGGCATTTTTAAATTGTCAGCAGAGTGACCTAAGCATAGAAAAGCAGATGGAGTTGATTGATTGCAGTGGCTGTGTCGATGGAGGATTCTCAAATGCTTCCTGCTGCAGAGATCTACTGGACCTGACTATGTGTCCTGGGCTTGGATCTTCATCTCTCCCTTCAAGCTTTCAAACTCTTAACTTATATTTTCAAATAAATGTAATTCGAGTTGAAGTTAAACAAAATTAGTTTCTGTTATTTGCACTGAAGGACTAAAACTATATTTGGTATAAGGAATTAGAACTATAAACAGGTGTATAGTACTGTCCTTGTCCTCAGTGACTAGACAAGCTAGTTGAAGAGAGAGAGAACATAAGTCAAAGTCCAAGCAAGAGGCAGAAAATAAGCATGAGTGGTACTGGAACAGAAGGAGAGAATCTGAGTAAATTTGGGGGTCAGATTTGGGATGAAAAATCATCCCCCTTCACCATCCTCACTCCTAGACTTTGCTCAATTAATTGATAGACAGCCTTGACTGCAAGGTGTCTATATAGGCTAGATAATGGAGATAGAAAAGGAGCAAATGTGGCTGCTGCACTCACTCTGAGAAGTGCTATCTAGTTGGAGAAACATGTCATACATTAAAATATTAGAAAGTAATACAAAACAGGATATAGCTCAGTGTTAGATTTGGTCATGCAAACCTGAGGTACTATAGGACTTCAAAGAAAAGAGTATGTATAACAGAGAAAAACAAACCTGACTCCGTACTGGATCTATTCCTTTAGCTCCAACCTCTGTGCTCTGTCGCTTGTGCTTAGTTATACTGGCTCTGCACCTTTGCAAAAGAATGTTGCTTATAGCCTGAAATATACATGATAGCTCTTTCTCAAGGCTCTGCCTCCCAAGCTTGACCTTTAAAGGTATAACACTTTTCCATTCACATAGAGATAAAGTGTTGCAGAACAGAGAATAACATTTATCTTGTTGGAGGTTTACAGGAACATCATGACCAGACATACTTGGACAGCTGCAAGAACAAAGGACTGTCACATCCACTCCATGGTCTGGAGAGCAGCAAAAAGTTTATAACAACCAACCATACCCCCTCCTCTTTTTGTATAAAAGAAGGCTGAATTCTAACTTGGGTAAGATGGTTCTTTGGGACACCAGTCTGCCATCTTCTCAGTCTGCTGGCTTTCCAAATAAAGTCACTATTCATTGCTCCAACACTTCATCGCTTGATTTATTGGCCTGTCATGTGGTGAGCAGTACAAGCTTGGTCTTGGTAACAAATGGACTGTAGTGAAGTCAGACATCAGAGAAGATAGAGCATCAGCTAATTCACAGCAACCTGTAAATTTTGCCAATTCCATGAAAATATTCAGTTTATTTGTTTGCTTCTAGGCATTATTTAAATCCAAAATTAAATCCTCTCATTTATATTTTTTAAATCTTATTTCTTTTGGTATCATGGACATCTATAGCGTGAATTAGATTTAAGAAAAATAAATTGGCTGAGTTGTCAAAATACACACACACACACACACACACACACACACACACACAGATAATAGAATTTACATTTAGTTTTATCCTTCAGTGAGAGAATAAATGAACAGAGCACATCAATTTTTTTACATTTTAATTCTTGAAAGTAATAATTTCTCATGAAAATGTATTTCAAAAATTAACTCTTATAGAGAAGTTACAATGTATCAGCACTGTCCTAAACACTTTACATATTTAGTATTAATTTCTTTAATGAAGGCTGGTAAATATTAAACAATCCCCCCAGGGTGGGGAGTGGGTGGGGCACTGATTTGTAGAGTCTACCAATTTCTGTGGTGTAAATACTCCCACCCTGGAGGATGACAAGCTACCAGTGTGATTTCACTGAGTGCGGAGGTGGAAAGATGAGAACTCTTGGCTCTCCATAGTCCTACAGTCAGCTCTAGCACACTACTTGTTCTGACATCTCATGTCCTTGAAACTGATACGTGGGATCTGAAAAAAGACTTAGAGGTCAACTTGCACAACATCCACATTTTCAAATATGAAAAATTAGGCCCCCATGTTGATTATTGACAACCCCATGATTACATTAGCAATTAAGAGCTGACTAGGGGACCTGGATAGACGAGAGGCTCAACTCTAAGCTAATTGGTCAACTTTCCATTCAAAATGCAGTCCAGTTCTGAAAGCAGGGTCCGTCTTCTTACTTTCAAGAGATGTCCAAATTTCAAGTCTCCTTTTCATATTTATACACCCTTCCTGGCTATTAGTTCAGGCTTCCCTCCCTAAAGAGTGACTAGATAATCTTGTCACTGCCTTCTGTTTTGTTTCTTGCACAATATATAAAAAGACAATCAAATTGGGACCAGCATGTCCACTTATTCTGTGCCTATGTGACTATCTGTGGGATGGTACTTGGTCCCACAGTAGCTTACCCACATTCTGTCACCATTCCTGAAGTTTCACAACTTATTCCTCTGGATCTTAAAAAAATTTTCTACTTTCCTAAGTCCAATACCACAAAACTTCCTGGGCAAATTATTTTGCCATATATGTTAGGGAAAGTCTATCTATAGAAAACTGAGAAGTCATGGAAATCAAATGTGTCCAAAATTTTTTAAAGTTCATTATCAAAAGTGGAGTTAAGAAAACCCTATAATCCACCTTCATTTATTTAACAATTTTGCCCATGTTTGAAGTTAATATCATAGAAACTTTTCCATACGGCAAAATTTTACTTGTAAAGGCTACTAAAATCTAAAATTAAATTCTGTTAGATAACTCTCACGAACAATAAGAAACTATATTTTTCTTCTTTTGTGCTTGTTTTTTTAATAATAAATTATTTAATAAATGCCTTCTGTGTTGTTTTGACTCTCAAATGATTTTTTTTACTACTATTTAGGATACTCAGTAAAGCAACTGTTTTGCAAGGGCCTATAGACCTTGTTACCAAACATACAACTGTGCTAGTTTTAGAACTGCTTTCAGGTATTGGTGTTGAGGTGTGGGGTTCATTATGCTTTGGGAATATTACAGTGAACTGGTTGGTCATCAGCCCTATAAAAGGCAGTCTGTTCAGCTGACTGATCAGCCAGAAGATTGTTTCCTTTAGCAGATGACACAGAGAAGATATTTGCTTTATCCATGAAATATATATTTACTATAAATAGTAAGCGTAACTTTGCATCTCTGAGTGGGTGAAAAATGATCTATTTACTCTGAGAATATCAAACCAGCAATCTCACAGATCTCAATGAAAAGAGGGAGAAAAAGGATTTGAGGGACTCCGTGATGACCGGGATCATAGAATGTGTCAGCTAAATCATCTTCTATCCCATCCGCCCCCTTCACTCTCAGATCTAACCCTCCTCTTTACCAACCCCTCCCCTCAGAAGCTACAGCAAAGATACCTTAGATAGCTGCCTTCAAACAAAACCAAGATATTGCCTCTTCTCCCATTTCAGGAGATAGATTTCATAATCCTCACCAGCACCCATCCTCTCTCCCATGGCAGAGCCTAGACAAGCCACTGTGCCCTCCACTTGGAGATGCCCCCACCCTGACCCCAAGCTCTGGTACTCTTTGGCTTCTGGGCAGTTATTCATTGATTTCTTGAGGGTTTGTTTTGCTCTCTTCCCAGAAGAGATTTAACACACACACACACACACACACACACACACACACACACAAATCAACAAAGGTGAGGAGATACCTCAAAATATATTTAAAATACATTAAGAACTTAGGTAGTTGCTTTGTCTCAGGACACTCTAAATTAATTTCTACACTGCATCCTTGCCTGACCTCAGGGAGTTAACGTCCACAAGCAGGATTAGAGTAGTGACAGGCAGGGAGAGATTAGATGTGCTCTGGGACAAAAATAAGCAAAGGAAACAGAGCTATGCTTTCAGGCATGGATTAATTTAATTTTCTGGGAGGGAAGAAGAGATTGTTTAGGGGCTTAAATCCATAGGGGTATCTCAGATGCTGATGAAGTTTGACTTTTCATGTTGTTTTTTCCTTTTTTGAAAGATATAAAAGATGAGCAGAAAAACAACTCATTACTTTTCTGGGAAGGAAAGACTATAGGGGTTTATTTTAATAATTTACGTCCTATTTCCATAACATACTCTTTGCACAGACTATACCTTTTAAACACATTGTTAGGAAGAGGCTGATATTCAGTGTGATTTCAGTTCAGGAACTCAATAATTAATCCCTTAGAGACAGAAGAATGTTTAACCACTGGATATTTATTCGAGAAATCACTAATGAAAAATATTCTGAGCAGCCCAATTTTACAATTTACACATGGAATGAGAAAATGTTCATTTGGGGGGGAAATATTGAGTAATTGAGATGGGGATTTGCTTATAAATAAGATGAAGTCTAGTACCTGTGAGGGGCTGGGGAAAAGTTTGGGGGTGAGGGTGGAGGACACCTAACAGAATCCTCCAGGAAAGCCGGCTCCAAGGAAGTGTTCTGGGCAGGGGCCTGACAGCCTAAGGTCCCCTCCTGGACTAGCTCCGACCAGCTCTGACCTTCATCACAGGAACCAGCTCAATTTCTAGAGGTGCTGGGAGAGGAAGGCAGGAGTGTGAGAAGCCAGAGGGGCCAGTGTAGCTTTGAAATCCAAACATGTTAAAACTAAGTGGTATCACCACAACCCCAAACACCTTAAAAGAAGGTTCCCTATCTGTGAGGGAACTCAGCATCTTTAAACAAGGTCCTAAATACACAAAAAAGGATGGTTAGGAAACTCTCTTTTCTCCTCAAGGCTAAATTAGAAATGTTTATTAAGCAACTCAGACAAATAGTACAGAGAAGGAAAGTGAATGACAAGTCACAAGGACTTACTAATTTAGCTACAGTCTAACACCAAGTCCAACACCCTAATTTAAATGACAATGTATGTTTTCCCATGACACTTTCAGCCAGAAACACTACTGGCTACTTAACTAAGGCTAGGTGATACTTCTATGGAGATAGGAGACCCTTCACCCCTGAGCACTTCCCAGCACTGTGGCTTTATGTGTGACACAAAAGAAGAGGCAGCTCAAACCGTGTGTTCTTCTGTGCGTCACTTTACCTCTTGCCCTGTAGCTCTGTATCCTCCAAGGAAAGGTTATAACTGTTCTCAAAGGTGACTTTGTAAGCAGGTAGGATAGGGAAGTCCCTGGAGAAAGAGAACCAGGCATGGCTTTCTTGACAGAAGAGAAGCCATTTTTGGCCTAAGCCATTTTGTGATCTAAGCCTGGCCACAATGCTCATCCTTAAACAGGTCTCAGTAATTAATGATCTTAAGGGAACAAAAGAATGCAGAAGCAAACGACTGTTATCAGGAAAGAGATAGCAAAGATAATATATCAGTTGTCGAGTTCTGTTTCAATGGTAAAGATTAGCCTGAAGCTCTCAAACACCAGATCAACTAAAACCTAAGGGATGATTATGTTGACCTTTTCTGACCCTCGTGACTTCAATCAACTAAAGCTTGGACTCTGTCAACAGCCCAAGCCCCTTCATGAGACACTGCTTTGGGAAAGATCCCTGGTATTCTCCTTACTTGCTGCAAGTAATACATTCTTCCTTCTCCTGCTCTTTGGCTTGCTTGTGTCTTTTGGCTTAACACCTACTAAGAGGCAGTTTTCAGTTAGAAACTTTATAGGTAGGTCGAGTAAGCGGCTGTCTGCTCTGGTTCAAGGCTCCTTACTCCATCAAGTTTTGTTCATTTGTTTCTTTTTTAATGGTTTTATTGAAGTATAGTTTATATACATAAACTGTACATATTTAAAATGTACACTTTGATATGTTTTGACATATGTGTACAACCGTGAAACCATCATCAAAATCAAGATACCAAACATATCCATCACCCCCAAAAGTGTCCTTGTGCCCCTTTGTAATCTCTACCTCCTGTCCCTTCCCACCCTTTCAATTTACTTTGCATTTTCTGAAGTTTTAGATACATCGTATCATATGATATATACTCTTTCTAACTCCTTTCACTCAGCATAATTTTTTTGATTCACCCATTCTGTTTCGTGTATCAATAGCTCATTCCTTTTTATTACTCAACCAAGTTTCCCTATACAACCTCCTCAAATTTTAATTCCACCATGAAACACCCCATTTGGTTTTTGATCTTTGACTTGCCACTTTTTTTTTTTTTTGCGGTACATGGGCCTCTCACTGTTGTGGCCTCTCCCGTTGCAGAGCACAGGCTCCGGACGCACAGGCTCAGTGGCCATGGCTCACGGGCCCAGCCACTCTGCGGCATGTGGGATCTTCCCGGACCGGGGCATGAACCCGTGTCCCCTGCATCGGCAGGCAGACTCTCAACCACTGCGCCACCAGGGAAGCCTGCCTTGCCACTCTTAAAAATGCAAATCTTTACCCAAAATTTGTCGGTTGACAACTTTGTTGGGGGTTAGGTGTGAAGCCAATGCAGTCTCCAAGGAAGAATATAAACAGGGATTAGGGCAGCAGGACTCACCAGAGATAAATTTTGAAATTTTGCTGCCTTAGTGACGACCACACTCAGCCTATCTCGTACGGCTACTCTAATTAGCTTCCCTGTCTTTGGTAACTGAATCATTATCTTTCATTCTTACTTGGTTTCACTGCCAGCCAGTCTCATGCAAGCTCCGGGGTTGGGGCTTTCTCTTACACATTTCCATCCCTTTTGATTATTGAAGATGACCATTCTGTTGCAGGGAGACTGTACTGCTGAGACAGTCCACAATCTCTGGGATCAACTGGGATCATCAAAGTCTCTGACAGTGGAGAGTTACGTGGCAGTTTTCCCAAAGCAACAAGCTGGGCTCCTCTGAAGTCTCCCAGCCTCGCTTAGCACCTGTGGTCCTCAGTAGTCTCCTGCACCAGCTCCACGCATGGGGGCCAGCCAGCCCCCATTCTCTCCTCTCCTCTCCCTCCAATCTTCTGTGAGGGAACTTCCTAACTCCTGCCCTTCCTCCATAACTCCTGCTTCTTTCTAGAAACCCTGCTTCTGGTCTCAAGGGATGGGAGGACAGTGTGGGTGGAGCAATTTGTTCTTCCATTTCATTCCAAATCTATTGTTAACTCGTACCATCTGCGGCTTGTTTACTTCACATCTTTCTTCCTGATGATTATCAAGAGTGTGACTTGGATAATTTTTTTTTTTAAATAATAAGGATGGGGCTTCCCTGGTGGCACAGTGGTTGAGAGTCCGCCTGCCGATGCAGGGGGCACGGGTTCGTGCCCCGGTCCGGGAAGATCCCACATGCTGCAGAGCGGCTGGGCCTGTGAGCCATGGCCGCTGAGCCTGAGTGTCCGGAGCCTGTGCTCCGCAGCGGGAGAGGCCACAACAGTGAGAGGCCCGCGTACCGCAAAAAAATTTTTTTAAAAATGGGCAAACTATTAATCTTTTAGTCCCAGGAAAACAATCTTACGTCTGGGATTAATGTGGAAGAAAGGTCATGCATAAATAAGCGGGGAAAAGTAAAATGCCAACATTAATATTTCAAGATATTGTAACTACATGTATTTAAATAAGTTATATGTACTTGAAATCCCTTAATATTAATGTACTCAGAAACGTTTTTTAACAGAATTTAGTAAAATATTTCCAGGTCTTAGAAATACCTACAATATAGCAGTAAGATTTACCCATCAAGATATGCCTTTGGACCCAGAGAGCCTGCTTAGCTGTGGTTAAATGGAAAGATTACTTTGCAGTGCTTTAGAAGGACAAAAACTGGACATGTTTAAAAATTGATATCCTCATTATCTAAAACCATTTACCAAATAAATGTAGCAGGTCTGCTATCTTGAGCAAGGGGAGTCAAGTTGGGTGAACCCGCATGAGGCCCTGAGGACCACTTCAAGATTATCACTTTCCCTTGATGTGAAAACTTTTGATCCCTCAGCAAAGCAGGGGGCTTGGCAGTAAATAGGAAACAGCCATTCAGTGTAAAGAAAGAGGGTTAGGGTTAGGGTTAGAGTTAGCCTGCAGTTAAAGAAAAACTGAGACTTATAACCAAACTTGTTTCAAACTTTTCGGAAGGCAGTGCAGCTCCCCATGTGCCCCTGACTAATGAAGGGCTTCCCTCCACCCAGGGGATCTGGTGCTTCATTGAGACCATATGGGCAAAGGTCTGCACATCCTGGAAATGCATCAAGAAAACCATGCCAGCAGATTTGATCAGAGGTGTCAGTCGAGTGGCAATTTCATCCAAAAATGCACCCTCGTACACACGTTTGAAGGTTTCAAAGACCATTCATTCGTCAAGTGCTGTCTCTATGATCAGCTCAAGCCAGCAGGAAATGAATCTTGCCCTTCACAGAGTAACCATCTCTTCTTGTCTCAAAAGCACCTCAGCTCAATATCCTTTTAGAGGCAAGATTCCTTTATTTTCATTCAATGTACATGAGTTTGTTTTATCTTTCAGGGGCCAAGAGGAGACTCATAGTCTAGGAATCATAACTGATAACCCTCATATATTTATTTTTTTAATAATTAAATGGCAAAACTATTCTAATACACTTGGCAATCAGGACATCTTCAGTTTATTTTTTCCTTTTTATTTTTTAAATTTTTATTGAAATATTGTTTTTTGGGGGGGGCGATGTTGGCTGCATCAGGTCTTTAGCTGCAGCATGCAGGATCTTCGTTGAGGCATGTGGGCTCTTCTGTTGCAGCACACGGGCTTCTCTAGTTGTGTCATGCAGGTTTTCTCTTTCCTAGTTGTGACACAGAGGCTCCAGGGTGCATGGGATTTGTAGTTGTGGTGCGCAGTCTCCAGAGTGCGTGGGCTCTGTAGTTGTGGCATGCAAGCTTAGTTGCCCCGCCACATGTGGGATCTTTTTTCCCTGACCAGGGATCAAACCTGCATCCCCTGCATTGGAAGGTGGATTCTTTACCACTGGACCATCAGGGAAGTCCCCTGAAATATAGTTGATTTACAATGTTGTGTTAAGTTTCAGTTGTACAACAAAGTGATTCACTTATAGATAGATAGATACACATATATTCTTTTTTTACGTTCTCTTCCATTATAGGTTATTACAAGAAATATAGTTCACTATGCTATACAGCAGGTCCTTGTTGGTTATCTATTTTATATATAGTAGTGTGAATATTTTAATCCCAAACTCCTAATTTATCCTTCCTCTCATCTTTTTCCTTTTTTAAAAAGCACCTAGATTTCCCTGAGATTCTGAAGATACCAGCAAATATATATATATATATATATATATATATATATATATACATAAATGATTGTATTTACATGACATTCTGGAAAAGGCAAAACTATAGTAACAAAAAGTAGATCAGTGGTAGCCAGAGATTAAGTGCGGAGAGAGGAGTGACTATAAACACACAGCAGGATTGGGTGTTGGGGTGTGTGGGGCTGTCTGTTCTATATCTTGATTTCTGTGGTACTCACAAGACTTTATACACTTGTCAAAACTCTTAGAACTGTACACCCCAAAATGTGAAGTTTTCTGTACATAAATTTAAAAAGAAAGTGCACTGAATCTTATTAAATTGGCTTCTGTAAGAAATGGAGTTTGGGAAAATAGTTGAAATGACAGAGACTCAACTTCTATATTTTTCTATTGACATCTGGGGAAATCATTTGCTTCTGTATTATTATAATTAGAATAGTCTTAACCATCTTCTTAAATTATGAATTATCAGGACATTATGGCACATAAAGGATAGCAAAGTAAGTACAACTACAGCCTTGGCCAATATTAACAGAACCCCTTAAGCATTATTCCCAGCCCCCATCAAACCTTCTTTGCCTTTCTCTTCCCAGATAGACCCTTATTAAAAGGATATATTGTTTTTTATCCTGAAACACTTGGTGTTTACCAAAAAGCCAAACACCCACCTCATCAGTGGAAACTAATTAATCATGTTCACATATTAGATTGTTTACTGGTAAAACTCAACCATCTTTGGAGTTCTTATTCACATCTGTGTCTCCAGAAGCTCTTTAGCCTGCTCATGTGTTAGTAGCCAAAGACCTTTTCTCTTGGGTAAAAACTGCAAATTTGCTAGTTAATTCGCTAATTTGTTTCCATGCTTTGTGAACAGTGCTCATTTGTCCTCCCTCTTTCCTCAGATTCATGCTGCTTGATTCTCTTCCAGTTTGAACATCTGCCACCTCCCCCCAAGCCCCAAATAAGATGACTATGGTCAATTCATTGCTTACAGATTTCTTTCGTGTGTGTGTATGCATGTGTGTGTGTGTGTGTTTAATAAAAAAGATAAGAAATGAAGTAGTCTGGAATACTTTTCTAAGGGTCTCTCTAATAGAAGTAATAGTACTTCTTTTTAAAATAAAGTTTCCAGTTGATATGTGGAGACAAGCAATGTTAACTTAGATCAGTTTAGGGTGATATCTCCCAACCAATTAAAAGGAGCATTTGCTATTTCTAAGCCAGATATTCCTATAGGAATATTCCTTACAGTTCTTCTGTTTAGTCAATAGAAACAAAAGACTTAAAGGTCCCCCAGCTATTACTCCTCCTGGTCTTGTCTCCACTCATTTGGCAGCTCATTAAAGAAATAATTTCAGGGTGAGATTTATAATTGGCTCAGCTCACTAAAAATAACATGAGTATCTTCCTGTCTCACTACACTGTGGATACCAAAGATATTGTGAGAGTTTTAGTATCAATATCTTATCTGACTGTCATATTTGTCACCCCTTCAGCTTCTCTTCAACTCTGGCCTGCTGGGAAACTGCTGAGGGGTGTCTCACATGTCTCTTCAATTTATTCTGGATCAGGGCTCACTTATCATTACAGTTGATCAATGCTTTGCTCTGAAAGGCTACCACCCTCCCATCAGTGCTCCATTCTATGCTGCCGCTTGCCTGTGCTGCCATCTTTGATCAATGTTCAGCTCTGAGCCAAAAGCACCTGCTGCAATATGGCTTCTTAGGCTGTCATCATGAACCCTTCCAGGCTGGTGGCTCTGGGACTGCTTAGAAGTTAGTTGAAAATAAAAGGCTGAAGATTTTTCTCTCCTCCATTACATCTATTGATACAAAACGAGTCCCACAGCATGACTGTGGAACCGCAGAATTACACCTAGACATTTCCTTCCAGCAGACACCTCTGCACCAGAATGGCTTTAGGTAATGGCCTGCATGTGGCACCAGGGTTGTCCATCAATACTCAGGTCTTATTTATGTGGAGTATTAGTACCTGAGTCTATCTTTCCTTAGGATGACTTCTCTCTTAAGGTACTTCTTGGAATTTAAATACTTCTCTCCCCATCCTTCCAGATGGTGTCATATATACATATATACATATATATATATATATATATATACATATATACATATATATATATGCACACACACACACATATATACACATACTTGAAATTCATTTTCAGACACACTTCAAATCCTTTTCCTAGGAAACACTTTTGAACCTCTGTATACCAGTAGGTGCAAAGAGATGCCTGGGCAACAGGGGTCTTGCCTGATTCTACCAACAGATATTCCCAAATCTCAGTCCCTTCCCAACTAGTACCCCCTTCCACCCTCACATAGAAAATTGACCTCTCCTCGTGGAATATTTATGGCAATTAAAATTATGTGATGTCTCATAGATCAATGGAACACAATAGAGACCCCAGAAATAAACCCATGCAACTGTGGTCGATTAGTCTATGATACAGGAGGCAAGAATATACAATGGAGAAAAGACAGTCTCTTTAGCAAGTGGAGTTGGGAAAGCTGGACAGCCACATTTAAATCAATGATGTTAGAACACTCCCTCACACCATACACAAATAAAAACTCAAAATGGCTTAATGGCTTAAACATAAGACAGGACACCATAAAACTCCTAGATGGGAACACAGGGAAAACATTCTCTGACATAAATTGTAGCAATGTTTCCTTTGATCAGTCTCCCAAGGCAAAAGAAATAAAAGCAAACATAAACAAATGGAACCTAATAAACTTAAAAGCTTTTGCACAACAAAGGAAACCATCAACAAAACAAAAAGACAACATACAGAATAGGAAAATAATATTTGCAAATGATGCAACCGACAAGAGGATAATATCAAAAATATACAAACAGTTCATGCAACTCAATATCAAAAACAAACAAACAAATAAAAAATCCAATCAATAACTGGGCAGAAAATTTGAATAGATATTTTTCCAAAGAAGACATACAGATTGCTAATAGGAACATGAAAAGATACTCAATATTGCTAATTATTAGAGAAATGCAAATCAAAACCACAAGATATCACCTCACACCTATTAGAATGGCTATCATCAGAAAGTCTATAAATAATAACAAATGTTAATTATGGGATGTAGAGAAAAAGGAACCCTCCTACACTCTTGGTGGGAATATAAATTGGTTCAGCCACTGTGGAGGACATTATGGAAGTTCCTTAAAAAACTAAAAATAGAGTTACCATATGATCCAGCAATCCCACTCCTGGGTATATATCCCTAAAAAACAAAAACACTAATTTGAAAGATACATGCACCCCAATGTTCATAGCAGCACTTTTTACAATAACCAAGATATGGAAGCAACCCAAATGTCCATCGACAGATGATTGGATAAAGAAGATGTGGTGTACATATATATATATATGAATATTACTCATCCATAAAAAAGAATGAAATATTCCTATTTGTAACAACGTGGTTAAATCTAGAGAATATTATGCTTAGTGAAGTCAAACAGAGGAAGACAAATACTATGTGATATCCCTTACATATGGAATCTAAAAAATAATACAAATGAAAGTATATACAAAACAGGAACAGAGAGACATAGAAAACAAACTTATGGTTACCAAAGGGAAGAGAGAGGGGGCAGGGACAAATTCGTGGTATAGGATTAACAGATACAAACTATTATATGTAAGATAGATAAGCAACAAAGATTTACCATATCACACAGGGAATTATACCCAATATCTTATAATAAACTATAGAGGAATGCAATCCGCCAAAAATACTGAATCACTATGCTGTTCACCTGAAACTAACACAATATGGTAAATCAACTACACTTAAATTTAAAATTGCATTAACTGTCAAAAAAGAAAAGATTAGGTGATGTCTGGGCAGCATTCGCAAACTTTTCTTTCAGGGCTTTCAATAAATGAATGTTTTGCTGAAAGCGTGCTTTTGGTTTTAAGGTTCATTGGATTCGCTGGTAAAATAACCATTTGGCTCATACAAATAAACAGCTTTAATCAATTCTTTAATGAAAGGTGATTTAACTTAATTTTAATATACAATCAATATACAAAATAATATACAAAAGAATAAGAATATTAAAAAAAGTAACAGCGTATACATCACCGAACTGGGCCGACACCTACTTTCAGATCCAAACAGCAGCTGGGAAGGCCCGAGTAACAGCAATCTGGAGCCCCAATTGGGAAGGGTCCCGGGCAGTGCGTCCACCCCACGGGTGAGACTTCAGGTCGGAGCTCTGGGGACTTCCGTTTATAATTCCAGGCCACAAACTGATATCATCAGTTTGTGGGCAAAAATGCAGCTCTGGTTCAATTGTAACATTGCTGTTAATTTCACCATGTGAGTCCCAAGATTTTCCAGATCCCAGGGGTCTGACCAGGTCCCCAGAGCTCAAGAAATTCCAAGACCCACTCCCTTTCTTATTGTAAGCGCAGCTTGACTTGCTAACAGCAATTATTAGGTGTGCAAGCAGGTGTGCAGGGTCACAGGTCCGTCAGAGGCTTGCTTCTGCCTCTGAAGCCTAAACAAGACTACTTTATTAATTTTCCCAAGAGTGAAACCAAAACCTCTAAACTGGAATTACTATGCAAATATGATATACTTCAAACAGATCTCAAATATTAATTTTACTAAACCATTATGTTTACTGAAGCAAAATTTTATATTTAACCTTCTAGAAAACCCATATGAACCAGAATTAAACATATTATCTACATTTTACAGTTGAGAAAAATTGAGGCTTAGTTTCTATAGAGGGCAGCCTCTCCTCTAGCGCTCCTAGTTCCTCTAGGGCAGGTATTCACCTGTGAGTTACTGGTACCTGTAGAGGGCAGGCCATATAGTTGATGCTCAAAAAAGATTGTTGAACTGAAATAGAGGCTCATAATTTGTCCAAAAATCGGCATGACTGAGACTAGGACACAATTCTCCTGGCTCCAGGTTTCCTTTGTTTATCTGCAACAAAAATGTATCTATAATTGCACACTCTGATCACATTATTATGATTATTTTTTTTATCCTAAGGACCATACTTATCTTCCCCTTACTTTTAGATCAAATATGAGCAGCCCTTCTGCTTCCAAGAGCATTTGCACTTCTTCTCTGGCCCACTTATTTTGTTTGTTTTTTTTTGTTTATTTGTTTGTTTGTTTTAACTCCACTCTCTTCAACCTAGCTAAATGAGACTTCTTATTAGGTTCTTTATCTTTTCTCATACCTTTGCTTTCCTTTCTTCTTTATATGCATATGAATGAAATAAATGAGCTCACTATCCTGTTTCCTTTTCTTCCATCACACTAGTCCCTTCTCAACCCCACCTTCGGAGCCACGTTAGTCACCTTAAAATTTCCAGGGTCCACTGAACAATGCTGGGCATTCCTGGTGTATTAAGATTCCCTTCCTCTTGAGTGATTCCCATCCATTCTCTGTGACTTGCCTGTGTCACATTCAGATTGTAAACCCAATGGACGAAGAACATAACTAATGCTGTGTTCACGAAATCCAGCAACAAAATGAATATTGCCGGTAGCAGCTATGACTATAACATTCAGAATTTTAATTAACTAGCAGACAATTGCATTAATATAGTTACTTTAAAACTCTCTTGGAACATATTTGACTCATTTTAGTCACTGCTGAAGTAATGAGCACAAGTGAAAAGCTGATGTAATGTTGATAGCCTCAGGAAAAGTTCTCTGGAACAATCTTCAGGGTGTTTTATACCTCAGAACACATAACCTCTTTCGTTGCTAAATCATATCTATTTCAGAAATGTTGCTATTAAGCAGTCAAAGCAGTATATTACATACATTCTCATGTTTTACAGACCATGTATTAATGGGCAAATATGCAGGTTGGTGTGTGGATAATTCAATACAGAAATCTTATAATTATTAGTGAGAATTACAATCTTCCCTCTGTGTGACACTGAAAATCTGAATCTAAAAGCCTAATTATCACTCGCTGCCTTCTCTTTACATGAAATAATAAGACAATCAATCAAGACTCATAAACCTTTGATTTTTCACCTTGAAGGGCATGGGCAATGTCACAAGTGTCATTAACAGCTCGTGTTCTGTACCTAATGCTAATAGAAAACAGGAGGCTACTGGCAAATATGTCCTTGAATTACCTCTGAAAATGGAACTCTTCTCTTTTTGCATAGTAACACATCTCCATCTGAAAGATAAGTTGCCTTGTATAACAAAAATTTATATAAAAGGCTCATTTCTGAAGATATTCCATGGACAATTCTTTTCTTTTTTTTTCCTTTTTTCATTATTTTGCTTTTAATTATCAGAGTATAGTTGCTTTACAATGTTGTTAATTTCTACTGTACAGCAAAGTGAATCAGCTATACGTATACATACATCCCCCCTTTTTTGGGATTTCCTTCCCATTTAGGTCACCACAGAACACTGAGTAGAGTTCCCTGAGCTACACAGTAGGCTCTCCAATGGTTCATTTTAGTTTTTAGGTTTGCCTGACCAGAGGATGTCCCTCTGCTGGCTTGATTTTTCTTCCCAGCAGCACCCAAACTTCCAATCTTCCACCCCTTCAAACCAGGTTATTTGTCCTGGTCTGCACCTTTAGTACTTACAACGGACTTGACTTGGTGAGTGGTGCATGATATGCACAAGGTTTAGATTCCCTCATCCTGCCAGCAACTCATAACCAGGACAAAACTAAGCTAATTCAAATCCTTTAGTTTGCCCTCTAGTCTACCAGTACCATATTTTTGAGTTGGCACTTTCATTCTGTACCATCTTGCGCACCATTTTTCAACTAAGTATATCATGTTAATCGCTTGACCTAGGCCTCTCATGTGACCTTTTACTGGAAGTGGGGGGTGGGCAAGGGAATGCTTAACAAGCCAGAATGTCCACGTTCTCATCATAGTGCAAAACTAACGGCCTTTCTTGTTGGTTTAACCTGAGGGTGCTGGGGGAATTACAAAAGATATTAGGTCCATCGGCTAGACTGGTAGTTTCCTCTCCAGCCTCACAGTCCCAAAGCCTCCATTTTGGCCCATGCATCCAGCAGGAATTACACTCATCAGTCATCGCTCTCGCATGCATACCTAAACAAGGCCAGACCAAAGTGCTCCTGGCCCTCTTTCCAAAGCACTTTTTCAGGACACCTGACCCCTCAGGCCTGTTTCTAAGTGGGCTAAGGCCACAGTGGACTTCCAATGAGCCTTTCACGTGACATACACAGGGCTGCAAAAACTTATGGCTGGGATACTTGAAACCAAAGCATAAGCATTTTCACAGGGGGTGGAGATCTGGAGTGGCAGAACTGATTTGCCATGCTCCACTCTCAGTGATATTCCAGGAGAAACACCCTAGGACAGGAAGTACAAGTCTGGCACCAGAGTTTAGGACTTTTAATTTGTCCCAAAGTTGCTAAAGCAAAAATCATGATAAAACATTTTGCTTTCCTTTATAACCCACCAACGCAAAAACGAAAACAAAAACAAAAAGCTCCGTAGGAAAAAAATGGTTTTGTACATGGGAGGAAACAATATAAATTCAAAACTTACAGATAAGGGTTAGCTCTATCAATCATCTCTTTAAAAAGTTTATACGAATATCCAGTCAACACCAATAGGGTTATCTCCCTTGAAATGTTATCTATACGGATTTCCAAGTAGACCACAGGGCTGTATACTGTCTTGGAATGTCCTCAGAAGGCTCCGTCATTGAGCAGGTAACAGAGTAAAAACCTTAGAGTCCTTTCTTTCAAATGGAAGAGGGGAAGACAGGGATAGAAGAAACTATTCAAACTTCATCTTATTTCCTTGTGGTTTGTGGTCTCCTCCTCCTCTTCTGCCTCCTCAGAAGCCTCTTCTCCCTCCAAAGCCTCCCTGGCCTCGGCCTCCAAATCCACCTCGGCCGCCACCTCGGCCTCCTCCTCGGCCACCGAAGCCACCTTCACCCTTAGGCTTGGCCCAGTCCAAAGTACTTTGTTTCCATCGATTTCACCATCTTCCATGGCCTCCTTGGCAGCTTTGGCCTCTTACTCGCTGTTGAACTCTACAAAACCAAACCCCTTAGAGGATCCAGTCTCTCGGTCAGTGACTATCCTTGCATGAATAGAGCCATCAAATGACTCCTTTAATGTCTCTTCTGTAGTATCCTCAGATAGACCTTTGACAAAGAGAGTTTTGGATGGATGGCTTCTTGCATTAGGTTGTCCCCTGGGTCCTTGCAACTCCAGCCTGATGGCTCTGCCCTCAGTTTCCCTTTTATTACATGAATTTAAAGCTTCTTTAGCATCTTCAAATGATACAAATTCTATAAATGCATACCCTTTAGATTTGCCACTTTGGTTCTGGGGCACTTTGATAAACGTTGCCTTCTCAAATACTTCCTGAAGAGTTTCTTCCGTTGCACTATAGGAGAGGTTGCTTAAAACCAGGGTTTTTGATTCACCAGTTCAAGTGCTATTCTTTCCACCTCTATAGTCTTGACTTTGACCTTTCTCTCCGGTATAGTACAGGGAAATGGATCGCCCATCTATCTCTGTTCCCTGCTTTTCTTCCAAGGTTCTCTCTGCCTCATCTTCTGTCTTAAATTCAATATAAGCAATACCTTTACTCTTTCCATCCTTGCTGACTAATCTGATCTCCACAGCATCTTCAAACACTTCTTTTAATTCTTCCTGAGTAACTTTATAAGGAAGATTTTTAGCCAAAAGTGTTCTCGCATCTCGTTCTTTCTTACTGTCTTTCCCCTTTGGTTTTTCTAGTTTAATTTCATTGCCAAAGACTTTTAAACCAGTGAGTTCCAAGGCTTTTTCCAGGTCTTCAGCAGATTCAAAATCCACATAGCCAAACTTCCTAGACACACCAATTCTGACATCAACAACTGCAAGATCATTTTTCACAAAAAGGTCACTGATACCCGTTTTCAATTCAGGAGCAGATTTACTGAAGTTCAGGTTTCCAACAAAGAGATTGAAAGATGTAGTTGGTTCTGTGGCTTCCACTTTCTGTTTCTTGGCTTCGGGAGCTGCTTTTTGTTTGGCCATTTCCTTCTTTTGCTTTCCAGATGCTTCTTTGACAAGTTCTTCCTCCTCGTCCTCCTCCTCCTGGTCGTCCTCCTCCTCCTCCTCCTCGTCATCCTCCTCATCTTCATCTTCAGCAGTGCTCTTTGCCTTCACAGGAGCAGATTTTGCTGGAGCTTTCTTTCCTTTGGCTGGTGCAGTCTCCATAGCTTCTTCTTCAGAGTCATCCTCGTCATCCTCGTCATCCTCATCATCGTCTTCACCGTCATCCTCATCCTTGTCATCCTCGTCATCCGAGGCAGGAGCAGCAGCTGCTTTCATCACCACGGACTCGAATTCATCCTCCTCCTCCTCTTCATCCTCCTCCTCCTACTCTTCACTGTCATCTTCATCTTCCTCATCACTGTCTTCCTTCTTGGCATTCTTGCCATTCTTTGCTCCCTTGGCTGGAGCGGCTGCTCCCTTCTTACCAGGGGTTGCTACCAATGCTTTGCCTGGTGTGGCTCCCTTTTTGCCAGGTGTTGCTACTGCTTTGGCAGGTGTAACTGTCTTCTTGGCTGGTGTAGCAGCTGTCTTTTTTCCAGGGGTGACAACTGCTTTCTTTGCCGATGTGGCAAATGCAACCTTTTTTGTTGGGGAAACCATCATCTTCTTTGCTGGAGTTGTGGTAGACTTTTTGCCTTTTTTCTGAGGAATAACAATCTCTTCTCCACTGCTATCATCCTCTTCATCTTCTGACATTTCCTCATCTTCACTATCTTCTTCTACCTCCTTTGGGAGAGGAGCCATTTTCTTGGGGTCACCTTGATTTTTACCGGCCTTTGCAAGCTTTACCATGATAGAGGCTTAGGACTGCGGAGTGTGTGGCGAGGGAGTGGCGCAGATGAGCCCAGAAGAAGCGAAGCAACGTCGATGGCGGCCGCTGATCGCAGAGCTCGTAGGCTTGGCTGCCAGCTAGAGCTCGAGACTCGACAATTCTTTTTTTAATTTTCTGTATCGTAATTAAAATCTATGACCTAAACCAATTTTTATAAATATGTAATAATGGAATAAACTCAGAGTATTTAAATTATTATTCTTATTGATACATTTTGAGTCATCCATTTCTATAAAGAAAATTCAAATGTATTTTAACTAAATTCTATAAAATTTTACTGCATTCTTGTGCTAAACACTGGGATTGTGAGGCAGGTGTGGAGGTCTTTGCCTTCTTGGAGGTCACAGTTGATGAAGGAAAACATTAAATAGGTAATCATGGGACTTCTGAATGCTACAACTGGGGGGAAACAAGCAACTATAGGAGCATATGAAAATATGATTTAACTTAAACAGAAGAGCCATCACCTCATGACTTAGGAAATGGTCCATTGTGGCCAATAAACTTTTCCACTCACCAGAGTCAGAACTAACTCTTTCTACACAAACCAATTCAGCAGGGCAAGGGCCAACCTAGTTAGCTCTATTGGTAATAGTCTGGAGCTATTGAAGTAGAAATTTTAGTTCCATTTTAGATCACTTGGCTTCCCGCAAGAGAACACTCTCCTCTCTCCCCACCCTACCCTGGCTAGTTGCCCCGGTCTCCAGCAAAATGTGTAAAATGGAAACTGCGTATAAGTATATGAATGAGTCGGCATAAACTCTCCTTCACTGGCAAGTCTAAGGAAAAGGTCCTGCTGATTAGGTCAACAGCTGCATTTGCATGTGACTATGAAACCTATTATTACTCAGACAATACTTGGAAACATCCTTGAATGTAAAAAAGAAGTTGAGATAGTGCCAGTTGTTTATTAAAATGCTTTTTAAATATTTGGAGTAAAGAAGAAGTGATATTTCATGGAGTCTAGAGCCAGAATTATGTATATTAAAAGCCATATTAAACTTTTCAAAACTATTCTGCTAAGCAAGAAAATGAAGGTAGACAGGTCTTAATAAAAGCTTTTAGAATGGGCAATCAGAGTATTCCTTACACATGGCAATCAAAAATATCTGTAGATTGAATGAATTACTGCAAAGCTGAATCAGTGGGCTTGGGTTCTTGCCGTGTAAAACACCTTATGAAGAACCTAGTTTGCCTTATAACAGGATACACAAGATCTAATTGCATGGACAAGATAGCATTTATCTCCATTTTACTCTTGATGCCCACTTTTCAGTGGTCATTTCAGCTTTAACTTCCTCTCAAGGAGAAAGTGATAATATAACAGGATCTTTTCCAGACCATGTTCCCAGACGTTGGTAAGATTATTGGCTTGAAAGAAAGCACACAGCAGCCCTGACTGTAAGTCCCCTGGGCATGAAGTAGCAGCTCTCTGCTGACGTGCTGCAGTATGAGGGTAAGAAGAAGCAGAGTATTAAAGGAAGAAGAAGCTGCTTATTCCAAACTGTTAATGATCGAGACCCTCTAATACATAAACAGTAAGACACGGATCACAGGCTTGATCGTGTCCTAGATAAAATCCCTAAAAATAAGAGCCTAAATGTCCACCTTATGTCTGGCATTCTGTGTGTCCCTTCAGCGTACATCTTTGTCTATGGTTTACCTATTTTGGACATATGAATGTCTTGACAGCTGGCAAAAAGCTAGTATTGGGATCAAAACGTTCAAACTGAGAGCAAGAGAATATTTTCAAATGAGTGCTAGATAGTTTCATTCCTCAATCCCTTGTTAGGTCTGTGCCCCTTATCAGCAGAAAGTGACCAGAGAAGTCATTGCCCCTCTTTCCCCAAGACTGAGAAATGATCAAAAAATGGGGGAACTGAAACAGTGAGCAATCAGTCAAATCCATTTCACCTGCATTCACTAATTAAGGTCATCTACAGAAGACTTGCTTATCCTCCAAGCAGCACCTAAACAATAAGATGTTGCCCCAGTTGTTTTCCAGGAACTGGGGTCAGCTGTGTCTAGTTTGAGCTTAGCTATTAAGACAGGTTAGGACCACTGGCCCTACAAATGGGCATAAGCAAGGGTCTGCTTGGTGATCTTTTGACGTCAGAGGGCATAAAACTCCACCCTCAGGTCATGCTAAGCAACTCCACTTTTAAATGTGCAGAGGAATGTAGCTTAGTTACCTCTGCACAGAACTGCGGTTACTGCACCTTCTTCTAATCACCTTTAGCCACGCTCCCCATTCCTCAGACGGCCCTACTTATTTACTCTTTATTCCACAAATACCCTAGCCCTCTGCCCTTGGGAAGGCATATCTGAGATTTGTTCTTCTCTCCTCACTTTGCTGCCTTGCGAATAAACCCTCTCTTTCTTTTTTCTTTCTTTTTTTTTTTAACATCTTTATTGGAGTATAATTGCTTTACAATGGTGTGTTAGTTTCTGCATATGCATGTATCCCAATATCTCTTCCCTCTTGTGACTCCCGCCCTCCCACCCACCCTATCCCACCCCTCTAGGTGATCACAAAGCACCGAGATGATCTCCCTGTGCTATGCGGCTGCTTTCCATTAGCTATTTTACATTTCATAGTATATATAAGTCCATGTCATTCTCTCACTTCATCCCAGCTTACCCTTCACCCTTCCCATGTTCTCAAGTCCATTCTCTAGTAGGTCTGTGTCTTTATTCCTGTCCTGCCCCTAGGTTCTTCATAACCACTTTTTTTTGTTTGTTTTAGATTCCATATATATGTGTTAGCATACAGTATTTGTTTTTCTATTTCTGACTTATTTCACTCTGTATGACAGACTCTATCTAGGTCCATTCACCTCACTACAAATAACTCAGTTTCACTTCTTTTTATGGCTGAGTAATATTCCATTGTATATATGTGCCACATCTTCTTTGTCCAATCATCTGTTGATGGACACATAGGTTGATTCCATGTCCTAGCTATTGTAAATAGAGCTACAATGAACATTTTGGTACATGACAGTTTTTGAATTATGGTTTTTCTCAGGGTATATGCTCAGTAATGGGATTGCTGGGTCATATGGTAGTTCCATTTTTAGTTTTTTAAGGAACCTCCATACTGTTCTCCATAGTGGCTGTATCAATTTACATTCTCACAAACAGTGCAAGAAGGTTCCCTCTTCTCCACACCCTATCCAGCATTTATTGTTTGTAGATATTTTGATGATGGCTGTTCTGACTGGTGTGAGGTGATACCTCACTGTAGTTTTGACTTGCATTTCTCTAATGATTAGTGATGTTGAGCATTCTTTCATGTGTTTGTTGGCAATCTGTATATCTTCTTTGGAGAAATGTCTATTTAGGTCTTCTGCCCATTTTTGGATTGGGCTGTTTGGTTTTTGATATTGAGCTGCAAGAGCTGCTTCTAAATTTTGGAGATTAATCCTTTGTCAGTTGCTTCACTTGCAAATATTTTCTCCCATTCTGAGGGTTGTCTTTTCGTCTGGTTTATAGTTTCCTTTGCTATGCAAAAATTTTAAGTTTAATTAGGTCTCATTTGTTTCTTCTTGTTTTTATTCCCATTTCTCTAGGAGGTGGGTCAATAAGAATCTTGCTGTGATTTATGTCATAGAGTGTTCTACCTATGTTTTCCTCTAAGAGTTTGATAGTGTCTGGCCTTACATTTAGGTCTTTAGTCCATATTGAGTTTATTTTTCTGTATGGTGTTACGGAGTGTTCTAATTTCATTAATTTACATGTAGCTGTCCAGTTTTCCTAGCACCATTTATTGAAGAGGCTGTCTTTTCTCCATTGTATATTCTTGCCTCCTTTATCAAAGATAAGGTGACCATATGTGCATGGGTTTATCTCTGGGCTTTCTATCCTGTTCCATTAATCTATATTTCTGTTTTTGTGCCAGTACCAAACTTTCTTGATTACTGTCACTTTCTAGTATAGTCTGAAGTCAGGGAGCATGATTCCTCCAGCTCCGTTTTTCTTTCTCAAGATTGCTTTGGCTATTCGGGGTCTTTTCTGTTTCCATACAAATTGTAAAATGTTTTGTTCTAGTTCTGTAAAAAATGACAGTGGTAGTTTGATAGGGATTGCACTGAATCTGTAGATTGCTTTAGGTAGTATAGTCATTTTCACAATGTTGATTCTTCCAATCCAAGAATATGGTATATCTCTCCATCTGTTTGTATCATCTTTAATTTCTTTCATCAGTATCTTATAGTTTTCTGCATAAAGGCCTTTGTCTCCTTAGGTAGGTTTATTCCTAGGTAGTTTATTCTTTTTGTTGCAGTGGTAAATGGAAGTGTTTCCTTAATTTTTCTTTCAGATATTTCATCATTAGTGTATAGGAATGCAAGAGATTTCTGTGCATTAATTTTGTATCCTGCTAATTTACCAGGTTCATTGATTAGCTCTAGTAATTTTCTGGTAACATCTTTAAGATTCTCTATGTAGAGTATCATGTCATCTGCAAACAGTGACAGCTTTACTTCTTCTTTTCTGATTTGGATTCCTTTTATTTCTTTTTCTTCTCTGATTGTTGTGGCTAAAACTTCCAAAACAATGTTGAATAATAGTGGTGAGAGTGGGCAACCTTGTCCTGCTCCTGATCTTAGTGGAAATGGTTTCAGTTTTTCACCATTGAGAACAATGTTGGCTGTGGGTTTGTCATATATGGCCTTTATTATGTTGAGGTAAGTTCTCTCTATGCCTACTTTCTGGAGAGTTTTTATCATAAATGGGTGTTGTATTTTGTCAAAAGCTTTTTCTGCATCTATTGAGATGATCATATGGTTTTTTGTCTTCAACTTGTTAATATGGTGTATCACATTGATTGATTTCCATATATTGAAGAATCCTTGCATTCCTGGGAGAAACCCCGCTTGATCATGGTGTATGATCCTTTTAATGTGCTGTTGGATTCTGTTTGCTAGTATTTTGTTGAGGATTTTTGCATCTATGTTCATCAGTGATATTGGTCTGTAGTTTTCCTTCTTTGTGACATCTTTGTCTGGTTTTGGTATCAGGGTGATGGTGGCCTTGTAGAATGAGTTTGGGAGTGTTCCTCTCTCTGCTATATTATGGAAGAGTTTGAGAAGGATAGGTGTTAGCTCTTCTCTAAATGTTTGATAGAATTCGCCTGTGAAGCCATCCAGAACTTTGCTTTTGTTTGTTGGAAGATTTTTAATCGCAGTTTCAATTTCAGTGCTTGTGTTTGGTCAGTTCATAGTTTCTGTTTCCTCCTGGTTCAATCTCAGAAGGTTGTACTTTTCTAAGTATTTGTCCGTTTCTTCCAGGTTGTCCATTTTATTGGCATAGAGTTGCTTGTAGTAATCTCTAATGATCCTTTGTATTTCTGCAGTGTCAGTTGTTACTTCTACTTTTTCATTTCTAATTCTATTGATTTGAGTCTTCTCTCTTTTTTCTTGATGAGTCTGGCTATTGGTTTATCAATTTTGTTTATCTTCTTGAAGACCAGCTTTTAGTTTTATTGAGCTTTGCTATTGTTTTCCTCATTTCTTTTTCATTTATTTCTGCTCTGATCTTTATGATTTCTTTCCTTCTGCTAACTTTGGAGTTTTTGGTTCTTCTTTCTCTAATTGCTTTAGGTGTAAGTTTAGGTTTATTTGAGATGTTTCTTGTTTCTTAAGGTAGGATTGTATTGCTATAAACTTCCCTCCTGGAACTGCTTTTGCTGCATCCCATAGGTTTTGGGTGGTCGTGTTTTCATTGTCATTTGTTTCTAGGTTTTTTGTTTTTTTTTTTTCTTTTTGCGGTATGTGGGCCTCTCACTGTTGTGGCCTCTCCCGTTGCAGAGCACAGGCTCTGGACATGCAGGCTCAGCAGCCATGGCTCATGGGCCTAGCTGCTCTGCAACATGTGGGATCTTCCCGGACCGGGACATGAACCCTTGTCCCCTGTATTGGCAGACGGACTCTCAACCACTGCGCCACCAGGGAAGCTCTGCTTCTAGGTATTTTTTGATTTCCTCTTTGATTTCTTCAGTGATCTCTTGGTTATTAAGTAGTGTATTCTTTAGCCTCCATGTGTTTGTATTTTTTGCAGATTTTTTCCTGCAATTGATATCTACTCTCATAGTGTTGTGGTCGGAAAAGATACTTGATACGATTTCAATTTTCTTTCAATCTTGTTTAATGTGTCATTTAAAGCTTGTGTTTCTTTATTTGTTTTCATTTTGGATGATCTGTCCATTGGTGAAAGTGGGGTGTTAAAGTCCCCTACTATGATTGTGTTACTGTCGATTTCCCCTTTTATGGCTGTTAGCATTTGCCTTGTGTATTGAGGGGCTCCTATGTTGGGTGTATAAATATTTACAGTTGTTATACCTTCTTCTTGGATTGATCCCTTCATCATGATATAGTATCCTTCTTTGTCTCTTGTACTAGTTTTTATTTTAAAGTCTATTTTGCCTGATATGAGAATTGCTACTCTAGCTTTCTTTTGATTTCCATTTGCATGTAATATCTTTTTCCATCCCCTCACTTTCAGTCTGTATGTGTCCCTAGGTCTGACGTGGGTCTCTTGTAGACAGCATACATATGGGTCTTGTTTTTGTATCCATTCAGTCAGTCTATGTCTTTTGGTGAGAGCATTTAAACCATTTACCTTTAAGGTAATTATCGATATGTATGTTCCTATGACCATTTTCTTAATTGTTTTGGGTTTGTTATTTTATGTCTTTTCCTTCTCTTGTGTTTCCTGCCTAGAGAAGTTCCTTTAGCATTTATTGTAAAGCTGGTTTGGTGCGGCTGAATTCTCTAAGGTTTTGCCTTCCTGTAAAGGTTTTAATTTCCCCATCGAATCTGAATGAGATCCTTGCTGGGTAGGGTAATCTTGGTTGTAGGTTTTTCCTTTTCATCACTTTAAATATGTTCTGACAATCCTTTCTGGCTTGCAGCATTTATGCTGAAAGATCAGCTGTTAACCTTATGTGGATTCACTTGTATGTTACTTGTTGTTTTTCCCTTGCTGCTTTTAATATGTTTTCTTTGTATTTTATTTTTGATAGTTTGATTAATATGTTTCTTGGTGTGTTTCTCCTTGGATTTATCCTGTATGGGACTCTCTGTGCTTCCTGGACTAGATTAACTATTTCCTTTCCCATATTAGAGAAGTTTTCAACTATAATCTCTTCAAATATTTTCTCAGCCCCTTTCTTTTTCTCTTCTTCTGGGAACCCTATAATTTGAATGTAGGTGCATTTAATGTGGTCCCAGAGTTCTCTGAGACTGTCCTCAATTATTTTCATTCTTTTTTCTATATTCTGCTCTGTGATAGTTATTTCCACTATTTTATCTTCCAGGTCTCTTATTCGTTTTTCTGCCTCAGTTATTCTGCTATTGATTCCTTCTAGAGAATTTTTAATTTAATTTATTGTGCTGTTCATCATTGTTTGTTTGCTCTTTAGTTCTTCTAGTTCCTTGTTAAACATTTCTTGTATTTTCTCCATTGTATTTCCAAGATTTTGGATCATCTTTACTATCATTATTCTGAATTCTTTTTCAGGTAGACTGCCTATTTCCTCTTCACTTAGGTCTGGTGGCTATTTACCTTGCCCCTTCATCTGCTGTGTGTTTCTCTGTCTTCTCATTTTGCTTCACTTACTGTGTTTGGGGTCTCCTTTTCACAGGCTACAGTTTTGTAGTTCTTGTTGTTTTCGGTGTCTGCCCCCAGTGGCTATGGTTGGTTCAGTGTGTTGTGTAAGCTTCCTGGTGGAGAGGACTAGTGCCTGTGTTCTGGTGGATGAGGCTGGATCTTGTCTTTCTGGTAGGCAGGACCATGTCTGGTGTGTTTTGGGATGTCAGTGACCTTATGTTCATTTTAGGCAGCCTTTCTGCTAGTGAGTGGGATTGTGTTCCTGTCTTGCTAGTTGTTTGGCAACGGGTGCCCAGCACTGTAGCTTGCTGGTCATTGAGTGGAGCTGGGTCTTGGAATTCAGATGGAGATCTCTGGGAGATTTTCATCATTTGATATTGCCTGGAGCTGGGAGGTCTCTGGTGGAGTAATGTCCTGAACTTGGCTCTCCCACCTCAGAGGCACAGGCTTGACACCTGGCCGGAGCACCAAGACCCTGTCATCCACACAGCAACTCGGCTCACTCTCCAGTTCTAAACCCTCTCTTTCTTGCAAACATCAGCATCTCAGCATTTTGGCTTCATGCACATCTGGTTAAACAAACATGGTTTGGAAACAATTTCTATTATGACACTTCTCTCTCCTTCATGAACAATAACCCTTAGGGAAACTTGGGATTTTCTTCTGCCAGACGAGCTCAACCAGGGCCTTTTAATCCATCTAATAGCCTTGATTTCCAAAGGAGGAAGAATTGTGTTCTCAATCTTTTTCCAGGGGTTATAACTCAGGAGAAGAGTATTTGACTGCAATCTTTATCTTCCTGGAAGACTAAATAGCCCCTTATTCAAATCCCCCACTACTCCTGGAACTGCATTCTACTTTCACAAACTAAAGAATAGTTAGGAATTCTATGACAAACAAAGAATATTGCCCTGTTACACACCTCCCCTGGAATATTGGATATTTGTTTGGTGTGTTTTGTTCTTATAGAATCATAAATAAAAGCATTTCAAATAAATATTCCCAAAACAAAGCCAATCTGCTTCAATGTGACTTGTAATCTCCTCTGGTAAGCAAAGCAGTCACTCATAACTTTTATACTGCAATTTTCTTGGAAAACGATATAAAAAAGCCACCTCCCCCACCCCAGTTTTGTTCTGCTTGCTGGGTATTCCAATGTACAGGGTGACATTTAAAAACCTCCTGATTAGTTGTACATGTCAAACTGAATCCACTTAATTTCTTATTTTGTCTTTACCTAGAGTACGAATCTACAGGAAACTGTGTCCCTTTCCTTCCTTCATCTCCTTTTCTTTGTGTATGAGTCTTCTCAGGCTGCCATAATAAAATACCACAGACTGGGTGACTTAGAAATTTATTTTTCATGGTTGTGGAGGCTGGAAGTCCCAGATCCAGTCCAGCAGGGTTTGGTTTCTGGTGGGAAATCTCTTCCCAGCTTATGGTCGGCCACCTCCTCACTATGGCCTCACATGGCCTTTCCTCTCAGCACATACAGAAAGAGAGACATCACTCTCTCTTCCTCTTCTTATGAGGTCACCAATCCTATGGAATTAGGGCCCCATACTTCTGGCCTCATTTAACCTCAGTTACCTCATAAAGGCCCTATCTCTCAGTATAGTCACATTGGGGGACTTCAACATATGAATTTTGGAGGGACACAGTGCAGTCCATAGCACCTTCCTTATGTCTTCACTATCCCCTGAATTCAATGTTTCATTCCTGTGACTGTTGATAAACTTTTCATAGCAATACACTTATTCAATATCTAAATGCTAGGAGGTAAGGATGATGACAGACTAGGACATGATATTACTGTCATTAACAAATTGCAATCATCTCAAGGATGTTACTTCTTTCTTACCAGAAAGAACA
This sequence comes from Phocoena sinus, assembly GCF_008692025.1. Lineage (NCBI taxonomy): Eukaryota > Metazoa > Chordata > Mammalia > Artiodactyla > Phocoenidae > Phocoena > Phocoena sinus. The sequence goes on from NC_045779.1 coordinate 29,403,074, forward strand.
TAAATAAACTAATATCAGCCTAAGAACATGCTCCCTCTCCTGCATTTATTCTTATTAAACCAAAGAAGTTAAAGTCAGAAAAAAAATAAGGTCAAAATAAAGGAGAAACTGCAGGCACATTACTGGTATCTAAACTTCCAGTTGATGAGCAAAACCACAGCCAGAGAACTGCCTGTAACCTCAGGACCTCTGGCTCAAGCAGAATTGATCAAGAAGCAGATGGGTACATTTTTCTATTTTCATTTCAAGAAATGTTAGTTCCTAGGGTCATAAGAAATTTAATTTTAAATATTCAATATAATGGTAGATTGCTATAAACTAATATAGTCTCATCAATAAATACAATTATGCTTTGATTAATTTATGATCCATTTTTCTAAAAAATTAGAAAATTGATTATTACCAAACAAACTTTACAGAAAAGAAAAACACAACATTATCATTGGGAAAATTCACAAGAGCCACGTTACATAAGTTTTACTTCCTGAGATTTGTCCTGACAATAAATTCTAGTTAGCAGCAAACTTCTTTCTAAATAATATCATTTAATGAAGTTCAAAGAGCAGAAAATTAAATTACATCAAATAAGCTTTCAATAGTAAGACAAAGCTTATTTTATAAGTTCTTCATCTAAAAACATATCTATAATGTATATGAGAGCTTGGTTATATTGCCAACCTGGAACTTTAAACAGGAGTATCTGCCTGCATGACACTATAATTAAAACTTTTCTATAGTCCAAATTGCTTATTGGAGGTCTCCAGCAGAACTAAGTAACATCTTCTTCAGGCTAAAGACTATATTCATAAAAGTCAATGTGTAGCCATTTTTTCTATTGACTCTCTCTTGACCTCAGGCTGTGGATAAATAAATGTAACCTCACTGTATCATGAAGTAACTGCTATTTGTTGAATACTATATACATACATACAGGTATAAATGTACACTATGTATATTTACCCATATATATATATACACTTATAGATATATACAGATGTATTAATATATATGTATACATACATATAATTTAATTTTCTCAACAGCTCTGTTGTGTAGGAATCAACCATTATCTTAATTATTGGTCGGGGAAACTGACACTTAGGCAGTAAATGGTGGATCTGAGCCCCAAATCTGGTTAGGTTATCTTCAAAATTTGGACTTCCCCATTTTCCTTCAGTGCTTTTCACTATGCTTGTTGTAAGTTTGACAATGTTCTAGGGTCTGTGGAGGGTTTAAAAGAAGGATAAAAATTTTCAATATCTTGAACAAATTTTAAACTTTGTTTTGATAACAAGATAAATCTTATGAAACTATAATAAAGAATTACAATATCTAAAAGCTTTTGGATGCTTTATGTCAGACACTGTCCTAAACTCTTTTTTGTTTGTTTGTTTGTTTGTTTATACTGCAGGCTCTTATTAGTCATCAATTTTATAAACATCAGTGTATACATGTCAATCACAATCACCCAATTCAGCACACCACCATCCCCATGCCACAGCGGTTTTCCCCCCTTGGTGTCCATACGTTTGTTCTCTACATCTGTGTCTCAACTTCTGCCCTGCAAACCGGTTCATCTGTACCATTTTTCTAGGTTCCACATACATCCATTAATATATGATATTTGTTTTTCTCTTTCTGACTTACTTCACTCTGTATGACAGTCTCTAGATCCATCCATGTCTCAACAAATGACTCAATTTCGATCCTTTTTATGGCTGAGTAATATTCCACTGTACATATTTACCACATCTTCTTTATCCATTCATCTGTTGATGGGCATTTAGGTTGCTTCCGTGACCTGGTTATTGTAAACAGTGCTGCAATCAACATTGGTGTGCATGTGTCTTTTGAATTATGGTTTTTTCTGGGTATATTCTCAGTAGTGGGATTGCTGTATCATATGGTAATCCTCTTTTTAGATTTTTAAGGAACCTCCATACTGTTCTCCATAGTGGTTGTATCAATTTACATTCCCACCAACAGTACAAGAGGGTTCCCTTTTCTCCACACCCTCTCCAACATTTGTTGTTTGTACATTTTCTGATGATGTGCATTCTAACTGGTGTGAGGTGATACCTCATTGTAGTTTTGATTTACAATTCTCTAATAATTAATGGTGTTCAGCAGCTTTTCATGTGCTTGTTGGCAATCTGTATGTCCTCTTTGGAGAAATGTCTATTTAGGTCTTCTGCCCATTTTTGGATTGTGCTGTTTGTTTCTTTAATATTGAGTTGCATGAGCTGTTTATATATTTTGGAGATTAATCCTTGGTATGTTGATTCATTTGCAAATATTTTCTCCCATTCTGAGGGTTGTCTTTTCATCTTGTTTATGGTTTCCTTTGCTGTGCAAAAGATTTGAAGTTTCGTTTGGTCCCATTTTTTTATTTTTGCTTTTATTTCCATTACTCTAGGAGGTGGATCCAAAAAGATCTTACTGTGATTTATGTCAAAGAGTGTTCTTCTTATGTTTTCCTCTAAGAGTTTTATAGTATCTGGTCTTACATTTCGGTCTCGAATCCATTTTGAGTTTATTTTTGTGTGTGGCGTTAGGGAGTATTCTAATTTCATTCTTTTACATGTAGCTGTCCAGTTTTCCCAGCACCATTTATTGAAGAGACTGTCTTTTCTCCATTGTATATCTTTGCCTTCTTTGTCATAGATTAGTTGACCAGAGGTGTGTGAGTTTATCTCTGGGCTTTCTATCTTGTTCCATTGATCTATGTTTCTGTTTTTGTGCCAGTACCATATTGTCTTGATTACTGTAGCTTTGTAGTATAGCCTGACGTCAGGGAGTCTGATTCCTCCAGCTCTGTTTTTTTCCCTCAAGACTGCTTTGGCTATTCAGGGTCTTTTGTGTCTCCATACAAATTTTAAGATGATTTGTTCTAGTTCCATAAAAAAATGCCATTGATAATTTTATAGGGATTGCATTGAATTTGTAGATTGGTTTGAGTAGTATAGTCATTTTCACAATATCGATTCTTCCAATCAAAGAACATGATATATCTCTCTATCTGTTGGTATCATCTTTAATTTCCTTCATCAGTGTCTTATAGTTTTCTGCATACAGGTCTTTTGTCTCCCTATGTAAGTTTATTCCTAGATATTTTATTCTTTTTGTTGCAATGGTAAATAGGAGTGTTTCCATAATTTCTCTTTCAGATGTTTCATCATTAGTATATAGGAATGCAAGAGATTTCAGTGCATTAATTTTGTATCCTGCAACTTTACCAAATTCATTGATTAGCTCTAGTAGTTATCTGGTAGCATTTTTAGGATTCTCTATGTATAGTATCATGTCATCTGCAAACAGTGACAGTTTTACTTCTTCTTTTCCAATTTGTATTCCTTTTATTTCTTTTTCTTCTCTGATTGCCGTGGCTAGGACTTCTAAAACTATGTTGAATAATAGTGGTGAGAGTGGACATCCTTGTCTCATTCCTGAACTTACAGGAAATGTTTTCAGTTTTTCACCACTGAGAATGATGTTTACTGTGAGTTTGTCATATATGGCCTTTATTATGTTGAGGTGGGTTCCCTCTATGCTCACTTTCTGGAGAGTTTTTATCATAAATGGGTGTTGATTTTGTCAAAAGCTTTTTCTGCATCTATTGAGATGATCATATGGTTTTTATTCTTCAATTTGTTAATATGGTGTATCACATTGATTGATTTGCAAATATTAAAGAATCCTTGCATCCCTGGGCTAAATCCCACTTGATCATGGTATATGATCCTTTTAATGTATTGTTGGATTCTGTTTCCTAGTATTTTGTTGAGGATTTTTGCATGTATATTCATCAGTAATTTTCTTTTTTTGTAGTATCTTTGTCTGGTTTTGGTATCAGGGTGATGGTGTCCTCAGAGGATGAGTTTGGGAGTGTTCCTTCCTCTGCAAATTTTTGGAAGAGTTTGAGAAGGATGGGTGTTAGCTCTTCTCTAAATGTTTGATAGAATTAACCTGTGAAGCCATCTGGTCCAGCACTTTTTTTTGTTGGAAGATTTTTAATCACAGTTTCAATTTCATTACTTGTGATTGGTCTGTTCATATTTTCTGTTTCTTCCTGGTTCAGTCTTAGAAGGTTATACCTTTCTAAGAAGTGGTCCATTTTTTCCAGGTTGTCCATTTTATTGGCACAGAGTTGCTTGTAGTAGTCTCTTAGGATGCATTGTGTTTCTGCAGTGTCTGTTGTAACTTCTCCTATTTCATTTCTAATTTTATTGACTTGCATCCTCTCCCTCTTTTTCTTGATGAATCTGGCTAATGGTTTATCAATTTCATTTATCTTCTCAAAGAACCAGCTTTTAGTTTTATTGATCTTTGCTATTATTTCCTTCATTTCAGTAACATTGTTACTGTTTTCTTTGTTTCTATTTCATTTATTTCTTCTCTGATCTTTATGATTTCTTTCTTTCTGCTAATTTTGGGTTTTGTTTGTTCTTCTTTCTCTAGTTCCTTTAGGTGTACGGTTAGATTGTTTATTTACAATTTTTCTTGTTTCTTGAGGTAGGCTTGTATAGTTATAAACTTCCCTCTTAGAACGGCTTTTGCTGCATCCCATAGGTTTTGGACTGTCGTGTTTTCATTGTCATTTGTCTCTAGGTATTTTTTTGATTTCCTCTTTGATTTCTTCAGTGATCTCTTGGTTATTTAGTAACGTATTGTTTAGCCTCCATGTGTTTGAGTTTTTTACATTTTTTCCCTGTAATTCATTTCTAATCTCATAGCATTGTGGTCAGAAAAGATGTTTGATGTGACTTCAGTTTTCTTAAATTTACTGAGGCTTGATTTGTGACCCAAGATGTGATCTATCCCGGAGGATGTTCCATGTGTGCTTCAGAAATGTAATCTGCTGTTTTTGGATGGAATGTCCTATAAATATCAATTAAATCTATGTGGTCTATTTCCTTTTTTTTTTTTTTTTTTTTTTCCGCATGCAGGCCCCTCACTGTTGTGGCCTCTCCCATTGCAGAGCACAGGTTCCGGATGTGCAGGCTCAGCAGCCATGGCTCACGGACCCAGCCACTCCACGGCATGTGGGATCTTCCCGGACTGGAGCACGAACCCATGTTCCCTGCATCGGCAGGAGGACTCTCAACCACTGCACCACCAGGGAAGCCCTATGTGGTGTATCGTGTCATTTAAAGCTTCTGTTTCCTTATTCATTTTCTGTTTGGATGATCTGTCCATTGGCGTAAGTGAGGTGTTAAAGTCCCCTACTATTATTGTGTTACTGTTAATTTCCTCTTTTATAGCTGTTAGCAGTTGCCTTATGTATTGAGGTGCTCCTATGTTGGGTGCATATATATTTATAATTGTTATATCTTCTTCTTGGATTGATCCCTTGATCATTATGTAGTGTCCTTCCTTGTCTCTTGTAACATTATTTTAAAGTCTATTTATCTGATATGAGTATAGCTACTCCAGCTTTCTTTTGATTTCCATTTGCATAGAATATCTTTTTCCATCCCCTCACTTTCAGTCTGTATGTGTCCCTAGGTCTGAAGTGTGTCTCTTGTAGACAGCATATATATGGGTCTTGTTTTTGTATCCATTCAGCAAGCCTGTGTCTTTTGGTTGGAGCATTTAATCCATTCCCGTTTAAGGTAATTATCAATATGTATGCTCCTATGACCATTTTCTTGATTGTTTTGGGTTTGTTTTTGTAGGTCCTTTTCTTCTCTTGTGTTTCCCACTTAGAGAAGTTCCTTTAGCATTTGTTGTAGAGCTGGTTTGGTGGTGCTAAATTCTCTTAGCTTTTGCTTTTCTGTAAAGCTTTTGATTTCTCCATCAAATCTGAATAAGATCCATGCTGGGTAGAGTAATCTTGGTTGTAGGTTCTTCCCTTTCATCACTTTAAGTATATCATGCCACTCCTTTCTGGCTCATAGAGTTTCTGCTGAGAAATCAGCTGTTAACCTTATGGGAGTTCCCTTGTATGTCATTTTTCATTTTTCCCTTGCTGCTTTCAATAATTTTTCTTTGTGTTTAATTTTTGCCAATTTGATTACTAAGTGTGTCGGCGGGTTTCTCTTTGGGTTTATCCTGTATGGGACTTGCTGCACTTCCTGGACTTGGGTGGCTATTTCCTTTCCCATGTTAGGAAATTTTCAACTATAATCTCTTCAAACATTTTCTCTGGTCCATTCTCTCTCTCTTCTCCTTCTGGGACCCCTATAATGTGAATGTTGTTGTGTTTAATGTTGTCTCAGAAGTCTCTTAGGCTGTCTTCATTTCTTTTCATTCTTTATTCTTTAGTCTGTTCTGTAGCAGTGAATTCCACTATTCTGTCTTCCAGGTCACTTATCCGTTCTTCTGCCTCAGTTATTCTGCTATTGATTCCTTCTAGTGTAGTTTTCATTTTAGTTATTGTATCATTCATCTCTGTTTGTTCTTTAATTTTTCTAGGTCTTTGCTAAACATTTCCTGCAGCTTCTCGATCTTTGCATCCATTCTTTTTCTGAGGTCCTGGATCATCCTCACTATAATTATTCTGAATTCTCTTTCTGGAAGGTTGCCTATCTCCATTTCATTTAGTTGTTTTGGGGGGGGGGTTTATCTTGTTCCTCCATCTGGTATATAACTGTCTGCCTTTTCATCTTGTCTGTCTTTCTGTGAATGTGTTTTTTGTTCCACACGCTGCAATATTGTAGTTCTTCTTGCTTCTGCTGTCTGCCCTCTGGTGGATGAGGCTCTGTCCTAAACTCTTGATGTGTAAGTATTCACTTAATACTTACAACAACCAATGGAGTGGTAGTAATAATTCACATTTTATGGATGAATGTTAAACAGTTATTAAGTGGCCAAGCTAGGATTTGAACCCAAGCAGTCGGATTCCAAAGCCCATGAATCTGGAAAAAGAAGATCCAGTGAATCAGAAAAGTATTCTCTGCCCAGCACAAGAGCACTTGATTATGATAAGAATTAAGTCCCCCACTACCCATTCCTTCAGCATTGGGGGGAACTGGTGATATAGGCATATCTGGGGAGTTTCAGCAGAGAAAATAATAGTTCTGTTTCTTTTCCTCCTAGGAGACAGATATTGGCTTGGCAGGGCCAATAAAGAGGCACAAGAGTTTCCTGGGTATACAAAATTTAGTCTGAGTATATACAATTTTGTCTCAAGAAAGTTAGGAGGTTGAAGATGGGAGGAAAGACACCCCCAAGTTCTTGTGTCAGCTGGGAAATAATAACACTAAATGGTTTCCAGGAATAGGATTTGGAGAGGATAGTGTCTATTCAGAAGTACTGTGTCTATTTCTTGGCTCACCATGAGTGTTAAATGAGTTATTGTTTGTCAATTGTCAATTGTCAGAGCCTGGCACATTGTAATCTCAATATCAGCATTTGTTCAGTAAAATAGATACCTATACTTAGTAGACAGGTTCATATCTTAAACCCATCATGTTTCTCCTTCCTCATACTCACTGTTTTATCTAACTCTCATGATTTCCCACATGCGTCACTGAAACTGATTCTTGTCTGGCTCCTGACTACATGAGGGTGGGGATAAGGTACCATAAATGAGGGGAGATTGGACAAGGACTTCTAAAACTAACAATGCAATGAAGCAAATCGTAACCAATGACTGGATGTTATGGTTAGTAAATGCTATGAGTTCAAAATCTCTGTGGGCAAAGTTGTGATGAATGTATAGAGGATGGAAGAAAGAATAGAAAGAGACATGGAAAGGAGGTGAAGGGGGCATTTCAGAAGACAGAAACAGTGTAGAGAAGATTCAGAAACTGGAAGCACATAGTTAGTCCAGAAACCATTATGTCCTTCAAGGTTTCTGCTTCATAAACCTGCTGCCTCTTACACTTTGAGTTCAGGTCAGAAAATGTGCACAAATGTGTCGATGAAATGAGAACACTGATTTCCTGAAAACTGTCATTTTTCCATGTCATTTTCCATTCTTAGCCTCTCCAGTCTCCCGTTAAAGTAATTTCTCTTTCTTATCAAAAATAAAATCTCAATTCCTTGAGCCTTGAGTTTTTATTGTTTATAAATATGCACTTTACTGATCCTTCTTGTCTCAGAGTTTCTGTTCTGTGTCTGAGGTCATTTCTAGGATGAGGAAATATTTATGATTTTAAAGTATTTTATTTGTTATGTAGTCTCTCTTTCAAGAGAGATAAAAACATTTTTTATTCTGAAAATATGGCTTTTCTTCCAAATTCCATCTGTGGACACCTGTTCCTCACTTGGTTTCCTGCACACACAATAATAGAAGCTCGCTCTGTTCTCTGAGCTGACACAATTTCAGGCAAAGATATTAAAGATTTTATTATATTCTGTAGAAATAAATAAAGCTCTTAACATTGTCTAGTATTGCTCCTGCAAATTATAAAAAGTTTATTAAATGGCACCCTGCAAATGCTCGCACCTCCACCACAGGCCAGAAATGTCCACGGGAAACTGCTGTTGGCTTCATGGCAGATCCTAACTCACGCAGTGGAAGTGACACTTCCAATTGGGTTGTCACTGGTTACTTTCGATTCTCTAGCTCCTTCACAATGCTTAAAATTTTCCTTTATCTCTGTTATTGCTACTATCTGTGTAAGTCTTCAGAATGTATGTTAACGCTTTTAAATTTTTATGGCTCCTCAGAAAAATATGAACAAGTCTTCTCAGCAGTTTTCATGGATTAGTGTTAGGCTTCGATCAATGAGGTCGGGAATACAATAAAGAGGGACTGAAATCAATCCTCTGCTTCCACCAAGTTGCTCCTCGTAGCACAGGGTGGGAGAAGAAATGCATTTGGTCCTCATTTCTCTTTCTCTTTCACTGCCTTTCTCTATTCTCACCCCCAAATGTGAAGAATGTCCCATTATGTTGTTTAACTTTGTGTCATTACACATTTCTGATTTTTTGTTTGTTTGTTTGTTGTTTCGGTTTGGGGTTTTTTTTGGCCACACCACGTGGCATGCAGGATCCTACTTCCCTCACCAGTGACTGAACCTGCGCTCCCTGCAGTGGAAGCGGGGTCCCAACTGCAGCACCACCAGGGAAGTCCTTGATGTTATTTTTTTTAACGTTTGCTCCCTTCGAAGCTAAATGCAATTATTACATTTTGGCATTTTCTCTTTCCTCTCCAGGATTTCTGATTCACAGGGAGTCCAGGCCCTGAGAGAGCATGGACCTACATAAATGCAATCAGATCCTCCCTGGGCTCGACACCTAGTTCCTGAAGGAAGTAGCCTCACAGCTACCCTCCTCACCAATGCATCCTCCTCTTTTTCCTGGGCACAGTGCAGAAACTAAAGGTTATAGCCACACACACTTGCAGCTAAGGGTGGCCATATGACTAAATTTCTCACCAGTGGAGTGCAAGCAGAAGTGATGTATGCAAATTCTGCTGCACTTTGTTAGTAGGAAGCTATTTTTCCCTTGACTTGCTGTGTTACCCCTTTGTGCTAATTGAACACAGCGATGCCTGAGATGCAGCTTCAGCCAGATAAGCCAGTGCCCTGGGAAAGGGAGGAAAATGATGGAAGCAAACCATGTCCCCGAATGACTATATAGAACAGAGCCACCCCACAGCCTCATTCAGGGAGACAGTTGTCAAGCTCTAGTCTGTTGCAAGCCACTGCATATTGTTTATTTTGGGTCTTTTTCTTCAGCAGCTTAGCCTTAACCTTGACTGAGATGAGACTGATTTATTCCTTCTCCTCCCACATTCTCCCACAAGAGATGCAAATACAACTCTGCTGGCCTCTTCTACAATCATTCCACGTACAGCCCATTCAAACAGTGTTTAATGTGCACGTACTTTGTACGGCACTCTGGGCTAGGCATGATGCAAGATATGATACCAGCCTCACTTGCTTAGAAAAGAGGGGAAAACACGCCCAACAGAAGGGATCATGAGAGACCTCAAAAAAGATGTAATGTTGGATGAGGGCGTCATGTATGCAAAGGATCTCACAGTTGGAGATGAAGGTATGGAACCTCTAAGCAAGAGAGAATATACTGGCAAAGAGATAGAGGAAGAGAATTCTCAGCTTGGCTAGAATGTGATGGGCATGAAGAGAGAATGGAAGATAGAACCAAAAATATATAATTGGAGGCCATTTCTGGAGAAGTAGCAGGTCAAAAAGATAAGTCTGGAACAAAGCATGGAAAGTGGTGAATGACAGACTTTATTGTTATACAATAAGAAGACACTGAAAACCTTGATTTTCAGGTCTCAGAATTCAACCAGGCCCAAGCAAATGTTCTGTTCGTTTTTTGATTTGAAATGACTTTTGTTGCTGGTAGGTGACAAATGAAAGCATTCATATAGTGAATTATCTTAAAGATAGGAGGCACTTCATAAATACTGATAGTAAAACTTTAATATTATTTTCTAGTATAGTATAAGACTAGTAGAGACCATGCCACTAAGTTACTTAGTATTCCTATGAGAGTTCCAACTATTTCCATATATATTTCTCAGTCTGATTAGTGAGTCAGAGGGGAAATGTTGAGCTGATTGAAATGTATTTAAAACCATATTAGTTCTAAATCTATACATTTAGTGTGTTTCTCCTCTGATCACACTGTCAAATCAAGATGCATACTTAGGTGCTTTTAATTAATATACTTGGTTTTTAAGACATTTTTTAAAAAGTGAGTAGGAGGAAAGTACATATTTCCTATTTGTTTGTGTTTGGATTACACCCTTCACAGTCATAGTTTCTTTTCTTCACTGCTTGCAAAACTAATTCATTATTATTTCCTTCTGAAAGGAATTCTGATGGGTTAGCATTTACAAGCACATATAGCATAAGGTTCACAGTAAAACTCTTCTGGATGGGTTACTGCACACTGACTGGAAGAATTATAAATGCATCAGGTGAGCTTCAACTAAGGTGAGCTCCCAACCTGGATGGGATTATGGGGAAATGACGCTTCATGGAAAAATTTTATCCAAATATTATTCTTAATTCTGAGAATGAAATTGCTTTCAAAATTCTTAATTTGTAACAATAAATTACCATTATTAAAAAGTGGAAATAAAATCTGTAGTTATTTTAGAAATAGATGCATACATACATATGTACAAACATAGATTTTTTTTTCTGGATTATATATAGCTCAGTATGTCCAGAAACTTACTATCCTGGCCATGACCCCTGCCACACTCACCCTTAAGAATTGTGTATCCTCTCTATTAATCTGATAATATAGAATAGGGGAATATGAGGGAAATGTGATACTAGAAATCACCAATATCCTTCTCAGGAAAAGGCCAAAAACTACTTTAGACATTATTGTTATTGACTCACTTTAATTATTTTCCAAAACTAATTCCCAATGCCCCACCTATCCAGACAATATTAGTATTTCAACTGTGCTACTGCATATACTCTTTCCATTGCCATTGGAAATATTTCAACTCCTCTCTTACTATAGAAAAAGAAAATCACTCTTACCTCATTGTATTGAATTTTTATTCCCAGCCCCCCATTACTTACTTAGACTAGTCTACTATTCTACTTAAACTATTGGGTTAGGGATGCAGAGAACAGGTCATTGTCCAAATCACAAGTTGTGGTGTACAGAGAATTTGAAGACTCAAAAGTTCCTCCTTGGTCACAACTCCAGCCTAACATACTGATCTTCTTAAAAGCCAAATGAATAGGATCTGATGAAGGAAAAAGTTAAGAATGGGATTCATTTGCTCAGCACCAAACACCCAAGAGAAACTGAAGTGGCTTCACAAAGGACCATGTAAAACGTGTGCACATCTCCAGAGCACATCTCCCTTGGCTCTGACCTACCCCAGATCTGAGAGCAGTCTGGTTCTTGCAGCTTCTCTCTATGACTCCTACCATCATATCCCACCCGAGTCTATATGCCAACCTTCTGTCACCCACTTTCTGGCCTGGGAGCATGGTCCATAGTTAGTGCTCAATAAATGTTAGCTGCTGTGTCATTTCCATCACCACCACCACCATTATCATCATCATTAACATCTCCATCATCTGTAGGAGTCCTGATTCCTGGTCTGGATTTCTGACCCTTTATTCCCTAGTTAGTTAGGTTAAGTTAGCAATTTTGTCTAATTAGTGGTGTGTACTCTTAACTTTGCTCAGAAGTACAGAACTTACCTGACATCTTCCTATCTTAGCCAATTTCCCTGGCCTTCACTGCATGTCTTCCTAAATCTTCATCATCTTTTTTTCTTCCTTCCATAGAATCTCATCTTGCTAAAGTTAGAAAGCACCTTAAAGATAATCTTGCTTAACCCCTACTTTTTAAAGGTGAGAAAAGTAAAATTTAGAATTAGTAGGTAGACTAGCCAGAAGTAGCCATCCTTCCCCTTCTGAGTCCAGGGCATCTTTTTCTATAGTTATGGTTCTCAGTCAAGGATGATTTTGAACCCCCAGCAACATCTGGGGACATTTTTGATTGTCATAATCAGGGAGGAGGGTATGCTACCGGCATCTAGTGATGTTTAGCAGCATCCTTGGTCTCTAACCACAATTAATCCTACAACTGTTAAAGGTGTTATTTCAAGTAGGAGGAAAATGAGGTTAAGAAATTAACCCAGGGCTTCCCTAGTGGCACAGTGGTTAACAATTCCCCTGCCAATGCAGGAGACACAGGTTCAAGCCCTGGTCTGGGAAGATCCCACATACCACAGAGCAACTAAGCCCGTGCGCCACAACTACTGAGTCCACGTGCCACTACTGAAGCCTGTGTGCCTAGAGTCCATGCTCCACAACAAGAGAAACCACCGCAATGAGAAGCCTGTGCACCACAACGAAGAGTAGCCCCTGCTCGCTTTAACTAGAGAAAGGCCACATGCAGCAACAAAGACCCAATGCAGCCAAAACTAAATAATTAATTAATTAATTTTAAAAAGAAATTAATCCAAGTCCCTTGGCTAGTAAGTATAAGAGTTATCAATGCCAGGTCTATCTGGCTTCCAAACACCATCCACATCCACTGTGGTAAGAAATCTTTTCTCTGATCTTATCTTTTCTCTGATAAGAAAAGTAAAGAATTAACTCACAGGGTTAGTGAGTTAATTACATAACTTTAGATAGTATACTATGTTATCATTTTTTTTCATTTTCCCCAAATTGGATCATTTATAGTTTTGCTGAACTTCACAAATACAAACTTATCTTCCCAGGGGAAGAAAACTACTACTGTCCTCACTTGGTGAGAAGAGAACGAGGCTCCAATAAGTGGTGCTGGGACCTCACCAGAGTCCTGCAGAGATTCACTAGCTCAGCAAAGATATGGCCATCTTGCAAACAACACTGGCAGTTGGAATAAGTTACCATATTTTGTTCTCATTTGAATAAAAATTAGATGAGAAAAAAGACATTTCCTGGACTTGCATGCACTTTTCTTTCACAAGCTATTTCCTTTGTAAGTCAATATGCCCCAGAAGCCTTCTACCAAAAAAGGGCAGCCTTTCTGTGGGCTCTTGGATATGAGGCAGGTGGCACCAGGTCACAGAGCCCTGTGTGGAGGCACAGGAAGAGAAAAACAAACAAACAAGAGAAACAAAAATTTCCTAAGAAAGCCTTTCAGAGTTACATCCTGTCAACCACCTGCAGTAGACAGGGAAGCAAAACAAAGCCACCTGCAGTAGACAGGGAAGCAAAACAAATTTCTAGGTTGGTATTTTTATCAAGACTTTGTGGCTGACAATTTCATTGCTGATACTCTGACATTTACTATGTTTCAGACTCAGCCATCAGCACTCATGTTCTCTGTTCAACCCAGTGTCTCAAGTTTTATTAATGATTCAAAGTATACTCCTATAATTTTTTGCTGTATGTGCAATCTATACATGCAGACTTGTGGACAAAAAATGTCGCCTGCCATTTTAGTAAACAAAGGATGTTGAGGTCATCAAGTATCAGCCATTGCAGTGGCCCCTGACGGTATATCCTGAGGGGAATTCAGGATGGAAAAAAACAGGATACTGACCCTAGATAGGTAAGGTGCATATCAAAGGATAATTTCAATAAGCCCAGACACTTGGATCTTCCCATAGAAAAGCATTAAGTTCATTAATTTAACATGTCTGGTTCTCTTTAATTAGCAGCAATCTTCTGATGTTCTGAGTACCCAGTGGTTTGGGGGTGTTTTTTGCAAAACTCCTCTGTATTCTGGCTCCTCCCTTACCTCTTCGGAACAGTTCCTCAGAGCTATCTGAAAGGCTGTATCTTGGGCTTCAGTACTCAGTAAATTTGCTGATTAAGACATAATCCTCAACTCTTAGGTTGTGCTTATTTTTCAGTTGACAGACTTAAATCTGCAAAATTATAAGAGTGTTTTGATTGAATTGCATTGCCTCTCGGTAGAATCTGATTAGTGATTTGGCTTCAAGCTTTATAATTACTGAGTGACATGAGACCTGGAATAGTCAGGGAGACGATAATTACCGTAAATAATGTTTTGAGGACTTACAGTCCATTTTTCCTTTCTTTTGCCCCAGCATTATTTCTAACTTAGCACTAATATCGTTTTATTGCTTCCTTGTTTACCTGACTGATTCATCTAGAAGCTTATAAATTCCTTGAAAATAGGAATCGCGTCCTATTCTTCTCTTCATCCCCAGAGCCTCTGATAGTACCTGGCACAAATTAATTGTTTAATAAATATTGGTTGAGGTACCAAATGAATGAGTCAATAATTAATTGCATGACTGGATAAATGAACGACTGCTGGATTTCTCAGTAGGTCTTTGCCATTCTTAAGGCCAAAGAGCCCTCCTTTTGCCACTATTAGAGGATCAAGAATGAGACAAGGGAGGAGCCTCTGAAACACCAGGAAACTTTCTCTGGGAGTGAAAGCTAAGCAGCTTCTTAACATATTACTCAGAATTCTGAATAAAAGTACCAGCTTTCTGGGGCCATGTTGACCGCACATACTAGTTAACTTGAGTGCTACACTACTGAAGCTGATAAGCTCACTGTTGCAAAACCTCAACAGGATCTAGAAAAAACAATATTGTTCAAGCACAAAGAGCTCTGTGTCTTCTACCTCCCAAAGGTTAAATACCTGTACATTGGTGACAGTGACCTGGATGAACAACACAATCCCGCTGAGCTCAAACGTTCTGTCACTACCAGGCAAACTGTAAGAGAACTCTAGAGAGAGGATTCTAAAATAATCTTCATGTTGGCATATCCATTCTATTCAATTCAAAGTCTCTGCATGATAGCTGGCAAGTTGCTTATCCTCCTAATCTCAGTATTCTTGTCTGAAAGACAAAGATTAACAAATAAGTGAGTTTATAGCACTGGGCAGAGAATCAGGCACACACTAAACAAATGTTCACTCATCAGGTTTATAATATAGTCCCTGACACTAAAGACACAAAAGCAATCATTACACTGAAAGCTATAAGTTCAGAATGCTACAGGAACAACAAAAAGTACCCAAACCCGTGCAGGGCTGGGGGAGGTCTCCTGAAGATGTTGCCTCATCTGAGACTTTGAGGATAATTAGGAGTTTAGGTGTCATCAAGTAAAGGGGGAGATGGCATTGCAGGCACAAAGGACAGTATGAACAAAGACACAGAGTTTGGAAGCCACGTGGTGTAGGCCTGAAACCATGAGCAGTTTGGTATTGCTGGAGCGGGAAACCAGAGATTCAGCAGGAGAGGTAAGCAAGGGCCGTCTGATGAGAGCCACTGAGCTGTGCTACACAAAGGGCCACCTGATCACACGCATCATTCAGAGAAAAAGTTCTTGTAGCTGATAGAGGATGGTGACAATGCTGAACTTGACCCGAGCCCTGTGTTCCTGGAAAATGGGGAAGCTTTAGAAATTCCTTTGTGTTCTGGAAACACTTACTTACTGCAAAGAAGTCCCCATGTGACTTAGATAAGACTCGTTGACACCCTGCATTTACCTCTGGCAAGGCCAGACACAGACCCTCCAGATTCCCGTTTTTGCCTCATAAATAATTAGCTGAACTGTTTTGTCCTCACTGCTCAATCAGAGCACAGAGTTTTTTAATCAAATTTTGGATAAGGTGAGCTTTGGCCCCATCAGCCTGAGCCAGCAAGCAGCCCCTCTTTAAACCCCTCCTGAAAGCAGACTGAATCCTCAGAACATTCTCTGCCACACGGTCCAATAGGCCACAGATCTCATGGTCAGAGCATTCTCCCTATTGCTATAGTTCATTTCACACTCCTCGCTTAGCAATTATCATTTGGAACAAAGTCTCTCCTTACTAAGTCAGGACTTGTTTTTTATTTTTCAACAGATTGGGCACGAACAAGCTGGAGACCACATGGGGACCATTGCAATAGGCTAGGCCAGAGTTAATGGGCATTGGAACTGGGACACTGCAGTTGTACAGAGCGGCAAGAAACATGTAAAGGTTAACTGGGTAGGAGCTGATGATGCCCTGAACAAGGGGTAGAAGGAAGAGTCCACATGCTGCCTGGGTGCCCTTACCCTGTGTGTCCTCTCCTTGGGGCCCACTCAGAGCTACCTGGTGCCGCACCTGTGCTCCTGCTGCAACTACTGCATCCCTCTGTCCCTGTGTCATTGTACATGCATTGTGTAATCAGGTGTTTCTATAACTGCCTCGCCTATGGGCTGTGAGCTTCCTGAAAACAGGGTTCATGATGAGTCAACCCATACTCTCAGCACCCAGCTGAGTGCCTGGTGTCCTAGGAATGGTCACCAAGTGTTAACTGAATTGAATTAGACATTAATTCATAAAACTGATTTAAGATTTCTCAAGACGTCCGTATGTATGTAAGTACTCTGGCTTCTGAATTGATAGGAACGACTGGGAAAATAATTTTAGCTAATATTTATTCTAGATTTACTATGTGCCAGCCATTGTGCTAATCAATGTGAGTACATGATTGCCTTTAATCTCCACTAAAACCCTAAGAACTAGGTACAATTTTTATGATCCTTATTTAACTGATAGGTACACTAAGACTAGAGAGATTGAGCTGTTTTCAATAAGAAGCAGAGATGGGATTCTGAGCTTCCGTCTGGCCCCCCAGTTCACACATTTAATCCCTACATGATATTGTCTTCTTTCAATCTCAGAAATAGCTGTGACCAGCTCATCACAGGAAGGACTGCTCATCTTTGCATATAAAGGAAGATCTGAATGATAATATGTCAAAGAAACAGATGATTGACATTAGCAATGGAACTTAATCTTTCAGGAAAATGCCAGAAAGACAAAATTGGTTTGGGAATGTGCATGCAATATTTATAACTCAGTAGAAATGCTGACTGAGGGATTAACTGAGATTGTGAGACCTTTGATGTTCTGTGCTAACCATACTCAGTGTAAAAATTACCTTCCAAAGAAAGCAACCAGTCACACAGAAAAAACTGAAAAGCATCATTTTTGCACAAATGTTTGCTTTTCCAAAACACTCTGTGTACATTTTCTTGGCACATTTCTGTATGTAAGCAGCTCTAGAATGCAGAGATATAGGAAAGCCAGCATGGTGCACAGTGGAGCTGATGTCTGCAGATATGAGCTTCCTCGGGAAGAGCTTCCCAGCCCTATGAGATGTGACTCTGAGAGCCACCAACACTTTTACTGCACCTGAGACATGTTTTAGATTATTTTAGCTAAGATGCATTGCAGAGTGATGGCCATGTGATAGGCTTCAGCATACAAGAAGCATGATTAACATGAGCCTTAGGCCTAGCCAGCTTCCAGAAGGGAATACAGACATTTAAGAACCAAGATGATCCCTTGTACACCTGAAACTTACATAATATTGTAAATCAACTATACCTCCATAAAAAAGAAAAAAAGAACCAAGATGATCCTAAGATCACTTTAGACTGAATTGTTTCCTTCTGAGAGGCCGGGGACAAAGCACAAACCTCACTGTCTCTGTTTTCTAACCTCTGAACAGGGAGTAATAACACCTTTGTTTATGGGAGTTCTCAGGAACAGTGATGAGTGAGGTCAATGACTGATATGTAAATGTTGCTCAATAGATGTTCCATAGTTTTTCTTGCTGTTATGCAGATTTTTGAACTGAATTTCAAATAATTGGGTTCATTCCTAGAAAATAGAACCTATCAAAATTAGATACCCTTCAATAAAAACAATGAAAACATAAAACAAGGGTGAAGTGGTGAGAATAATTGTTGACCAATGACATTCTCTCTGAGGAGGTGGGATTAAAGAGGCCCTCATGTAGCCTTGGATCTGAGCCACTTCGTGAGGTTGGGAACAGAGGCAGGAGGCCCAGGCAGGAGACTGCTGCAGGGGTCGGAACTAGAAGCTTACCAGACAATGAATTGGGCAAGGGGTCTGGAGTCCAGCTTTCTAGCCGTGCCCCATCCAGTAACTACAGGAGAGTCAATTCCTGCACTTCTGTCTCCCTTATCCCTTTAGTCGTTGGTACTGCTCAGTCATTTGCCAGTCAAACGTTTATACTGCTCTTCTCAACATGTGCTCCTTCAAGTTTGGACAACATTACAACTTAGTTCTGACTTCATCGAGATCCCACAGAGTGAAAAACGGAGAGATTGACCTTGCTAATGTGGGTGGGCCTCATCCAATCAGCTGAAGGCTTTAGGGAAAAATCTGCAGTTTCTCAGAGAAGGAGTTCTGCCTCAAGACTGTAACAGAGGAATCCTTCCTGAATCTCCAGCCTATTGGCCAGCCCTACACACCCCACACTCAAGACTGCAAATCAGGGCTTCCCTGGTGACACAGTGGTTAAGAATCCACCTGCCAATGCAGGGGCTATGGGTTCGAGCCCTGGTCTGGGAAGATCCCACATGCCACGGAGCAACTAAGCCCGTGAGCCGCAACTACTGAGCCTGCGCTCTAGAGACCGTGAGCCACAACTACTGAAGCCTGTGCACCTAGAGCCATGCTCCGCAGCAAGAGAAGCCACCGCAGTGAGAGCCCACACACTACAACAAAGAGTGGCCCCCGCTCGCCACAACTAGAGAAAGCCCACGTGCAGCCACAAAGACCCAACGCAACCAAAAATAAATAAATTTATTTTTTAAAAAAAAAGAAAAGACTGAAAATCACCTCTCACCTATGGTTTGCCCTACAGCTTTAGGACTTTCCAGCCCTCACAATTGCATGAGCCAGCTTCTTAAAATAAGTCTATACCTGTATCCAAAAAAAATTCTCAAAAAGTTCTCTTCTTGTTGGATCTCCTCTGTAGTGTTTTTCTTGGAAAAATATCTTTCTTTTTTGATGGAACAAACAGACAAAAAAACACAAATGAAACAGCCAAGGCCTTCAACTTCATCTTTGTCCCCTCATCTGTAGCAGGGTGTGTTCTTACTGCCATTTGCTCTGTTCCGAGATTGTTTGCTTTGTGATTGTATTCGGTAATGCTACAACAGAGCCTGGAATGAGAACACAATCATGGGAGTTCCCTGACGGTCTAGTGGTTAGGACTCTGTGCTATCATTGTCAAGGGCCTGGGTTCAATCCCTGGTCGGAGAACTAAGATCCCATAAGCTACACAGCATGGCCAAAAACAAAAAAACAAACAAAATAAAACAAAATCATAACTGATTCAAGATTAAAATCAACACGATATGTGTAAATATGTATAAAGCAAAATGCTGATATTCCATTTGCTATTCATTAATCTACAGTCATATAACTGCAGGAAGGATTTTGTATTAGGGAAAGAGCTGTGAAGCAGAGAATTTGATTTCTAGTCTGCCATAATTCTAGGCAATTTAAGCAATCTCCCTTTTCTCTGTTTATTTGATTGTGAACTACTGCTTGATGATCATATGTAGTCATAGTTTTAACGAACATAAAATGAAGTAATGTTATAGGTTGTGTCACCCAAAAGATATGTTGAAGTCCTAACTCCCGGTATCTCACAATGTGACTTTATAAATAGGATGTAATTAGCTGGAGGTGTAATTAGTTAGGTTGAGGTTATACTGGAATACAGTGGGCCCTTAGCCCACAATGACTGGTGTCCTTATAGAAAAAGGAGAGACAGACTCACAAGGAGAACAGCATGTGATGATAGAGGCAGAGACTGAAGGCTGCAGCTACAAGGCAAGGACTGACAGGAAACCACAGGAAGCCAGGGACAGGCAAGGGAGGAGTCTCTCCTACAGATTTCCAGGGGAGTATGACCCTGCCAACATCTTGATCTTGGATTTTTAACCTCTAGAACTGTGAGACGATAAATTTCTGTTTTAAGCCACCCAATTTGTTGTACTTAGAAATAAGATAAGGGACTTCCTTGGCAGTCCAGTGTTTAACACTCTGCGCTTCCACCGCAAGGGGCACGGGTTCGATCCCTGGTCAGGGAGCTAAGATCCCACATGCTGCAGGCACAGGCAAAAAAAAAGAAGAAGTAAGATGATAAATTTTTTGAAAGATACAACACCCTGAGTGAAAGGTGTCATGGTGCATTTACAAATATGGGGCATTATATTAGTAAACAAAGGACACGTGTCAGGCACCACAATACATGCTTCACTTGTGTCATTTCATTATATTATCACAATAACCAAACGAGGTAGGAACTACTTTTATTCATATTTTACAGCTAGTAAAAGCATGACACAGACAGCTTAGATGCTTACCCAAAGTCACATTGCAAGTAGATATAGGCTGTTGTGAGAACACCATGACGTTTCTTGCTCTTAAGGACTTTAAAATCTAGTAGATAAAAATTAAAATATATGCATGTTAATTTAGCCATTCATTGGTTTTGTTTCTAATGTTTTTCCACTTGAAATATTACTGAAGTGATTCAACAAGGGGATTGAAAGAGAGAGGGGGGCTGAAAAAGAGAGACAGAAAAAACATGTACTGGGGCGATGAAATCCTCAGCAGACGTAAGAAATATTAAGTACAAGCCTACTAGGTTCTCCATATAATCATCACATATGAGAAGAGTTCAGTTGCACAATCCCCAGAGTCATATCAACATTCTGGTTTGAGGTGATTTTCTAAGTTAACGTCATTTTTTTTCTTGGAATTTCTCAAGTCTTTGTGGATTCTGCACATAATTGCCTCCCTCCCATTTTCTGTGGTCACCCTGGTGGCGAGCAAATATGGGTTAAATGAAAAAGATCTTTCCCTTCATGATGAAATGTGAAGGAGAAAAAAATTACCAACATTTTTGTTACCGAAAATCTTTTCTGCATATTTTGTTGTGTTTTCTTTTTTAAACATTCACAATGTCTAGGACTGGACTTTGGAAGTTATCGTTGTCTTGGCTGTGCTAACCCAGCCTCTCAGCCAGTCCCTCCCCACTGCATCTCACCCTCCACTCCTGCCAAGAGAAGGAGAGACAGAGATTAATATCTGCTCCTACCAGCCATTTCTTTTAAAGCTCTTCTATTATGGCCTTTCTCATCCACGGCCTTCCACTTGCCTAACTACAACTTTTCTTTGAATTTTCTAAGCCACGTTGTATAAGAATTTACACATAACTCTCCATTAACTTGCATGTTTTAGCTCATTCCATTCTTTCACTATGATGACAAGAGTAATGACTGCTCCAAAGTTACTCCAATCTTTCTGCCTCCTATTAACCAAAAATGTGATTTGCAGAGCTCTTAATTGTCACAAAAATAATTAAGACAAAACTACTTGTATTCAGATTATGACCTTAATGACTTCAGGGTCTCAGGGTGACAGATGTGCAGATAGCTGTTGTTCATCAGTCACTGGGATTTCATCATACAGAGCCTGGGAAGGAATACTTAATAAGGTCTCAGAAAACAAGACTCATTTCTAACTTCAGTGAATTTCTAATGAGGCAGCTCTCGAGTTGAACAATGACTGATTCAGGCTCCATGGACAGGAGACAGGATTCTGATGTGCACTAAATACATCTCGGATAACAGTTGGACCTTTTGTCAGCTAATATTTATGCAGTGTTTCCCTGTGCCAGAGGTACTGAGCTAAATACTTTACAAGCATGATCTCCATCCTTTTGCAGCCCCATGAGGTGAGTAACATTATTTTCATATCGTTTCACAGCTGAGGAGACTGAGGTTTTAAGGGGTTACTAGTTTACTCAAGGTAGAGCCAGGATTCAAACCCAGACAACCTGAAGCCAAACTTTTTGCTCTGAACCACTGTATTATACTGCTTTCTGTCTCCTTCTAGAAGAACTCCACTGAGGAGAAAATCTGCACTTGCATTTGAAATCCTCTTAATTGCCAAAGTAATAAAGGCAGTCACATTTATGCTGAAGAATCCTCTTACTGTATTTTCTAGTGTGAGAACCTCAGAAAGCATGATTCCACCAGAGATATGCCAGACAAAAAGTGTATCTCCCAGGAAGTTGTTCATTGACGTGCTATTTTTAAATGGACGAAGTAAACCGTTTTCCCATTGTCATCCCTGAAAGATAACTTACACATTTCTCAGTATGGTGTAGAGGGTTCCTCACAACCCAACCACAACCTGGCCTCATGGCCGAGGTCTCCTCACTACCTCACCACCTGTCTCCACCCCGTTTCCACTCAGTGTCACTCTGATCTTCAGATTTCTTCTTCCTGGAATTCCCTTCCTTCTTTTTGCCAGGTTGCAAGCCTCCACTCATCTTTCAGGACCTCGTTTGTGGTCTCCTCCATACAGGCTTCCTATAGATGCTACAAAACAGAATTAATCACTCCTCTGTACTATCATGCATTTCTATTGATATCACAGGTATTGCTCTTATTTGCTCTCTTATAACTATCTGTTCAGTTGCCTCTTGTCCCCAAAGCTTGTCAGTATTGACACTATTTTAAGTCCCGCAGCAGAGAACGGTGATCTCAGTTGCTATGCTCTGCGTGTCAGTTTCCCTCGGCCAGCGTGTGTCTCTCTATTCTTTATGCTCAAGAAACATGAAGTCTCATATCCACAAGATAACAGATGCCATTTTTCCCTATCTTGGGTGCAACCAATCTATGACCTTTCAACTTCAAGTTCATTACCAATCTCCTATGTTTGAACAGTTCATCTATAACTTAATAATCAGAATGCAGAAAGCAAATATACAGCCAAGATGCCCAGTGTGCTAGAGGAGCAGCAATCAGAGTGGAAGGAAGGTTCATAAAGGATATTGGCTCCTTTTAGGCCTTTTAAAAACTCCCCAGGCAAAATAAAAATGACCCTCCAGGCACACCTCTAAGAGATCCATTCAGCTCGCTTCCCAAAGACCTGTGAGGGGCTTATTCGTACTCCCTCCACCCAAGTTCCTTGCTTCTCACTTCCCATCAGTGTCCATTTCTTCTGGTCTACACCTTGCCTGTTTCTTCTTGTCCCCCTGGACTGAGGACCCAACTTTGGTCTGTGGGTTCTGCCCCGGCACATCTTTGGATGCTGTTCCTAACAACTGCCCCTGGGCTCCACGCACTGCTGCTGAGTTGAAGTGAGAAAACCCGCAAGCCTGTGCACTGTCAACTCCCTGGAATAACATCCTGATAGGACCCACAGGAGTTGCCAGTAGGGAAGTTGACAGACAGGCCCATCATATGACTGTGAAGGGCCTTATCACCTGTAAAGGAGTTGCCTTGAGCCTTTGGGTTTGGGGCCGCCATCACCACAGGGGAGGATTGGGGCCAGGTCTGTGTTATTTTTGTTTGTGTGTGTGTGTGTGTGTGTGTGTGTGTGTGTGTGTTTGTTATTTTTTTGCGGTACGCGGGCCTCTCACCGCTGCGGCCTCTCCTGCTGCGGAGCACAGCTCCGGACACGCAGGCTCAGCGACCATGGCTCACAGGGCCCAGCCGCTCCGCGGCACGTGGGATCCTCCCGGACCGGGGCACAAACCCGCGTCCCCTGCACCGGCAGGCAGACTCTCAACCACTGCGCCACCAGGGAAGCCCAGGTCTGTGTTTTAGAAAGCTGCCTCGAATAGGTATGAAAATGGATTTGAGGGGGACAAGCCTGAAGTTAAGGACACTAGTTAGAAGGTACTAGGCAATCCAGGTGAGACTGATAAAGCGTGACCCTAAGTAAGGAAGAGCAAATACAACAGGGGGATACATTTGAGAGGCATTTTGGAGTTAGAGTTGACATGCTTCGGTGAATACTTAAACATAGGGGACAATGAAGAAAATATGCTGAGGATAGCTCTGAGGTTTCTAGCTTTAAAAACTGGGAGGACGGTGACGCCATTAAAAAAGCAGGAAGGGGCCTTCCCTGGTGGCGCAGTGGTTGAGAGTCCACCTGCCGATGCAGGGGACACGGGTTCGTGCCCCGGTCCGGGAAGATCCCACATGCCGCGGAGCAGCTAGGCCCGTGAGCCGTGGCCGCTGAGCCTGCGCGTCCGGAGCCTGTGCTCCGCAATGGGAGAGGCCACAACAGGGAGAGGCCCACATACCGCAAAAAATAAATAAATAAATAAATGTCCTTGGATGAAAGATACCTTCATTACAATGATTCCCTATTAGTAAATTCCCAAAGAATACAACTCTTTTTTTACTGAGGTATAATTAACATGCAAAAAATCTGTCCATGTTTAATGTATACATCTTGATGGGTTTGAAGATAATATACACCTGTGAAACCATCACCATTAAACAATATCATAAAACATAACCATGACCTCTAAAAGTTTCCTCCCTCTCACTCACTTTTTTTTTTCCCCAAAAACAATTTCTGTCTTAGATTCATAACTTTTGGAGGTCAGGATGTGGGGAAGTGGGAAATGGGGACTGAGGCAGAGGAAAGGAGAGACTATTGAAAAGAGAGTGGGTGGCAATAATGGAAAATGTGTTGGCACCATCTGGAGCACCTTCTGTATCAGCCTCTTACAAGCCTGGCAGCTGCAAGGGCCACATTCCAGGGCTCACAAAGTGGGTGTTGCCCAAACTGAGCAGTCATATCACCAGAGATGGGAGGCAGAATCATGGGAGGAGACTGCCTGAGAGGCACAAATCCTGCATTTTCTGCCAACATGAATCCACAGACAGGGTGAGAATTCCAGGGAGATTTCCAGATTGCTTCACCTGGAAGAAAAGAAAAGAGCAAAGTAGCTGTCAGAGCCACCCCTCACAGCTGATAGCCTTCTGTTTGTGATGGGTCAGGCAGGGGAGGCCCTGGGAACCCAATTCACATCACCCGAGAACAACTATTACTTGCTTCCCCTCCTTCTAACTTATCTTTCTCAAGGCAGGGCTCCTTTTCAAATGGTAAAAATGGACTTCCATTTCCTATGAGTAGGTATTACTATCATGCTTTATAAATGAGGAGACTGAGGTACAGAGAGGTTAAGTAACCTGCCTGAGATCACACAGCTCGGAACCAAAGATGTCAGAATGCAAACCAGGCGGTCTGACTCCGGAACCTCCATCTTTATTTAACCTCTGCACTAAATTTCTTCCCCAATAAGCTCTCTACAGCAAGAGGTAATGAAAAAGAGCAAACAAATTTTTTGAAATAAGAAATATAATTACTGGAACAAAAGATTAAAGAGTAGATTGGACAGAATTGAAAGAACTAGAATTGGAAGTTAAATTGGGGGAAATTACCCAGAATATGATATGGAGTGATAAAGAGAAAAAATAAAATATTTGGAAGATAAATGAAGGAGTTCCAATGTTTATTCACTAGAAGTAGCAGAAATAGTGAATCTAGATGGTCAGGGAGAGCAAAAGAAGAATTTTTCAGAATTAAATATTAAAATTCACATCAAAGTACACTTGGTCTTTGACAATCGGACACTATTTTGGCATTTATTTGGAGAGAACGTCATTGCTACTACTCTCCTGCTTTTGTGGAGAATTTTTTTCTGCCTCAGAAGAGTTAGCAGCTGACTGTTTAGCTCCTGACCTACCTGTAACTTATAGGCAACATTACTGCTATTTAAGTGATTATTTGCCTAACAAAGGGTGTTTTGGTTTTTTCTTTTTGGTAGATTATACAGTGCACAACTTTAGTGACTAGGTATGTGGATGATTTGGTGCGAGTAAGTGTACAAAACTTAGTGGAGTGGTATGGTATATTTTATGGAAGAGAATTCATTGGAGGGAAAAGTAAAGTATATTGTGAAGTGGGATTTAAACAGCAGGTACCCTCTGGTTTGCAATTTATATATGCTGTCTTACAAATTTTGTTCCTGTTACCTAAAGGAGAACTCCTAAATCTGTTAAGAAGGCCATGCCTGCCACAATGTTAAAACAGTGATTTTAACCCTGCCCCAAACCATCAGATTCCTCAGGATTTCAGAGAAGCTGCCTAATGGTTAGAATTAGAAGCTGTGCTAGAGATGATTTGGGTTATACTGAGTTCCATATACAAGTGGATGTGAAATCCTGATTAAAGCAAACCTACTACTTACCAGACAATAACCTCTAACCTCACCTCCAACCCCCAAGTATGTGGCCTTGCTGGGTCACATGGTGACTAACGTTTCCCAGATTTCCTCTAAATCAAGGTAGTAGCCCAATTGAACTGGGGGAGGAGGGAGTCAAGGAGGAAAGGCTGTTGAAGATCTTTCTCCTACTCAAGAGAAATATATGCCCTAGAGCTGTGCCAGCACCCTTGATGTCTGATTTTTTTTAATTGAATATGGGTTAGAAGAATGAAATCAGATGACACTTGACTGCAAAAATGTTTATAAGCAAATAGCTTAGCCTTCTTACATTTTGGTATAAAGCTGAAAACTTCCTAACTTTGTAAAGCAAGATATAAAGCAAATATAAGGGGAAAATAAAGTTCTTTCACTAAAAAAAAAAAAAAAAAAACCATCCTGGCATTTATTAACAACACTATCTATTACAAATTACTTAATATCTCTGAGACTTAGTTTTCCCCCTACCATAAAATGGGAGTCATGAAAACTATTTCAAATTTTTTCTTTATTTATGTTTGCAAAACACTTATCCCAGATCCTAATACACAGGGGCACTCAATAATTATTTATTTATTAAATCAAAATTTATTTAATCAAATATTTTTATACTGTAATTCTATTTTTATGATCTATTTCCTTACCAGTGTTATCTCTTCTTTTGTCAAAGTGTTCTGAAAATGAAGAGATTCATGGAATGCATCTTCATTATTACAAGTACTATTAACTTGACTTTTATACTATCTTGATATAGAACACAGTGAGTGCTTTCAAAGACAAATACTATATGAATTCACTCATGCGTGGAATCTAAAAAAAACAGAACAAAACAAACAAAACAAAACTCATAATACAGAGACCAGATTGGTGGTTTCCAGAGAGGAGGGGGGCAAAATGGGTGAAGAGGGCCAAGAGGTAAAAAGTTCCAGATAAATAAATAAGCCATGGGGATGTAACATACAGCATAGTGACTATAGTCCGTAATATTGTACTGAATATTTTAAAGTTGCTAAAAGAATAAATCTTAAAATTTCTCAGCACAAGAAAAATGCTTAATAAGCATTCCTAATTTAGCCTTGAGGAGAAAGTTTTAAAAATAGTGGCAGGGGCTTCCCTGGTGGTGCAGTGGTTGAGAGTCCTCCTGCCGATGCAGGGGACACAGGTTTGTGTCCCGGTCCGGGAAGATCCCACATGCCGCGGAGCGGCTGGGCCCGTGAGCCATGGCCGCAGAGCCTGCGCGTCCGGAGCCTGTGCTCCGCGATGGGAGAGGCCACAACAGTGAGAGGCCCGCGTACCACAAAAAAAAAAAAAATAGTGACAGTAACTAAACATTATGATGATCACTTTGCTGTGTTTTTGTCTAATCATTATGTTGTACACCTGAAACCAACATAATGTAGTATGTCAATTATACTTCAGTCTAAAATAAAAGACAGCAAGTGTTTAATAAAGGTTAGGCCTGAAAATATGAAAAATGGAACATTTTGCCATTTGGTAATAATATCTACATATCATTTTTAAATGAAAAATCTGTTTTGTAACCACATAAAATGTATGTCTATAATCCATTAGGTTTTGAAGATTTTATAACGGTGAAAAAGTGTAGACTTTAGAAACTGTGCCTTTTCCTTAATAAATTTTTTCAACCTCAAACTTTAGTTTGAACTAGTCTCACTGCAGACCGCCAAAATACTAACACATGAATGCCTTATGGCGCCATCTAGTGTCAAAGAGTTATTAATACAATAGGCTCTTCTAGGACTAAAGAATCCCTACTATACAGCGATTTCATGAGCCATTATTTGGAAGGGGCCAGTCCTTTGTCTCTGTTAGCATTATACTCTATACTTATTACCCGTTGAATTCATGTATTTGTTTGTTTTTTTCCCACACATGACCTTTTGCCGTGTCCTGCACAGGTAGGAACCCAGTCTCATTCCTCTCTGTGGCTACCATGCTGTTCGCAGTACCTGGAACAATGGATGAGAATAGAAACATAAACAATGTGGTAGAATTACAATGTGTTTTAAAAGGAAATAAATTATGGTCCAAATAATTTCCTTACAAGATAAAGGCGTATCTTTACAAAGAATAACAAAAATCTCTGGTGGTAAAATTATATACAATCATTTCTTCTGTAAGTTGCTCTTGTTGAGGCATTTGGCATTTTGAGCTTTGATGGCCTGACTGTGTTGATAGCCCTACTCACAGAGCACACCTCACATGTGTGTAGCAGTCTAGAGAGAGGCGCTGAGGCTAAGGGTTTGTGATGACAGTGTCCGCCTGATCAGAAGCACAGGCAGCCTCAGCTCTCTTGATCTGTATCCTTGGGGATGGTACACAAAGCCTCAGTGAAGAATAGCCCATTCTGTTTGTTTGATTCTGTTTTTGCTTGTGTGTTTTTCAAAAGTAGCAATTGGTTTCTTAATTGTAAATTGAATTGTCTCAGATATTTCAACAAAATAAAGTAAAAAATTGGTATTTTTATTGCTTGTGACAAGTTGTTAGCTATTGGTAAGAAGTGTTTCTACGTTTTGCCCTTATTGGATAAGGAAATACCTGTGCGACACGACTTCCCAAGTTTGAGCAAATCCACTTGACTGCAGCTTCCCTGAAAGCATAAACAAATAGAGCCACAGAATTCAGTGAGAGCAGGCACTTAAAGTAACAATAAGGTCGGTGTCCTTTCTTTTATCAGTATTTCAGCTCACAGAAATGCAGGCGCAAATGAAGTCTATCCCTACTCCTGCCTCAAACTGAAGGTCATGATCACACTACGGTCATTCAGTTCAGGTTGACACAGGTCTCAACCCTGACCGGGAAGTCAGGCAGCCCTTTCTAGGCTCTGATGTTGGCAGCAAAAAGCGGGGCACTATGGTTACCAAGAATAGCTCATTAAAATAAGGTCCTTTGTATAATGTGTCAATAAATTATAGAATAAGATATTTCTGCTCTGGATTTTGTTTGTTTTATTCCTGATAGGTAAAACAAAGGAGGGAGGAGGTGTTTGAATGTTAAAAGCTTGCCAAAATGACATAACACACTATCCTTGCATATGTATGTTTAGCTCTGTTCTCTATCCTCTAATTCATCTTTGGAATCATTTACAACTGAAAGGTAAAAAATCCAAGTTAATCAAGATATCATTTTTTTACTTATTTGAGTAGGCCAGATTGTTTTTAAACTACCAGTACCCAGTATATTGGCAAGGATGTAGGAGGTATAAACTTATATAAACTTTCTAGAGAATAAAAAGTGCATGCCTTTTGACACATCAATTCCATTCTGAAGATTTATCCCAAGAACAAATGTGGAAAGAAGGATGTTACATGGATTTTCATTATACCTTTTACTTATAATAACAAAGTTTTAGAAACAACCTAAACACTCAAAAATAGGATAAAGGCTAAATAAGTTATGATCCATCCACATGATGAAGCACCGTGTAATCATTTTTAAAAGTGTATGAAAGAATAAAGAGAAACTATTCACAATATAAAAATAAAGAAAAAACATACTATGAAACTGTGCATATTTATAAAGTATGGCAATATGAGCAGTAGCTATCTTTGGGTGTTGTTATTATGGGTAATTTGATTTTCTCTTTGCAGTTTATGGATTTGTACAATGAGCATGTATGCCCATTGTAATCTGAAAAATAAACAATAAAGGTTTTCTATAAAAAATTAAGAAGAAGAAGAGTCATGTGTTGGATAGAGTCATGAGCCTGAATGAAGAAACAGAAACATCCCTTGTTCTTCCAAAATAATCATGACTCTGTAACTGCAACTCAGCAAATATAACAGGGGCCAGCCAAGTGTCATTGCTGTTTAGGACCTAGGTGATGGGATTACATGAAATTCCTCCAGCTTTTATTTTCATAATAACTTATCCTAATGTCCTGCAGCAGGACTAGCCTAGGCAATGTGCCTGTGTAAGGTTCATGCTGAGTCACATGATGAGAATGGGGTTCACACAGTGCGCCAAGACTACACAGTCATGGTTGGGAGAAGCTGCAGTGTGCACGGTGTTTCAGTAACCGGGAGGCTACAGTGTGACCACAGCTCATGGTGCAATTAGGGAACAGGGAGAAAACCGGAAAGATGACTTTAAATGCCTTGGAAAGATGGTGTGAAAGAATTCTACTTGGAATTTGGACATATTCAGTAGGTCGCTGGCAGGACATTTTTTCAAGCATTTTCAACACATTTATGCCACAATTAACATCTGTGTTTTAGAAACGTGTGTGTGTATGTGTGTGTCATGTGGAAGATGAATTGAGAGAAAAGAAACCAGAGGCAGATTTGCCAGTCAGGAAGCTACTACAGTAGGGCAAATTTTAGGGCAAATAAATGGCCATTATCAAAAAGTCTACAAATGTTGGAGAGGGTATGGAGAAAAGGGAACCCTCCCACACTGCTGTAAATGTGATAATCCAAACTCGTAAATTGGTGCAGCCACTATGGAAAGCAGTATGGAGGGTCTCAAAAAATTAAAAATAGAGTTGCCAAGAGACTTCCCTGGTGGTGCAGTAGTTAAGAATCTGCCTGCCAATGCAGGGGACACAGGTTCGTTCCCTGATCTGGGAAGATCCCACATGCCGCAGAGCAACTAAGCCCGTGCACCACAACTACTGGAGCCCGCGTGCCTAGGGCCCATGCTCTGCAACAAGAGAAGTCACCATAATGAGAAACCTGCACACCACAACGAAGAGTAGCCGCCGCTTGCCGCAACTAGAGAAAGCCTGCATGCAGAAACGAAGACCCAACATAGCCAAAAAATTAATTAATTATTTAAAAAAAAAAATAGAGTTGCCAAATGATCCAGCAATCCCTCTTCTGGGCATATATCTGGAGAAAACTCTAATTTGAAAAGATATATACACTCCAATGTTCATAGCAGCACTATTTACAATAGCCAAGACATGGAAACAACTAAATGTCCATCAACAGATGAATGGATAAAGCAGATGTGGTGTATATATATATAATGGAATATTACTCAGTCATATAAAAAGAATAAATACCATTTGCAGCAACATGGATGGACCCAGAGAATATCATACTAAGTAAGTTAGACAGAGAAAGACAAATATCATATGATATCACTTATAAGTGGAATCTTAAGAACTGATATAAAAGAACTTATTTACAAAACAGAAATAGACTCACAGACATAGAAAACAAACTTTATAGTTACCAAAGGGGAAAGGGGTGGGGAGGGATAAATTTGGAATTTGGTAGATACAGACTACAATATATAAAACAGATAAACAACAAGGACCTACTTATAGCACAGGGAGCTATAAACAAAAAATAAAAATAAGAGGCCTGAAATAGGACTAGAACAACAGAAATGGTGGTGAGAAGGAAACAGATTAAAGAGGCATCGTGGAGGTGGAGAGAACAGGGCGTGGTGATCCAGTGGAATCAGAAAGTGACTGAGAAAACATTTAGGTGACTGCTCAACCGTGATGGTGGAACCAGCACACACTTTGGAAGTTTTGATTATCACAATTTATGTGAGTGGAAAACATCCTACAACTACAAATCTGGTCCCCTTTAGCACGTGACAGTGTGCCACTCTACTCTTAACTTCTTATAGCCACAAAGAGCCCCTACAAACCTTGGAGCAATAAATGGAATTTATTACTATATGTCCAGCTACCTCTGCATCAAGCACAAGGTCAGAAGAGCAATGATATGTATAACTTAAAACTGGATATTTTTTAAATATTAGTTTTAGAATATAAGTTTATTTTTTTTAACTTTTAATTTTATTTTGGAGTATAGTTGATTAACAGTGTTGTGATAGTTTCAGGTGTACAGCAAAGTGATTCAGTTATGCATATACATGTATCTATCCTTTTTCAAATTCTTTTCCCATTTAAGTTGTTACATAATATTGAGCAGAGTTCCCTGTAGGTATATTTATTAAAGAAGCACATTTTGACCTAACCCTCCCACCAAAAAAAAAAAGAATTCATTACAGGTATAGGGGTTTTTTTGTTGTTGCTCCTAGTGCTACAATTTTACTATTAAGTGACGTGTGAAGCAACATCCTCAGCTTTTACCTGAGCCTCGTGTCACCTCTCAGGGTCGGGGCTCAACTTGGGCCAGACAGAAGGGGGCTGGTGGGTGAGGGTGATGGTTTTCCTCATCCAGCAGGGAAGCCACATTTGAGTCATATGTCTGTCTCACTGGCTCCCCGTGGAAACTGCAACAAATCCTTCAGGCAAAGCTTATGTGTATTTTCTGGTCATTGACTCCTATAGGCTGCATCTCACTTCTCATATTCCTCTCATCTACTTACATTGGTAATGTTCATTGGCTGAACAAATTTCAAAATCGGCATTATACTTTTGAGAGTATATTTACCATTAACTTGGAAAGGCTACTACAGTCTATTGAAGACTTAAAATAGAACCTGGTAAATATATGGTTATATTATTCTTTTTTGTTGTTGCTGTTGTTGCGGTACGCGGGCCTCTCACTGTTGTGGCCTCTCCCGTTGCAGAGCACAGGCTCCGGACGCGCAGGCGCTGCGGCCATGGCTCACAGGCCCAGCCGCTCCGCGGCATGTGGGATCCTCCCGGACCGCGGCACGAACCCGTGTCCCCTGCATCGGCAGGCGGACAGCCTGTGCTCCGCAACGGGAGAAGCCACAACAGTGAGAGGCCCACACACCGCAAAAAAAAAAAAAAAAAAGAAATACTCTTTTGATAGCTTAGATAAATGATCCCCAAACTTATCTAGTTTTTATCAGTAAATGTATTTATATATTTATATTTAAAATTATTTGCAAATACCATTATATTAATAGAGACTTTAGGGAAAGTACACAAACTAGTGATTTCAAAATAGCAAACTAAAGGTAAAATAATATTTTTTTAATTTAAATTTTATTTATTAATGATAAAATGTCATTTGTTAATAAAATATATTTCACTTTTATTAAAATATATATTTGATAAGATCATATAATTAATTATGCTTCATTATTGTTGGAAACCTTGTCTAAGCTTTGCAACATTGTAATTAGATATTTGTTTCTAAATGAGATGTATTTCTCTGCTTGTTTTGAATGTCTGTCACAGTTGTGAAATGTCCTCACATAGATGTGTACATTCCAATGGAAGCAATGTATCAAAAGTTGCATTTTCTAAGTTACAACACATATTTCAACCTATCTACCAGTTATATACAGGCTTTTGATAAAGTTGTGTTCATAGGTTTCCTTCCTTCTTGAAGACTTGAATGGGTAGGAATTTTGAGGACCCAATTCTGGACTGATTTTTCCCTCCTTTTTTTCTCTCTCTTTTTCCATCCAGCAGCTACAAGGGTTTTGTTTGTTTGTTTTGGTGTTTTTTTTTTCAAGACTTTAAAGAAAGCCCTATTTTCAGAAACACCCATATCTGAACATGGAAAACAGTTGCTCCTGTAATACTGGTCTTTCATGGAGAATAATTCCCATTGGGAGCAATGCACTGTCCACTAAGAAGACTTTTGTTCACGGGGCACTTCACAGTGGCTTCTGTGTACAGTCACATTTCCAAAGTGCCAC
Organism: Phocoena sinus; assembly: GCF_008692025.1. Taxonomy (NCBI): domain Eukaryota; kingdom Metazoa; phylum Chordata; class Mammalia; order Artiodactyla; family Phocoenidae; genus Phocoena; species Phocoena sinus. The sequence goes on from NC_045779.1 coordinate 29,436,894, forward strand.
CTTCCTCCCTGGCTTTCCTGCCAGACAGCGGTGAGCATGCCCCCCTCAGCTGTTGGTGTCTCCTGCTTTGCCAGGGATGCCAGTGGAGACCAGCCATCCCTTGGAAAGTTGCCTGTCCAGGTCCTCTGTCTTGGCAGGAACCTGGATTAGTGAAAACCTCAACCCAAGCTGGGATTCACGACTCCTTCTGGGTCGCCTTCTCCACTCCAGAGGGCAGCTTTGCTTCAGATTCGCTCTGGCTGGGGAAGAAGAGTCCCTTGGTTTCCTCAACAACATTGGAGTGTATGATAAGAAGCGACCTTGTCCTTGACTCCCTTCCCTTTTGTTTTCTGTTTCTCTTTGAGCACAAATCTCTTCTAAAAGGCCGTGAAATGCTCTCTCCCACACCATCTATCCCCTTCTCACTATTCTGCTTGTCCCTAACCCACACTGAGTAGTTGGCAGTTATCGTGGCATAAATGTTCTTAGCACTGAAGTGCTGCTAATGCCTGGCATCTAGCACTGGGCTGCACTAATCACTTTCAACCTGAAGCCAGCCCTGGCACAGAGTGAGCAGGGCTCTTCTGAAGTTGCTCTAAACTGTAGCCAGAGCCGCCGCATCAAGTGAGTACCAGAAGAACTGCCTGGGGCATGAATCTAACTTTAGATGGTTTGTAAGAACAAGCAGAACTCTGCCTCTGTATCCAGAAGAAAACTATCCAACTGCACCCTGCAAGTTAATCCCCTGGACAGCCCTACAGACACGGAGCAGCATCTGCGCCCTCCTGCTCCAGGCTCTCTGCCACATTTTTTGAATGCTGGAGGTACTGGTGTTTAAGGGGACAGGAGGTATGTGTGGTCAAGGACCCAGCCTAAAAGTGACAATCCTTTCAACCATCCCAAGCCTCTGCAGTGATGGCAAGCAAGTCAAATTGCCTTTTCTCCAGTCCTTGCCACTGAGAGGAGATTATCTTCTATCCGTAGTTAGATCACCTATTTTATTAAGAAAATGTGTTAATTATTTGTAAGGAATCCTGTATAAAATAAAATCATAGGCAGTCACTTTTTAAAATGCAGGATAAGAGGCTCTGTTGCCATGAACTAGGTATGCTATCAGTAGATGAGTGAGCCTATTTGATATATGTTGGAAAGAAGGGCTAGTGATCTTTAGAATCAAAGCCATCATTTTTCTCAGATGATTCCCAACTTTTAACTAGCATAAAGCTATTAAGTCTACACAACATGTTAATTTACTGTTACCCTAGAAATCGTTTTTTATGCTAGTTTATTTCAGAAGTTACACCAAGAAAAAGCACTATTTAACAGTAAAGTTTCTGTGAAACTTTATTGAAATGTTTTTACATATGAAGAAAATATTTTGCCATAGACATTTAAAGATTTTTCAAATAAAAAACATCTACACCATTTGCTGTGGAGTTTTGGTGGCCCTGGTTGCCCTCTCCTCAGGGCACTGCAGCAGGCCCCAATTCCTGGAGAAAATCCTGGTGGCCCCCAAAGCTGTGCCCTCATCCTCCCTCCACGTGCGGAGGGTGGGCAGCTTCTCTTCAGCATGTGCGCAGCATAGGTTGTCAGCTTACCCCTCTGGCTGCCAGCTGGAGCACATGACAGCTGACATTGCAGGGAGCCACCCTCCAGGTTATTTTCACTAGAACAGCCTGATGTAACTGCTGTGCAATACAAGCCAAAATCGTACTGAGAAACAGTATATTTGGAATATCACTTGGAAGACAGGTTAGCTATCCCTTCTTTTTGATTTTCTAAAAATCCCTCCCTCCAGCAATCCAGACAAACACTGAGCTCTGTACCTGGACCAAATGCTTTTGAGCTCCCTGTAACTATTTTCACCAAATCACCCAGAAGTTTATATTGAGGGACATTACAAACAAGAAACCTGTTGAAACTTCTCACTGTGTTTAAAGATGCTGCTAATTGCGTTGCACTTGCTAATTACATAGCACATCCTCACCTGGAGATCCCACAAGAAATTTTCTCAGAGTCAGAAATGAATGTACTTCCTCCAAGCAACTAATTAAAATTAATTTGTTTCAATTTTATGGACACTTTGAAGCGCATACCTATTTTCTTCTTTGAATGGACTGCTAGAAAGCTGAGAGTCAAATTTGAAGTTTACCTTTAGCAAATCATCTTCTACCATTTATGGGTTTTAATATTTTTATTTATAAATTTTATGTAATAATTTTACCTTCTAGCTTCTTCCTATCCCTTCTACTCTCGTTTTCATTTTTCCTGCTTTCCTCTTCTATTTAATTCAAATTGATTTTTACCTCATTTTTATCTATTTATGTAAGATACCTTAAAACCTTTGGAACAGGGAAATGAATAAATAAATAAAGACTGGAATATCTGGTACTTTAATTATTTATCAGAGGCAAATAAAAGTGTTCTCTTTTCCTGATATACTAGGAAATAGAATAGAATTATAGAATTGGAACAATTCTATGGAATATAGTTTTTTAAAAATCCACTAGTTAATACTCTGAGTGCCATTTCATGAAAGATTGGAAGTGGAGCCCCAAGGTCAGGGCCACAGGCAACAGACAATGATTTAGGAAGCCAGGTCTAAAGGAGGACGCCAAGTGTGACCTCAGAGCTGCAAATATAGGTGATAATTCCCATCTGTAATGGGTTGAATGGTGACCCTAAAACACATGTCCAAGCAGAACCTCAGAATGCAATTTTATTTGGAGTAAGGGTCTTTTAAAGTATAAGTAAGGTAAGGATCTAGAGATGAGATCATCTTGAATTAAGGTGGAAAATCCAATGACAAGTGTCCTTATAAGAGTCAGAGAAGGAGACACAGACACACAGAGAAAAGCCATATGAAGACTGATGCAGATACTAGAGGGCAGCTGCAAGCCAAGGAGTGCCAAGCATTGTCAGCAACCACAGGAAGCCAGGAGAGAGGCATGGAGCAGATTCTCCCTCGGAGCCTCCACAAGGAATCAAACCCACAGGTTCCTCGATTTCAGACTCTGGTCTCCAGAACACATTTCTGTTGTTTTAAGCCACCCAGTTTGTGATCATTTGTTCCAGCAGCCCTGGGAAACTAATGCACCATCTTAGCTCTCCAGATTCAAATTCACACCAATCCATGTTTTAGGTTTCAGAACCTTTCTTTATGAATTTGACTCTTGATTAAAGTGACTTTTTGAAAGTGAAGCTTCTTCACTTTGAAAACATATTTCAAACACAAATCAGTAATTATTAAGCTGAAGATATTTATACTGTGGCCTAAATGTTTTGACTTTCCAGAAGTTTGTACACTTAAATACTATTCTCCATCACATTTTTATATTATGCATTTTAATAAACAATGGTATGATTTTCAATAGAATGAAAAACTACAGCTCTATGTGCATGATTTCTATTTCTTTTTTAATTTTAACATTTTTTTTGAATTTTATTTTATTTACTTTTTTATACACCAGGTTCTTATTAGTTTTCCATTTTATACACATCAGTGTATACATGTCAATCCCAATCGCCCAATTCAGCACACCACCACCCCTCCCCCAATACCATTTTCCCCCCTTGGTGTCCATACATTTGTTCTCTACATCTGTGTCCCAATTTCTGCCCTGCAAACCGGTTCCTCTGTGCCATTTTTCTAGGTTCCACATATATGCGTTAATATACGATATTTGTTTTTCTCTTTCTGACTTACTTCATTCTGTATGACAGTCTCTAGATACATCCACGTCTCTACAGATGATCCAATTTCATTCCTTTTTATGGCTGAGTAATATTCCATTGTATATATGTACCACATCTTCTTATCCAGTCATCAGTCAATGGACATTTAGGATGCTTCCATGACCTGTCTATTGTAAATAGTGCTGCAAGGAACATTGGGATGTATGTGTCTTTTGGAATTATGGTTTTCTCTGGGTATCTTCCCAGTAGTGGGATTGCTGGGTTGTATGGTAGTTCTATTTCTAGTTATTTAAGGAACCTCCATACTGCTATCCATAGTGGTTGTATCAATTACATTCCCACCAACAGTGCAAGAGGGTTCCCTTTTTTCACCCTCTCCAGCATTTGTTGTTTGTAGATTTTCTGATGATGCCCATTCTAAGTGAGGTGATACCTCATTGTAGTTTTGATTTGCATTTCTCTAATAATTAATGATGTTGAGCAGCTTTTCATGTGCTTCTGGGCCATCTATATGTCTTCTTCGGAGGAATGCCTATTTAGGTCTTCTGCCCATTTTTGGATTGGGTTGTTTGTTTTTTAATGTTGAGCTGCATGAGCTGTTTATATACTTTGGAGATTAATCCTTTGTCCGTTGATTCGTTGGCAAATATTTTCTCTCATTCTGAAGGTTGTCTTTTCGTCTGGTTTATGGTTTCCTTTGCTTTGCAAAGGCTTTAAAGTTTCATTTGGTCCCATTTGTTTATTTTTGCTTTTATTTCCATTACTCTAGGAGGTGGATCAAAAAAGATCTTGCTGTGATTTATGTCAAAGAGTGTTCTTCCTATGTTTTCCTCTAAGATTTTGACAGTGTCCAGTCTTACATTTAGGTCTCTAATCCATTTTTAGTTTATTTTTGTGTATGGTGTTAGGGAGTGTTCTAATTTCATTCCTTTACATGTAGCTGTCCAGTTTTCCCAGCACCACCTATTGAAGAGACTGTCTTTTTTCCATTGTATATCCTTGCATCCTTTGTCATAGACTAGTTGACCATATGTGTGTGGGTATATCTCTGGGCTTTCTATCTTGTTCCATCGATCTATATTTCTGTTTTTGTGCAAGTACCATACTGTCTTGATGACTGTAGCTTTGCAGTAGAGCCTGACGTCAGGGAGTCTGATTCCTCCAGCTCCGCTTTTTTCCCCTCAAGACTGCTTTGGCTATTCAGGGACTTTTGTGTCTCCATACAAATTTTAAGATTTTTGGTTCTAGTTCTGTAAAAAACTGCCATTGGTAATTTGATAGGGATTGCATTGAATCTGTAGATTGCTTTGTGTAGTAGAGTCATTTTCACAATATTGATTCTTCCAATCAAAGAACATGGTATATCTCTCCATCTGTTGGTATCATCTTTAATTTCTTTCATCAGTGTCTTATAGTTTTCTGCATACAGGTCTTTGTCTCCCTATGTAGGTTTATTCCTAGGTATTTTATTCTTTTTGTTGCAATGGTAAATGGGAGTGTTTCCTTAATTTTGCTTTCAGATTTTTCATCATTAGTATATAGGAATGCAAGAGATTTCTGTGCATTAATTTTGTACCCTGTAACTTTACCAAATTCATTGATTAGGTCTAGTAGATTTCTGGTGGCATCTTTAGGATTCTCTATGTATAGTATCATGTCATCTGCAAACAGTGACAGTTTTACTCCTTCTTTTCCAATTTGTATTCATTTTCTTTCCTTTCCTTCTCTGACTGCCATGGCTAGGACTTCCAAAACTATGTTGAATAATAGTGGTGAGAGTGGACATCCTTGTCTTGTTCCTGATCTTAGAGGAAATGCCTTCAGTTTTTTACCACTGAGAATGATGTTTGCTGTGGATTTGTCATATATGACCTTTAGTATGTTGAGGTAGGTTCCCTCTATGCCCACTTTCTGGAGAGTTTTTGTCATAAATGGGTGTTGAATTTTGTCAAAAACTTTTTCTGCATCAAGATGATCATATGGTTTTTCTTCTTCAGTTTGTTAATGTGGTGTATCACATTGATTAATTTGCATATATTGAAGAATCCTTGCGTCCCTGGGATAAATCCCACTTGATCAAGGTGTATGATCCTTTTACTATGTTGTTGGATTCTGTTTGCTAGTATTTTGTTGAGGAATTTTGCATCTATATTCTTCAGTGATATTGGTCTGTAATTTTCTTTTTTTGTAGTACCTTTGTCTGGTTTTGGTATCAGGGTGATGGTGTCCTCAGAGGATGAGTTTGGGAGTGTTCCTTCCTCTGCAATTCTTTGGAGGAGCTTGAGAAGGATGGGTCTTAGCTCTTCTCTAAATATTTGATAGATTTCACCTGTGAAGCCATCTGGCCCAGCACTTTTGTTTGTTGCAAGATTTTTAATCACAGTTTCAACTTCATTACTTGTGATTGGTCTGTTCATATTTTCTATTTCTTCCTGGTTCAGTCTTGGAACGTTATACCTTTCTAACAAGTGGTCCATTTCTTCCAGGTTGTCCATTTTATTGGCATAGAGTTGCTTGTAGTAGTCTCTTAGGTTGCTTTGTATTTCTGCGGTGTCTGTTGTAACTTCTCCTTTTTCATTTCTAATTTTATTGATTTGAGTCCTCTCCCTCTTTTTCTTGATGAGTATGGCTAATGGGTTATCAATTTTGTTTATCTTCTCAAAGAACCAGCTTTTAGTTTTACTGATCTTTGCTATTGTTTTATTCATTTCTATTTCATTTATTTCTGCTCTGATCTTTATGATTTCTTTCCTTCTGCTAACTGTGGGTTTTGTTTGTTCTTCTTTTTCTAGTTCCTTCAGGTGTAAGGTTAGATTGTTTATTTGAGATTTTTCATGTTTCTTGAGGTAGGCTTGTATAGCTGTAAACTTCCCTCTTAGAACTGCTTTTGCTGCAACCCATAGGTTTTGGATGATTGTGTTTTCATTGTCATTTGTCTTTAGGTATTTTTTGATTTCTTCTTTGATTTCTTCAGTGATCTCTTGGTTATTTAGTAACATATTGTTTAGCCCCCATGTGTTTGTGTTTCTTACTTTTTTTCCCCGTAATTCATTTCGAATCTCATAGCATTGTGGTCAGAAAAGATGCTTGATATGATTTCAGTTTTCTTAAATTTACTGAGATTTGTTTTGTGACCTAAGATGTGATCTATCCTGGAGAATGTTCTGGGCGCACTTGAGAAGAAAGTGTGATCTGCTGCTTTTGGTTGGAATGTCCTATAAATATCAATTGATCTATTGTGTCATTTAAAGCTTGTGTTTCCTTATTAATTTTCTGTTTGGATGATCTGTCCATTGGTGTAAGTGAGGTGTTAAAGTCCCCCACTATTATTGTGTTACTTCGATTTCCTCTTTTATGGCTGTTAACAGTTGCCTTATGTATTGAGGTGCTCCTATGTTGGGTGCATATATATTTATATTTGTTATATCTTCTTCTTGGATTGATCCCTTAATCATTATGTAATGTCCTTCCTTGTCTCTTGTAACATTCTTTATTTTAAAGTCTAATTTATCGATATAAGTATTGCTACTCCAGCTTTCTTTTGATGTCCACTTGCATGGAATATCTTTTTCCATCCCCTCACTTTCAGTCTGTATGTGTCCCTAGGTCTGAATTGTGTCTCTTACAGAGAGCATATAGATGGGTCTTGTTTTTGCATCCATTCAGCAAGCCTGTGTCTTTTGGTTGGAGTGCTTAATCCATTCACATTTAAGGTAATTTTCAATATGTATGTTCCTATGACAATTTTCTTAATTGTTTTGGGTTTGTTTTTGTAGGTCTTTTTCTTCTCTGTGTTTCCCACTTAAAGAAGTTCCTTTAGCATTTGCTGTAGAGCTGGTTTGGTGGTGCTGTATTCTCTTAGCTTTTGTTTGTCTGTAACTTTTTTGATATCTCCATCTAATCTGAATGAGATCCTTGCTGAGTAGAGTAATCTTGGTTGTAGTTTCTTCCCTTTCATCACTTTAAGTATATTGTGCCACTCCCTTCTGGCTTGTACAGTTTCTGCTGAGAAATCAGCTGTTAACCTTATGGGAGTTCCCTTGTATGTTATTTGTCATTTTTCCCTTGCTGCTTTCAATAATTTTTCTTTGTCTTTAATTTTTGCCAATTTGATTACTATGTGTCTCTGTGTGTTTCTCCTTGGGTTTATCCTGTATGGGACTCTCTGCACTTCCTGGACTTGGGTGGCTCTTTCCTTTCCCATGTTAGGGAAGTTTTCGACTATAATCTCTTCAAATACTTTCTCGTGTCCTTTCTGTTCCTCTTCTCCTTCTGGGGACCCTATAATACGAATGTTGTTGTGTTTAATGTTGTCCCAGAGGTCTCTTAGGTTGTCTTCAATTCTTATCATTCTTTTTTCTTTATTCTGTTCTGCATGAGTGAATTCCACCATTCTGTCTTCCAGGTCACTTATCTGTTCTTCTGCCTCAGTTATTCTGCTATTGATTCCTTCTAGTGTAGTTTTCATTTCAGTTATTGTATTGTTCATCTCTGTTTGTTTGTTCTTTAATTCCTCCAGGTCTTTGTAAAACATTTCTTGCATCTTCTCGATCTTTGCCTCCATTCTTTTTCCGATGTCCTGGATCATCTTCACTATCATTATTCTGAATACTTTTTCTGGAAGGTTGCCTATCTCTGTTTCATTTAGTTGTTTTTCTGGGGTTTTATCTTGTTTCTTCATCTGGTATATAGCCCTCTGCCTCTTCATCTTGTCTTTCTGTGAATGTGGTTTTTGTTCCACAGGCTGCAGTATGGTAGTTCTTCTTGCTTCTGCTCTCCCCCCTCTGGTGGATGAGGCTCTCTAAGAGGCTTGTGCAAGTTTCCTGACTGGAGGGACTGGTGGTGGGTACAGCTGGCTGTTGCTCTGGTGGGCAGAGCTCAGTAAAACTTTAATCTACTTGACTGCTGATGGGTGGGGCTGGGTTCCCTCCCTGTTGATTGTTTGCCCTGAGGAAACCCAACACTGGAGCCTACCTGGGCTTTTTGGTGGGGCTAATGGCAGACTCTGGGAGGGTCACCCTAAGGAGTACTTCCCAGAATTTCTGCTGCCAGTGTCCTTTTCCTCACGGTGAGACAGAACCACCCCCTGCCTCTGCAGGAGACCCTCCAACACTAGCAGGTAAGTCTGGTTCGGTCTTCTATGGTGTCACTGCTCCTTCCCCTGGGTCCTGATGTGCACACTACTTTGTGTGTGCCCTCCAAGAGTGGAGCCTCTGTTTCCCCCAGTCCTGTTGAAGTTCTGCAATCAAATCCCGCTAGCCTTCAAAGTCTGATTCTCTAGGAATTCCAACTCCCGTTACCAGACCCCCCAGGTTGGGAAGCCTGACATGGGGCTCAGAACCTTCACTCCAGTGGGTGGACTTCTGTGGTATATCTGTTCTCCAGTTTGTGAGTCCCCCACCCAGAAGTTATGGGATTTGATTTTATTGTGATTGCGTCCCTCCTACCATCTCATTGTGGCTTCTCATTTGGTTTTGGATGTGGGGTATCTTTTTTGGTCAGTTCCAGTGACTTCCTGTCAATGTTTGTTCAACATTTAATTGTGATTCCTGTGTTCTCACAGGAGGGAGTGAGAGCACGTCCTTCTACTCTGCCATCTTGAACCATAACCCGCATGATTTCTGTTATTCAGATTTTGTCAATCAAACATAGAACTCCTCAAAATGTAGTTATCACCTTATATCACAGAAGGTGGATCTTTTTGAGAAACATTTTTAAAATATGCAAGCAAAGATAATAGTAAACAATCACATAACCACCAGGAGACAGGGAGAAAGGGTAAGACAGAATATACTAAGATAAGAAAATTCAGAACAAATACTAATGCAAGACAAAATCTAAATGGATATTAGACGGTGATGAAAGAGGAAGTTCGTATTATTATTCAGGATAAACCTGTTTTCTCTATTAGAGAAAGAGAGAAGTGATTTCATAAAAGTAAAAAAATGAAATGTAAAAGGAAATGTGAGATTTAATTATCTTTTATAAAATAATCTGTTTCTTTTCACTTAGTTCATATTAGCAATGTCCAAGTGAAGAATATCCAAATATTTTAAAATTGGTTTGCAATACCTAATTTCACCAGAGGATGGTAGAAGAGGGTCGACACATATGAAAAAATTGCGAATTTATATTTTTCTCTCAGGAGTTGACTACAAAATTCGGTGATTTGTAGAACTGTCAAAATCATTTTATTCAAAAATAAAATTTTGGAAGATGATACAGCCGGGAATGTAGTTGATTTGCTCCTTAGACTGTTTCTTTGTGGTGGAGAGAAGAGGGTGGGACAAACTCCATCCTGGGGTGTTAAATATGACCTACAAGTTCCTTGTCACATCAAATCAACATAACAAGAAAGTGAGCCTGTGAAAGAACTATGAATTTTTCAGAGAGACAACTAAAACCAAAGTGAGTTGATTTGTAAGAACTTTACAAAAGTTGGAGTGAAGGGGACATTACCTAACCCACAGCCCTCCATTCAAAATCCTTTAAAGGGTTCTGGACTGTTAGTGACGGTCCACAAATAGCTAGCAGGAAAAAGAAGGGTGTTTTTTCTGCTCATGAAAATTCAGTGTACATCCCGCTAGACATCTTGAGCCTTTCCCATCTCATCCACCCAACTTCTACAAATGATTAAGAGATTTAGATCAATGGGAACTTTGGCTGCTAAGCAGGGAATCCTTGGGGCAAGGGCAGGGGGAGAACTGTCCACATTTCAGTTTCAAACAGTGACTGCCTGCTAAGTGCACATTACCAGGCTCTGGGGTTTCAAAAATAAATAAGGTCTGGTCCCTGCCCTTGAGAAGTTAAAAATGTAGGCGTCATGAGCAACTGTCTGCCCCTCGGTCCTTCCCTCTTATAGGTTTTCTCACTAATGGTACCTAGTTGCCATGTAAACAAGGGCTCTGACCCTGAGGAACACTGGACTCAGTGTCAGGCTCATCTCCTGGGGCACTGAGTTCTTATTGTCTCCCTCTACCTGGGTTCCTGATGCTTCTTGTCTCGTCCCTGCTGCCCCAGACTGCCTCCCTGGATTCCAAGCTCCCTGCCGTTGTTCATCTCTGAGGCTCGACCCATCTTCCTAGACAGCCCTACCCCTCCTAAACATTTCTCCATGCCCTGCATTCAACACCCTCTGTTGGCCCCACAATAACCCAGTGCTGACTCTGGACTAGAGCAGCGGTCCCCAATCTTTTTGGCTCCAGGGACCGGTTTCGTGGAAGACAATTTTTCCACAGACTTGGCAGGGGAGATGGTTCAGGCGGTAATGCGAGCGATGGGAAGCAGCAGGTGAAGCTTCGCTCGCTAGCCCACCTCTCACATCCTGCTGTGCGGCCCGGTTCATAACAGGTCTCTGACCGGTACCGGTCCGCAGCCAGGGGTTGGGGACCCCTGGATTAGAGGATGCCTGCAGGTGGGCTCTTTAAATCTGGGTAACCTGCATAAGCAAAGGACATGAAAGTAAATTATCCATGGATATTACAAATATTTATGCCATAACTTCAGGTAATACTGTATTCCACTATTTCTCTGTGTCAATATAGACAAAATCTAAGACCTCAGAGCCTTCGTCTTGCATTCTAATCTCCTAGAAGTAATCCAACATAGAGATTGTGGGCGGAGTTCTGAGTTTCTAATTCCAGAGCTATTTACCTGCTGTGTGATCATGAATAAGTTACTGCACATCTCTGAGCTATGTGTAAAATCAAATTAGGAATAATACATGCATCGTAAATTTGTTGTGAAGAGTAAACAAGATAATATATATTAAAGGTGTTGGGCATAGTTCTTGGCACAGAGTAATACTGTGTTCAATAAATGTTAGAATAACATGACTGAATGTTAAAGCTATTTCTATTCGTTTAAGAAGTCTGAAAGTATTAGCATTAGAATTTTTTATTGTAGTATAGCTGATTCACAAAGTTGTGTTAGTTTCAGGTATACAGCAAAGTGATTCAGCTATATATAGATATATATATATAGATATATATATATATATATATAATCTTTTTCAGATTCTTTTCCATCATAGGTTATTACAAGACATTGAATATAGTTCCCTGTGCTATATATGTGTGTGTGTGTGTGTGTGTGTGTGTGTGTGTGTGTGTGTGTGTGTGTGTATGTTAATCCCAAACTCTTAATTTTTCCCTCCCCCACTTTCCCCTTTGGTAACCATAAGTTTGTTTTCTACATCTAGCATTAGAGTTTTTATTACTTGTACTTTTATTGCTTGTACTTTTTCAATTGAAAAATTTCAATTGGAAAAGATATAAAACTTCCAATTATATAAAGAACTAGTTTTCACAGCTTAGTCAGTCAGTCCCCAATTTTTTTAGGACTGCTTATTCAAGCTTCTCTCTTTTTGATTTTTTCACTTCTGCCACTTGTATTTTCAACTGGATTTTCTTTCACTATAGACAAAGTAAATACATCAGTTTTTAAAAATGTAAGGTAGAAATAGGTATAAAATGAAAATAAACCTTTCCCTTCCACCCCAGACCTCCTACTTTTTTTTTCCCCCAGATATAATCACTATCTTCATCAAATTCTTACAACTTTCAGGCTTCTAAATGCATTTTTCACACAAATGAGACCATACTGTAATAGTTCTCTGCACCTTGCCTTTTCATTTTACACAATAACATATCATACAGATCTACCACGTCATTTTTAATGTGGAGTTGCCCTATGCTTAGATGTACCATGCTTTATTTAAAGAGTTCCTGTACCGATGGGCATTCTCTTGGGATTCTTGTTTATATAAATAACAATGCTTTATACACTTTTTCACGTATTATCTTTTCACACTTTGGCAAGAATATGGATAGGGCAAATTTCTAGAAATGCCACTATTAGGTCAAAGGGGCACTGCATTTTTAATTTGAATAGATATTGCTGCCAAACTTTCCCCCCGTGAAGTGAAAACAGCTTGCACTCCTCTGTCTCAAGGGTGCATGACAATGTCTGCTTTCCTGCAACCTCCACCAGACATTTTATCCAAGTGTCAAACTGCATTCATCTGGTAGGTGAAAAATTCCTATCTCTTTGTTGTTTTAATTTTCATTTTTAAATTATGAGTGAAATTGAGCATTTTCACATGCTTATTAGCCATTTGTATTTTTATGAACTACCTGTCAAGATATTTGCCCATTTTTTTTCTATTTTTTAATGAATTTGTATTTTTTCTACAGTAAAGGAATTAACCACTGTTTTCTGTATATGATACAGCATTACAATTTATACTGGAAATATTTCTGTCAGTAATTAACATTCACATTTATATATCACACACAATTGTTCCATTTATATAACCTAAAAGAGAAAAATAAAATAGAAAATTAAGACTGATTTTATGGTTATACTAAATGTCACTCTAGTATTTTATTATTGTACTTAACAAAATAAAGTGATGTCAGCTGATGAATCACTATTTACTATATTTATCCATTCAAAGAGTGATATTAAGTGATATACTTAATAATATTTCAGTCTTTGTATCACTTTGCAAAAATTTATTGTACAAGGGATCAGACCATATGTGCCTTGCCTGGAGAACTGAGTTTTGGAGTTTATTTCTTTTAATACACCACTTAAAATTATTCCATGCTGGGTATTTAGAGCCGTCAAGTTATTTGATTAAATGATTCTGGAAGAAACCCGGGCTAACCAAAAAAAAGTTGACAGTAGAGGAATGAAGCAAGATGATCACATACATATTCCTTTGTAAACTCTGGTGGGTGATGGATGCTAACAGTAGAAAAATATCACTATTGTCTGATTCTGTAAAATCCCATTTTCCAGTGAATAATGGTCCAATTAGATTGTAAGCTTCTGATGGATAGCTACAGAATCTTAAAATTCATTTTTGGTTTTTTAATTTTATTGTGGTAAGATGAGATCTATCTTCTTAACAAATGTTAAGTGTACAGTATATTACGTATTGTTGACTATAGATACAAGGTTGTACAGCTGATCTCTAGAAACTTGCTTGACTAAAACTTTACACTCATTAATTACTGACTCCCCATTTCCTCCTCCCCTCAGACCCTGACAACTAACCATTCCACTCTTCGATTCTATGAATTCGAATATTTTAGATACCTCATATAAGTGGAATCATGCGGTATCTATTTTTCTGTGACTGGATTATTCAGTTAAGAATAATGCCCTCAAGGTTCATCCATGTTGTCACATACTGCAGAATTTCCTTCTTTTCTAAGGCTGAATAGTATTCCATTGTATGTATACACCACATTTTCTTATGCATTTATCTGCAGATGGACATTTAGGTTGTTTCCACATCTTGGTTTTTGTAAACAATGCACAATGAACATAGGAGTGTTTATCTCTCTTTCAGATCCTGACTTCAGTTCTTTTGGATAAATACCCAGAAGTTAGATTGCTGGATCATACAGTAGTTCTATTTTAATTTTTTGAGAAGCTGCCATACTGTTTTCCATAGTGGCTGTACCAATTTACATTCTCATCAACAGTGTACAAGGATTCCCTTTTCTCCACATCCTTGCCAACACTTGTTGTCTTTTGTTTTGTTAATGACAGGTGTGAAGTGATATCTCACTGTGGTTTTGATTTGCATTTCCCTGATGATGTACCTGATGGCCATCTATACATCTTCTTCAGAGAAATGTCTATTCAAGCCCTTAGCCCATTTTAAAAATTGGGTTTATTAGTTTGTTTTTTTGTTTGTTTGTTTGTTTTTTACTATTGAGCTATACAAGTTCATTTTATATTGGAGATTAACCTCTTATCAGATATATGGTTTGCAAATATTCTTTTCCATTCTGTGGGTTGCCTTTCGGTTTTGTTGTTTCCTTTGCTATACAGAAACATTTTAGTTTGAGGTAGTCCCACTGGTTTATTTTTATCTTGTTACCTGCTAAGCTTTTTTATATGCCCCATAATTAACAATTTCTATGAATACTTGCAGACTAAATATGGAATTAACAGACACCTGTAACTATCCTGAGTGTTATCCAGGGGTTAATAACACCATATACTGGTCTTAACTGCAAATCAGTAATTTCAGGATAAGTACATTTATTCTCCATATCTAACAATGCCTGCTATGTCTCTGATTCATCATTCCCTCACATATTCATCCCTTATTCCTATAATCTCATATTTTATTTAATCCACCAATTATTAAGAGATTTTCTTTATCTACTCTTTCCTATTACATAAATGCACTAAGTATTTACTATGTTAGTCATCGTTTACAACAGTAATTTTGGAGAATTTATTTCCTATATAAATATGGGACAAATTATAGATCAAAAAATGTTAAAAGTGAAAGTCACCGTTATCCAACAATAACCACATACTCTCAGATCCCTGGAGCTTTAGGGTGCCTTAATCATGATGAAATGGTCCCTACTGACGTAATGCTATTAATGAAGTTAATGTATCTGGCTTGAAATTGGATAAAGTGATTTTAAAGTTCATCTGCTCACTAAAGTGCAGATAGTGGTGATTCTTCTACCTTTAAGTTTCTCTTGCTCCACATATGCCTTGATTTATGATAAGAACATCACTTAGAAGATTGTGCAGATCTGGGACTCTGGGGTTGGGGAGATGCCCTCCGCATGAAGTTTTGGGAAATGACCCTCTAAAGATTCTTCATGGAAGATCCTGCAATCATGAGGACCCAGGGATGGTCCAGGGCCTGCCCAGCTGACACTTGATGTTTAGCCTCCAAAATCAGTAGTTTGTTAAGTCCTTCACCCAGTGGGAAATAGTTGGCCAAGGCTAAGAAGAAAAGTAAATAAATAAAATAGAATAAAATAAATAAAATAAAAACACACATACAGAATCATGTTCTTAATTACAAAGGTCAATGCTTATTAAATCCAAATGACTTCTTCAAATAAACCATTCGGAGCTTATATCATTAAACATGTAGTGAACCTAAAATTCCACTTTTGAAAAGACAAAAAAAAAATCTCTCTTTAGCAAAAGAAAAAAAACCAACACAAAAATTCTCTTCCAAACTCTCTGTCCAACGAATGAGAATTCTTTTCCAGAAATCTGTCCAGTGTGCTGCCAGCAGCGATGCAAGTTTCCACATCCTGTTCACGTAAGCTGGATAAGGCGAAGCAGCTCTTGTTGGTGAACTCCACCAGTATCAGGTGAGTATTTACCCCATTGTGGTCAAGTCAGAGAGCCCCTACGATTCCAGGAATGAGTTAGAATGGAAAGTGGAATGGACTGGGAAATCATCAACTTTTCTCTCCCTTTGAAAACTTACTCTGGACTTACGATGCCTACCTCTCCACTGCCTGGAGAGAAAAGAGGACTTTGGGGAAGAATCCCTCACAGCGCCTTTCCTTTGAGCACACAGGGCCCTCATGACTCCCAGTCAGTTGCCTACAAGCGGGATTCAGCCCGTAGCAGAGATATGACATGTTCAACCAGCTATTTGATGTTTCAAGGACGTATTCTGGCAAAATCTACAGCTTTTGCACATAATTTAAGTACAATGACAGAAATTCATAGTGACTTTTGTGAGGATGGGGACAAGAGGGCTGTTGTTTTTCCTCACACTTGTTTTCTGTATTACCTATCAACATGTAACACGTATCTGGAAAATAGTATGGTTTTGTATCCCTCCTTATCTAGAAAGGAGAGAGATTGAGAAAACTGACCATATATTTGCTATATTGCAAACAGAAATTTCTGGTTGATATGTGTATCTCAAGAAAAATAAGGGAATCCTTACAAGCTATTGCTTTGTCCTTGTGGAAGGAAAAATCAAACTCCATACATAAACATCACAGCCTCCAATCTCTTAGCATTCTGAGAATCTGGATCAAAGAAATCAGTAAAGAAATTACTCTTCTTTTTTTCCTTCAGTTTATTTAGATAAGTGAGATACGAGAAATGTTTATCCCAAAAATAAAATTCCTGAAATAAATGAACACACTTGCCAAACACAGGGAAAATAAAACATAAACCTTGCAACTCTAGACAAAACATGTCAGTAGCTGAAACTCATGATGGCATGTCCTCTGATTTTGGCTAGACATTTATTTGGCCCTGGATCCAGACATATTTATCTGGGCTCATGTCTAGTTAAATGAAGGTTAAATTAGATGTCTTCAGTGGAGCATTATAAGACAAGCAACTGAATCTTTCTGGAAAGAATATAAAATATGTGCAATGAGATTTATGGAGAGCTCATTAAGATGACCAAATGAATATATATTGAAAATGCAGTTGCAGAAAATAAGGTAACTAGTGTCCTGGAAAAGAACTCTTCAGACAAAGCTCATTATTCAAACACAGGTTATAAATGACAGAATCCCTGAGCCACAAAGAACAACTAGAGGGTATGTAGAAGACAGTTTCAAGTTACGTATTAGAAGACAACAGGTACAAGGAAAAAAATTTTAGGACTTCTACTGTATTTTTATCTTCTTAATCCAAACTTTATTTTTGTCTCTGTTTTATAAAGTATAAAACAGATTAATATACATACATGTACATATTCTAGAAATGCATAAAAACTGAGTGTGCACGCTCAAAATTTTTGAACTAATAGTGTTATATGACACAAACCAATCAGGTTGTGGCACCACAGGTTGAATCAAATTCCTACTCTGGACCAACTGTCACCTGATGACATCACTAAGTTCTGTCAGCAGCTTTCACATCCACGTTATGTCCAATGAGGCTTTCCTCACCATTTCTCTTCTTAGACATGGCCACTCCCACTCTTTGACTTGAAAATTCCCATTTGGCTTTTCTCCACAGTCTCAGGGAGACACTGCTGTCAGCCAGCCAGTTAACCCGTCTTAATGTGGAAAGAGCTGCAGATTGAGGTAAGGGGGTCTGGACCAGACAGGCTGACTGGCCACACTCAGCTCAAGATCTTGGTTTCCTCATCAGAAAAATGGGGATCATCATATCTCCTATTAGGAACAAATTAATAAAGTATGTGAAAAATGGTTTTCAAAGCATAAAATATTAGGAAGATTGTTGTTGCTTTTGTCGTGGTTACTATTAAATCACAACGTAACTTCCTCCTCAGTACTTCTATAGACACCTCACTAACAATATTTAGAGGACAAGAAGATGCAAATTATCCCAAACTTCTCAGACTAATTCCACTTATTATTACCATGATAAATGTAAGTCCTTAAAAAAAATTATTCTGTGTGAAGCAGTAATGAACCATGTAAAAAGAAAGACAGCACTTTCTTTTATCCCAAGCTCATCCAATTAGTTACAAGTACATTGTAATATTTGTGGACAATATGGGGCTTTCTCCACTTTCTTCTCTCTTCCTTTGTTCATTTCTGCCTATTTCTCTGTCCTCTCTAATAGAAACTAGCTAAACTGTAAAAAACAACAACAAAAAAGGGTATAAAAGTAAAATTCAATACTAGCAATTGCACTATTAGCTTTGGAGGAATTAAAAAATTTTAGAAGGATGGTATCATATTCTATTGATGTCTTGACTCCTTTGCCTCTAAACAGAGACGTAGGGGATGATAGTACTTTATTGCTTTCCAATCTGTTGATGAATACTTTTCTCTTAATGTGACCCAAGTGCGGGGCCTTTGAAAGAGTCTGGCTCTCTGGATCCTGCCCCAGTGAGGCTCTTGCTGGCTTATTGTTCAGCAGAGTCTTCCAGCTTCCCCTTCACCTGGTGCTCCCTGGCCTTCTCTGCAGTATTCCATTCACTGGCTCTGTCCTCCACCCCATCCTTTCCTGCCCTTCTTCCTCATTCTGACAACCAGACCCTACTTTCACCTCTAATTTTATGCATCAGCTCTCAAATTAAATTATTTGTCCAGGATTCTCTTACCTAGGGGTTGCCCACAGCTTTGTATCCTATAGTCTCCTTCACTTTCCTCCCCAGGAGCCCCAGGAGTCCCCATAGAGATTCCCATCTCCCCCTGCAAGAGACTACAGAGTCCTATATTCCAGATTCCCATGTTAATTCTTTTCTTTTAATGAACACTGATTAATAAAGGTAATGTAATAGCTTGTGCAGAAGGTTACCAAATATACAAAAACTGACTATGTAACTAGTTTAAAAATGAATAATATTCATATGACTAGTCAAAGCTTTCATATTTTTTGGTTCCTTTGAGGCATTCCCACAGAGAATCATTATTAAACATCATTATTAAAAACTAGACACCACAAGCACAAGCACATGCGATATAGATGTAGTCCCTAAAATTTTGGATGCAATGTCTTAAATTTTAAACATTGTAATGATGATCATTTTTTAATGTACAGAAATATTGAATCACTATGTTGTGCACTAGGAATTAACACAGTGTTGTAGGACAATTGTACTTCAAAAACAAACAAAACTCATAGAAAAAGAGATCAGATTTTTTGGCTACCAGAGGCAGGTGGTAAGGGGGAAGAGGAATTGAATGAAGGTGGTTAAAAGGTAGAAACTTCCAGTTACAAGATAAATAAGTATTGGGGTTGTAATATACAAGATTTAATAATTAGTACTGCTGTGTGTTATACATGAAAGCTGTTAAGAGAGTAAATACTAAGAGTTCTCATCACAAGGAAAAATATTTTTTCTTTTTCTTTTATTTTGTATCTCTATTAGATGATGGATGTTCACTAAATTTATTGTGAAAATCATTTCATGATGTATATAAGTCAAATCATCATGCTGTATACCTTAAACTTATACAGTGTGGTATGTCAATGATACCTCAATAAAACTGGAAGAAAAAAATTTAAGGATTATAATTAATGTTGAAACTTGATAAATATAGAGCTTATAGAAGTAAAGTGTAATTACTGGTGGATTTAATCATAAGTTTTCATAAAACTACAAACATCTATTTTTCTAGGTAGATAGTTAAGCTATCATTCAAATCCTTGGAATAGGAGCACTCAAGGTAACATTAATCCCCTCAGAAACTGTAGTTTTTATTAAAATTTCTCCTGGTGATAAACCTCCGACAAGCATTTCCCTTCCTTCTTTGAACTTTAGCCTTATGGCCTTGGTAGGATTTCACTTAAGCTTTACAATTAAATTTTATCTAAATGTGCCCCAAAGTACTGACAACTCTCCATAACTTTGTTAGCAGTAGACTGGGCAAAATCATTTTTCCTCATTTCAAAAAGCAGGAGATTCTGTACATCATCTTTATGTCATAGATATTTAAGGGGTTTTCTTTCTTCCCAATATTCAGACTCCCTAGACTTCAAATTAGGTCTTATATTTGCCAAAGCTGAAACTGCTCGAAGTCAAGATTTGACTAGTTATGTCACAATGCTCTATCTGATTTGACTAATTATGTCACAATGCTCTATCTGTTGGGACATTTGTAAACCCTGGAAAAAGTGAATAGACATTCACAAGTTATTATAGGTGACATCTAATAAAAAATGGAGAAGGAGCCAATTAATCCTACATGAGGCTCATAAAGAAGATATTTTTGTAAGTTAATAGGATAATTTTGAGGCTCTTGACATGGGGGGAGGGATGGTTTAAGTTCTTCACTGATAAAGAAACTGCTGAAACTTTAAAAGGATTCGGCAGAGATTATCCTCAAAGAAGGATGATAAGAAAAATAACAAAAAATTGAATTGGCCTTTGAATGCTAAATCATCGGTTGCCCCATTCTTCCATACATAAAATACATTTAGAACTAGTTCCTATATTATGTCTCATAAACCATAATATAAATAATATAAATATAATATTAAATCCAGATATTTCTAAGTTTATGAAAACTTTATGCAAATAGTTCTTTTCCCCTCAACTCCATGAATTCCATTGATAAGATCAACGTCAAGAAGTGCAACATAATCAAGGAAGCCAATAGGTATTTTCCACTCTAATCACTATCCCTTATGCCAAGGCTAACATCCACACAGTCAAAGTGAGATGAACCACTGTTCCAATTCTTTTTTTTTTAACATATTTATTGGAGTATAATTGCTTTACAATGGTGTGCTAGTTTCTGCTTTATAACAAAGTGAATCAGTTATACATATACATATGTCCCCATGTCTCTTCCCTCTTGCATCTCCCTCCCACCCTCCCTATCCCACCCCTCAAGGTGGTCACAAAGCACTGAGCTGATCTCCCTGTGCTATGTGGCTGCTTCCCACTAGCTATCTATTTTATGTTTGGCAGTGTATATATGCCCATGTCACTCTCTCACTTTGGCCCAGCTTACCCTTCCCCCTCCCCGTATCCTCAAGTGCATTCTCTAGTAGGTCTGAATCTTTATTCCCGTCTTTCCCCTATGTTCTTCTGACCATTTTCCTTTCTTTCTTTCTTTTTTTTTTAATATTCCATATATACGTGTTAGCATACAGTATTTGTTTTTCTCTTTCTGACTTACTGCACTCTGTATGAAAGTCTCTAGGTCCATCCACCTCACTACAAATAACTCAGTTTCATTACTTTTTATGGCTGAGTAATATTCCATTGTATGTATGTGCCACATCTTCTTCATCCATTCACCTGTTGATGGACACTTCGGTTGCTTCCATGTCCTGGCTATTGTAAATAGAGCTGCAATGAACATTTTGGTACATGACTCTTTTTGAATTATGGTTTTCTCAGTGTATATGCCCAGTAGTGGGATTGCTGGGTCATATGGTAGTTCTACTTTTAGTTCTTTAAGCAATCTCCATACAGTTCTCCATAGTGGCTGTATAAATTTACATTCCCACTAACGGTGCAAGAGGGTGCCGTTTTCTCCACACCCTCTTCAGCATTTATTGTTTGTACATTTTTTTATGATGGCCATTCTGACTGGTGTGAAATGATATCTCATTGTAGTTTTGAGTTGCATTTTCTAATGATTAATGATGTTGAACATTCTTTCATGTGTTTGTTGGCAATCTGTATATCTTCTTTGGAGAAATGTCTATTTAGGTCTTAACCCAGTCCATTATTGGATTGTTTGGTTTTTTGTTACTGAGCTGCTTGTAAATTTTGGAGACTAATCCTTTGTCAGTTGCTTCATTTGCAAATATTTTCTCCCATTCTGAGGGTTGTCTTTTCGTCTTGTTTATGGTTTCCTTTGCTGTGCAAAATCTTTGGAGTTTCATTAAGTCCCATTTGTTTATTTTTCTTTTTATTTCCATTTCTCTAAGAGGTGGGTCAAAAAGGATCTTGCTGTGATTTATGTCATAGA
Source organism: Phocoena sinus (assembly GCF_008692025.1). Classification (NCBI taxonomy): domain Eukaryota; kingdom Metazoa; phylum Chordata; class Mammalia; order Artiodactyla; family Phocoenidae; genus Phocoena; species Phocoena sinus. The sequence goes on from NC_045779.1 coordinate 29,458,727, forward strand.
GTGTTCTGCCTATGTTTCCCTCTAAGAGTTTGATGGTGTCTGGCCTTACATTTAGGTATTTAATCCATTTTGAGTTTATTTCTGTGTATGGTATTAGGGAGTGTTCTAATTTCATTCTTCTACATGTAGCTGTCCAGTTTTCCCAGCACCACTTCTTGAAGTGGCTGTCATTTCTCCACTGCGTATCCTTGCCTCCTTTATCAAAGATAAGGTGACCATATGTGTGTGGGTTTATCTCTGGGCTTTCTATCCTGTTCCATCGATCTATATTTCTGTTATTGTGCCAGTACTATACTGTCTTGATTACTGTAGTTGTAGTATAGTCTGAAGTCAGGTAGCCTGATTCCTCCAATTCCGTTTTTCTTTCTCAACATTGCTTTGGCTATTCAGGGTCTTTTGTGTTTCCATACAAATTGTGAATTTTTTTGTACTAGTTGTGTGAAAAATGCCAGTGGTAGTTTGATAGGGATTCACTGAATCTGTAGGTTGCTTTGGGTAGTAGAGTCATTTTCACAATGTTGACTCTTCTAATCCAAGAACATGGTATGTCTCTCCATCTATTTGTATCGTTTTTAATTTCTTTCATTAGTGTCATAATTTTCTGCATACAGGTCTTTTGTCTCCTTAGGTAGGTTTATTCCTAGATATTTTATTCTTTTTGTTGCAATGGTAAATGGGAGTGTTTTCTTAATTTCACTTTCAGATATTTCATCATTACTGTATAGGAATGTAAGAGATTTCTGTGCATTAATTTTGTATCCTGCTACTTTACCAAATTCATTGATTAGCTCTAGTAGCTTTCTGGTAGCATCTTTAGGATTCTCTATGTAGAGTGTCATGTCATCTGCAAACAGTGACAGCTTTACTTCTTCTTTTCCGATTTGAATTTCTTTTCTTTCTTTTTCTTCTCTGATTGCTGTGGCTAAAACTTCCAAAACTATGTTGAACAATAGTGGTGAGAGTGGGCAAACGTGTCTTGTTCCTGATCCTAGTGGAAATGCTTTCAGTTTTTCACCATTGAGGATGTGTTGGCTGTGGGTTTGTCATATATGGCCTTTATTATATTGAGGAAAGCTCCCTCTATGCCTACTTTCTGGAGGTTTTTTATCAAATGGCTGTTGAATTTTGTCGAAAGCTTTCTCTGCATCTACTGAGATGATCATATGTTTTTTCTCCTTCAATTGGTTAGTATGGTGTATCACATTGATTGATCTGTGTATATTAAAGAATCCTTGCATTCCTGTAATAAACCCCACTTGATCATGGTGTATGATGCTTTTAATGTGCTGTTGCATTCTGTTTGATAGTATTTTGTTGAGGATTTTTGCATCTATGTTCATCAGTTATATTGGCCTGTAGTTTTCTTTCTTTGTGACATCTTTGTCTGGTTTTGGTTTCAGGGTGATGGTGGCCTCATAGAATGAGTTTATGAGTGTTCCTCCCTCTGCTATATTTTGGAAGAGTTTGAGAAGGATAGGTGTTAGCTCTTCTCTAAATGTTTGATGGAATTCGCCTGTGAAGCCATCTGGTCCTGGACTTTTGTTGGTTGGTAGATTTTTTTTTTTTTTTGCGGTACGCGGGCTTCTCACTGTTGTGGCCTCCCCCGTTGCGGAGCACAGGCTCCGGACGTGCAGGCTCACCGGCCATGGCTCACGGGCCCAGCCACTCCGCCGCACGTGGGATCCTCCCGGACCGGGGCACGAACCCATGTCCCCTGCATCGGCAGGCGGACTCTCAACCACTGCGCCACCAGAGAAGCCCGGTTGGTAGATTTTTAATCACAGTTTCAATGTCAGTGCTTGTGATTGGTCTGTTCATATTTTCTATTTCTTCCTAGTTCCGTCTCAGAGGGTTGTGCATTTCTAAGAATTTGTCCATTTCTTCCATTTTATTGGCATACAGTTGCTTGTAGTAATCTCTCATGATCCTTTGTATTTCTGTAGTGTCAAATGTTACTTCTCCTTTTTCATTTCTAATTCTATTGATTTGAGTCTTTTCCCTTTTTTTTCTTGATAAGTCTGGCTAATGGTTTATCAATTTTATTTATCTTCTCAAAGAACCAGCTTTTAGTTTTATTGATCTTTGCTATCGTTTCCTTCATTTCTTTTTCATTTACTTCTGATATGATCTTTATGATTTCTTTCCTTCTGCTAACTTTAGGGTATTCTTGTTCTTCTTTCTCTAATTGCTTTAGTGTAAGGTTAGATTGTTTATTTGAGATGCTTTTTTTTTTCTTAAGGTAGGCTTGTATAGCTATAAACTTCCCTCTTAGTACTGCTTTTGCTGCATCCCATAGGTTTTGGGTCATTGTGCTTTCATTGTCATTTGTTTCTAGGTATTTTATGATTTCCTCTTTGATTTCATCAGTGATCTCTTGGGTATTAAATAGTGTGCAGTTTAGCCTCCATGTGTTTGTATTTCTTACAGATTTTTTCCTGTAATTGATACCTAGTCTCATAGTGTTGTGGTCGGAAAAGATAGTTGATACAATTTCAATTTTCTTAAATTTACCAATGCTTGATTTGTGACCCAAAATATGACCTATCCTGGAGAATGTTCCATGAGCACTTGAGAAGAATGTGTATTCTGTTGTTTTTGGATGGAATGTCCTATAAATATCAATTAAGTCCATCTTGTTTAATGTATCATTTAAAGCTTGTGTTTCCCAAAATTGAGCTATTTGTAATGAGGTGGATATACCTAGAGTCTGTCATACAGAGTGAAGAAAGTCAGAAAGAGAAAGACAAGTACCATATGCTGACACATATATATGGAATTTAAGAAAAAAATGTCATGAAGAACCTAGGGGTAAGATAGGAATAAAGACACAGACCTACTAGAGAATGGACTTGAGGATATGGGGAGGGGGAAGGGTAAGTTGGGACAAAGCGAGAGAGAGGCATGGACATATATACACTAACAAATGTAAGGTAGATAGCTAGCGGGAAGCAGCCGCATAGCACAGGGAGATCAGCTCGGTGCTTTGTGACCGCCTGGAGGGGTGGGATAGGGAGGGTGGGATGGAAGGAGACGCAAGAGGGAAAAGATATGGCAACATATGTATAACTGATTCACTTTGTTATAAAGCAGAAACTAACATACCATTGTAAAGCAATTATACTCCAATAAAGATGTAAAAAAAAAAAAGCTTATGTTTCCTTATTTCTATTTTGGATGATCTGTCCATTGGTGAAAGTGGGGTGTTAAAGTCCCCTACTATGATTGTGTTACTGTTGATTTCCCCTTTTATGACTGTTAGTATTTGCCTTATGTATTGAGGTACTCCTATGTTGCATGCATAAATATTTACAATTGTTATATATTCTTCTTGGATTGATCGCTTGATCATTATATAGTGTCCTTCTTTGTCTCTTGTATTAGTCTTTGTTTTAAAGTCTATTTTGTCTGATATGAGAATTGCTACTCCAGCTTTCTTTTGATTTCCATTTGCATGGAATATCTTTTTCCATCCCCTCACTTTCAATCTGTATGTGTCTCTAGGTCTGAAGTGGGTCTCTTGTAGACAGCATATACACAGGTCTTGTTTTTGTATCCATTCAGCCAGTCTATGTCTTTTGGTTGGAGCATTTAAACCATTTACTTTTAAGGTAATTATCGGTATGTATGTTCCTATTACCATTTTCTTAGTTGTTTTGGGTTTATTATTGTAGGTCTTTTCCTTCTCTTGTGTTTCCTGCCTAGAGAAGTTTGTTTAGCATTTGTTGTAAAGCTGGTTTGGTGGTGCTGAATTCTCTTAGCTTTTGCTTGTTTGTAAATCTTTTAATTACTCCATCAAATCTGAATGATATCCTTGCTGGGTAGAGTAATTTTGGTTGTAGGTTTTTCTCTTTCATCACTTTAAATATATCCTGCCACACCCTTCTGGCTTGCAGAGTTTCTGCTGAAAGTTCAGCTGTTAACCTTATGGGGATTCCCTTATATGTTACTTGTTGTTTTTCCCTTGCCACTTTTAATATTTGTTCTTTGTATTTAATTTTTGATAGTTTGATTAATATGTGTCTTGGTGTGTTTCTCCTTGGATTTATCCTGTATGGGACTCTCTGTGCTTCCTGGACTTGATTAACTATTTCCTTTCCCATATTAGGGAGGTTTCCAACTATAATCTCTTCAAATATTTTCTCAGTCCCTTTCTTTTTCTCTTATTCTTCTAGGACCCTTATAATTTGAATGTTGGCACATTTAATGTTGTCCCAGAAGTCTCTGACACTGTCCTCAATTCTTTTCATTCTTTTTGCTTTATTCTGCTCTGCAGTAGTTATTTCCACTTTTTTATCTTCCATGTCACTTATCCGTTCTGCCTCAGTCATTCTACTATCGTTCCCTTGTAGAGAATTTTTAGTTTCATTTATTGTGTTGTTCATCATTTTTTGTTTGCTCTTTAGTTCTTCTAGGTCCTTGTTAAACATCTCTTGTGTTATCTCCATTCTATTTCCAAGATTTTAGATCATCTTTACTATCATTATTCTGAATTCTTTACCAGGTAGACTGCCTATTTCCTCTTCATTTGTTAGGTCTGGTGGGTCTTTGCCTTGCTCCTTCATCTGCTGTGTGTTTCTCTGTCTTCTCATTTTTCTTAACTTACTGTGTTTGGCGTCTCCATTTCACAGACTGCAGGTTTGTAGTTTCTGTTATTTTTGGTTTCTGTCCCCAGTGGCTAAGTCTGGGTCAGTGGGTTGTGCAGGCTTCCTGGTGGAGGGGACTAGTGCCTGTGTTCTGGTGGATGAAGCTCGATATTGTCTTTCTGGTGGGCTGGTCTACGTCTGGTGGTGTTTTGGGTTGTCTGGGCCTTATTATGATTTTAGGCAGCCTCTGTGCTAATGGATGGGGTTGTGTTCCTGTCTTGCTAGTTGTTTGGCATGGGGTGTCCTGCACTGTAGCTTGCTGGTCTTTGAGTGGAGCTGGGTCTTGGCTGAGATAGAGAACTCTGGGAGATTTTCACCGTTTGATATTACATGGAGCTGGGGAGGTCTCTTGTGGACCAGTGTCCTGAACTTGCCTCTCCCACCTCAGTGGCACAGCCCTGACGCCTGGCTGGAGCACCAAGAGCCTGTCCTCCACATGGCTCAGAATAAAAGCGAGAAAAAAGAGAAAGAAAGAAAGAAGGTAAAATAAAATAAAGTAAAGTAAAATAAAATAAAATAAAGTTATTAAAATAAAAAAATTATTAAGGAAAAAAAGATTTTTTTAAGGAATTAAAAAAAAATGGGCAGACAGAACCCTAGGACAAATGGTAAAAGCAAAGCTATTATGACAAAATCACACACAGAAGCATACACATACACACTCACAAAAAGAGAAAAAGGGAATATATATATATATATATATATATATATCGTTGCTCCCAAAGTCCACCTCCTAAATTTGGGATGATTCATTGTCTATTCAGGTGTTCCACAGATGCAGGGTACAAGTTGATTGTGGAGATTTCATCCGCTGCTCCTGAGGCTGCTGGGAGAAATTTCCCTTTCTCCTGTTTGTTCACATAGCTCCTGGGTTTCAGCTTTGGATTTAGCCCCGCCTCTGCGTGTAGGTCGCCTGAGGGTGTCTGTTCTTCTCTCAGACAGGACGGGGTTAAAGGAGCAGCTGATTTGGGGGCTCTGGCTCACTCAGGCCGGGGGAGGGAGGGGTACGGATGCAGGGTGAGCCTGTGGCAGCAGAGGCCAGCGTGACATTGCACCAGCCTGAGGCGTGCCGTGCGTTCTACCGGGGAAGTTGTCCCTGGATCACGGGACCCTGGCAGTGGGGGGCTGCACAGGCTCCCAGGAGTGGTGGTGTGGATAGTGACCTGTGCTCGCACACAGGCTTCTTGGTGGTGGCAGCAGCAGCCTTAGCTTCCCATGCCCGTCTCTGGGGTCCGCACTGATAGCCGCAGCTCACGCCCGTCGCTGGAGCTCCTTTAAGCGGTGCTCTTAATCCCCTCTCCTCGCAAACCCGGAAACAAAAGAGGGAAGAAAAAGTCTCTTGCCTCTTCGACCAGTCCAGACTTTTCCCCGGACTCCCTCCGGGCTAGCTGTGACTTACTAGCCCCCTCAGGCTGTGCTCATGCCGCCAACCCCAGTCCTCTGCCTGGGATCTGACGGAAGACAGAGCCTCAGCTCACAGCCCCGCCCGCCCCGGCGGGTGAGCAGACAAGCGTCTCGGGCTGGTGAGTGCTGGTCGGCACAGCTCCTCTGTGCGGGAATCTCTCCGCTTTGCCCTCCGCACCCCTGTTGCTGCACTTTCCTCCATGGCTCTGGAGCTTCCCCCCTCCGCCACCAGCAGTCTCCGCCCGTGAAGGGGCTTCCTAGTGTGTGGAAACCTTTCCTCCTTCACGGCTCCCTCTAACTGGTGCAGGTCCCGTCCCTGTTCTTTTGTCTCTGTTTTTTCATTTTTTACTTTTGCCCTACCCAGGTACGTGGGGAGTTTCTTGCCTTTTGGGAGGTCTAAGTCTTCTGCCAGCGTTCAGTAGGTGTTCTGTAGGAGTTGTTCCACATGTAGATGTATTTCTGATAAATTTGTGGGGAGGAAGGTGATCTCCGCGTCTTACTCTTCCACCATCTTGAAGCTTCTCTATGTTTTAATTCTTACAAACACTCACTATTGGTGATGGAGTTTAAAAGAAGATATACATACATTCAATTTAAGGTGAGTCAAAGAAGAGATGAAGAAAGTGACAAGCAGAAAATGAAATCCAATTTGAAAGATTTATAATCTTTAAATTATTTCTGTAAAACAACTTTTAAAGTAAAAATATCATTAAAGAAATATTAAGCACCACTTTTTTGTGAGCAGAAGTACTTAGGAACTAAAACACAGGAATAGGAACCAAATTACAAGAATTATGGCCTGAGATATAGTGTAATGTTCATTATTGGCATTCTGGTCAGGATGGAAAGAGAATGAACGGGAGTTAAAGGACCAAATCTTCTGCTCGCCTCTCCTTTTTTTCCTACTTAATAACCTGAGTAGAGGAGAAATATAGTAAAGAAAAAAATGTGAGAAACTAGTGGAGATAAGGAAATAGAAAGAAACTGGGGTCATGGCTGGTGAGCATAATCCATCAGATCTGTTCCTTTCAAGGGAACATATCAGTAAATTTCTTCCTAACAGTACATCAATCATAGGTGAATCTAAGCAGATGGGCACCACTTTCTATTAACGTCCATGTGGGTTATTTTTAAAATATCTTTTTAGGGCTTCCCTGGTGGTGCAGTGGTTAAGAATCTGCCTGCCAATTCACAGAACACAGCTTCGAGCCCTGGTCCGGGAAGATCCCACATGCCGCGGAGTAGCTAAGCCCATGCACCACAACTACTGAGCCTGTGCTCTAGAGCCCGCAAGCCACAACAACTGAAGCCCATGTGCCTGGAGCCCGTATTCGGCAACAAGAGAAGCCACGGCAATGAGAAACCCGCACACCACAATGAAGAGTAGCCCCCACTCACCACAACTAGAGAAAGCCCGCGCACAGCAACAAAGATCCAACGCAGCCAGAAACAAATAAATAAATAAAATAATTTTATTAAAAAAAATATATATATATATCTTTTTAATACCAGTGTTTATCCTTGTCAGCTAGCTAATATGGTTATGACTCACTTTATTATCAATTTACTTCACACCAAAAAAAGATTTCTGTGATATAGTGGAGATAATTAGGCAAAATATGTGTTTCTTAACTAATTGGCAAGAATGTGTAATTGATTTATCATCAATATTAAAAATCTAACACCACACATTTCTCACTATTCCATTTAAAAGGTGAGACAGGTACAATTGATAACTATATATTCTCTCTCTCTCTCTATATATATATATATATATATATTGCTTAAGTAAAATTCAAACTTTCATTCCCAATATTTCCCTTATTAATAGTAATAATAACAGAAATAGCCAACACATATATAGCACTGACTACATATGTACTAACATATAAATCTATTCTAAGCACTTTACATCTATTAGCTCATTTGATCTTCACAACAACCCTGTTAGGCAGATACTGTCATTATTTCTGTTTTACAAATGAAGAAACTGAGATACAGAGAAATTAAGAAGCAAGCCCAGAGTTACACAGTTAGTAAATGGCACAGCTGGGAGTGAAGGGCAGCCAGTATCGCTCCAGACTGTGCTCTTAACATTTACACTATGCTACTTTACAAAAGACTCATATACATATGCATTCACATGCACACAAATGCTCTAAAAGTCTTAATTTTTACTAGTCAACTTATTCTGTTTCCTGTGCTTTTGCATATGTTGTTCTGTCTACTTAGAATGTGCTCATCTCCCATTCAGAAACTCCTACTCTTCCACCAAGTCACAGCACAAATGTCCCCTTCTCCAGGAAATCTGACCCAGCTTTCCTACACTGTGAGAGGCTCTCTTCCCTTGCTCCATGGACTTTGAGCCGTTTTTCCTATGTGTATCACAGCCTTCATATTTGAAGAGATACATAGTAATACGTGGACTGTCAGACAAGAGCGCTAGATCCCTAAGAGCAGGGACACCGAGCATTTTTCATGTGGGTATTCCCCAAGCTGAGCTTGATTCCTGACATGAAGAAAGCCTAGCCAGGAAGAAGGAAGGGGTGGAGACACACAAGCATGCGTCAAATGGTCTCCAGGAGAATTATGGATGAGACTCCAGCACAAGCCCTGCCACCATGCTGAAATCCATTGTGATGGCATTGGTGACCAAGTAGATAAGCAAAGGTCTCCCTCACATAGTGGGGAAGAACTCTTTGCTCTCTTCCACCTCTTTCCACCATGTGCTGTGTTTTGTTACCCTGGTTGCTCCTCAGGCATTGCCAGGAGCACCTGGAATGGGGAACCGCCACCTCTATCCTGCAAAACCCAGTAAAATAAATGCAGCCTTTAAACCACCTGAATATTCCAGAATGTACCTAATTAATTCAGCAACTAAAAATATGAGTTATCTAATAGCCTACCATACCATAAATTAAAATTTGTATTCTATGCTCAATGCAATGATGGTTGAGATCCATTTACTCATGTAGGTATAAATCAGAATCTCAATTTTTAAAAGTAATTTAGTTTTAAGAAATGCGATGTCTATGCTTACCTCTTTGTGATATCATATTGGAGACGGTTAGAAAAACATGACAGAATCCCAGCCTTCAAGGAGCCTACAATATCTTAGAAAGATGACACATAGATTAAATGTCAAAACAAAAGAAATTTATGGTAATCCTAAACAGTATTCAGAAAAGGAAAGAACAACAGTGGAATGGTCCTAAAAGCTTCATGAAAAGGAATGTATTTCACACTAAAATCAAGAAAAATTAAACATTAACATTATAGCTAATTTTTTGCCTAGACATGGGTGAGACTAGAGTACAGATCTGCCAGGTGTCTAGTAAAGTATCAGCTATTTATATTAAACATGTCTCTCTTCTTTACCATAAGAGATCTCTGGATGTTCTGATGCTATTTATTTCACTCTTCCATCTGACTTCTAGAGCTAAGAAGTGGTTCACACAATGTGTCACACCTGGAATTTCAGTTATAGACAACAGGACTTTTTAAAAAGACAATGCAAATCTATCATCTTATAGCTTTGCAGGTCAAAAGTCTGAAATGGATCTTAGGGACTAAAATCAAGGTGTCAGCAGAGCCGTGTTCCTCTTAGAGATGGACTAAAAGCAAGGTGTCAGCAAAGCTGTGTTCCTTTCAGACGTTCTAGGGGAGAATCTGTTCCCTGCCTTTTCCTGCTTCTAGAGACCACCCACATTTCTTGGCTCGTTGTGACCCCTTCCTCCATCCTCAAAACACATTAATCCAACCTATCTTTCTGTCTTCACATGTCCTCTAACTTTGACCCTTCTTCCTCCCTGTTACATATAAAGACGCTTATGATCACATTGGGCCCACCCAGATAATCCAAGATAATCTCCTCATCTCAAAACCCTTAATTTAATCATGTCTGCAAATTTCCTCTTGTAAACTAGTATAAAGACCTGTAAACTAATATAGCCACAGATTCTGAGTATTAAGATGTGGACATCTTTGCTGGGTGTGTGGGAGGAGGGTGGTGGCATTATTCTGTCTATCACACCTATGCTTCCAGACTTGATGGTCACCCTGGTTTTTAAATAAAATTGGTGCATTTAGAAATTACTGGACTTCTTGATAGGTATAGACAACAATATTATGACAGAAAAAACATGATGATACCCTTATCTGAGTCTATCGACATATGTTTCCTTGGTGTCATGGAATGAATGTTTGTGTCCCTCCGAAATTCATATATAGAAGTCCTAACCCCTAGTGTGGCTGTATTTGGAGATGAAATTTCTAAGGAAGTAATTATGGTTAAATGAGGTCATTATGGTGGGGCCCTGATCTGATAGGATTAGTGTCCTCATAAGAAAAAAACACCAGAGAGTTCATTCTCTCTTTCTCTGTATGCACACAAAGAAGAGGTCAAATGAGCACACAGTGAGATGGCAGCTGCCTGTGAGCCAAGAGAAGAGGCCTCAGAATGAAACCTACCTTGCTGGCATCTTGATCTTGGACTTCCTAGACTCTAGACCTGTGAGAAACAAATTTCTGTTGTTTAAGCCACCCAGTCTGTAGCATTTTGTTATGGCAGCTCAAGATGACTAAGACACTTGGTAATATTAAAAGAAAATGTTAATATGTAGACATGTGTGGCTGACAAGTATGGGGAGGAAGGCCAAGGGAATATAAATCCAATAAGTTATTAAAAGCAGTTGCACTTCTGCTCTGTGGTATGTGCTTTCAGTACTCTGGGGCTACAGACAGGCATTTCCTCAAGAGATAGAGCATGACATCATGGAGATATCAGTGCTCCATCCTGCCGCTGAGCCCCTCTTTTCAGTATGTGTGTATACTCTACTCTTTTGGAGTGTTTTGCTTTTGAAACGCAGCACCTCGATCTTTTTCATCATCACCCTTGGGCTTCGGGGGTCATTCTGTCTTGATCCCAGAGAGCAGTGAGTATTTGCCACAGCATTCTTATCACCACCACCCCACGGGTCAGCAGAGAGGGGTGGGAGTGAAGACCCAGCTCACCTGCCTCAGGATGGAAAAACGCTGTGGGATGAGGCTCACCTCCATGGCCTTGGCCTCCTCCCCTATCCATCCTGGTTCCCTCACTCCCTCACCTGTGTCCATGGGAGTCTATCCTTAATAAATTACTTGTACATGAACCCTCTTCTCAGGGCTGCCTTCTGAGGAACCTGATGTTAGAAACCCTCTGAATTAAACCTGACAAAAGGACCTCTTAATAGAATAATTGTTTATTATTTTTGCACATTATAAAAGGCGTTGTGATATCTAGTCCAAATGTGGCCCCAATGGACCAGGCCCCCTGGAGCCACACTTTATGTGGTCTCCTTGCACGTGGAATCTGGGTTGATCTAGCACTCACAGTAGCCAATAGAATGAGGCAAAAGGGATGCTGTGCCATTTCCAAGCCCAGCCTTGAAGAGGACTGGCGACTTCTTGTCTCCCTCTTGGAATACTGCCTTTTGGAAAGCTTAAACCGCCATGTAAAACGTCTGACTGCCCTGCTGAAGAGAGCACGTGGAGAAACCCCATGAAGAGAAAAGGGCCCTGAGATGTACAGAGAGAGGAGAGAGAAAAAGGCGGAGTGGTCCCAGTGACCTAGTTAATCCAGCTTTCCCACCAAGAGGTCAGCCATTTGAGGGGTCATCAAGGCTACTCCATCGCAGTCAAGAACCAGATGACTGCAACATCATGTGAAGCAGAAGTGTCACCAATCTGAGCCCTGTCAACCCACAGAATCATGAGTCATGATAAAATGGTTGTTATTTTAAGGCATTAGGTTTAGGGAAGGTTTGTTATTCAGCAATAGATAACCAAAACAGAAATATATGTTCTTTGTAAACAAAACCAAAACAGAAATACAGATATACTCAAACTATAAAGAGGAAAACTAAAATGGTACATAATCCGTAAACCGGGAGATAAGCTCTGTTAACATTATACTGCATTACACTGTATTTCCTCAAAGACTTTTTCCTATGCATACATTTTCCCACATGATTTGTGTTAATACCGTGTACACAATTTGTATTCTGTTTGTTTGTTTTAATTTGGCAGTATATTGGAAATATTTTCCAATACCCTTATAATTTTTAAACATGAATAATTTAGGGACTACCATATGAATGTTCAATAATTTATTCAAACATTCTCTTAGCGCTCCTTTCAATTGTCCACTTTTGTAGTATAGCCCAGATGAGCCTCTTGACACTGAAATCCTTGCTGCATCTCAGATTATTTCCTTAGATTCTTAAAAGTGGAATTAGTAGATCAAAATACGTAAACTTTTAAAAGTTCTAGATGTATCTTTCCAAACTACTTTCCAAGAAATCTACAACAATTTATCCTCTACCAGTAGTGAATAACAGGGCTAATCTCTTAGTATTCTTAGCAGCAATGAGTAGAATTAAGTTGAGTGTTTTTTTTTTATCTTTATCAGTTTGAAAGACAAAGATATTGTTGTCTTCATTTGCATTTCTTTGGTCATTAGTGAAGCTAGACATTTTTTTCAAGCTTTTAAATCAGTGGTTTACATTGTCTGTGAATTCTTCCCATCCTTTCCTATCTCCCTATGTAATTCTCAGTTCTCAATTGTCAATTTGTATCAGTTTTTTAAAAAATATATACATATACTATAAGATATTAAATCTTGGGGCTTCCCTGGTGGCGCAGTGGTTGAGAGTCCGCCTGCTGATGCGGTGGACGTGGGTTCGTGCCCCGGTCCGGGAGGATCCCACATGCCACGGAGCGGCTGGGCCCGTGAGCCATGGTCGCTGAGCCTGCGCATCCAGAGCCTGTGCTCTGCAACGGGAGAGGCCACTGCAGTGAGAGGCCCGCGTACCGAAAAAAAAAAAAAAAAAAGAAAAAGATATTAAATCTGTCAGAGTATAGACAATATTATTTTTCAATTTGTTATTTAGCTTTCAATTTTGCTTAAGATGTTATACATATAGATGTCACACTTTAAGTAGGTAAAATCAAACTATCCATACTTTTCTTTATGTGGGAAAAAAAGCCCTTTTATAGTTAAACATAAAATAAATTTGCTCAACAGGAAGTGAATTTCCTATTTTGTCAGGCTTCCCACAGAGAATTATTGGTAACTTTCCTTCCTTAAACAAAACAAAAAAGTTAACACATTCGTAAACACTGGGAGTTCCAAGTTTAAACAATGGATAAATATTGTACACAAACTGTGAAGTTAAACATTTCACTGAGGAAACACTACATCTCAAAAAGCGTGTGGATCATCTAGAATCAAGGCAGAAAATCTCTCATCAAACACCCAAGCAGCATGCTGAGCCTCTGAGTACACATTAATCCACTCAGCTGGCTCAGGCTCTGCGTGATGATTGGAGAAACAACAGCAAACTCACTCATCTACTTGATTGTCAATGTCATGGGCTAACCACAGACAACTCAGTAATGGAGGCTCTTGCTACCTTGAGACCAGGGGCTCTCAGCCAGGGGTGATTTTGCCCCCTTGGGGACATTTAACAATGTCTGGAGACAGGGCTTCCCTGGTGGCGCAGTGGTGAAGAATCCGCCTGCCAATGCAGTTCGAGCTCTGGTCCAGGAAGTTCCCAGCAAATAAGCCTGTGCGCCACAACTACTGACCCTGCACTCTAGAACCCATGAGCCACAACAACTACTGAAGCCCGCGTGCCTAGAGCCCATGCTTGGCAACAAGAGAAGCCACTGTGATGAGAAACCCGTGCACCACAACGAAGAGTAGCCCCCACTCGCTGCAACCAGAGAAAAGCCCACGCGCAGCAACAAACACCCAATGCAGCCAAAAAATAAAATAAAAATAAAAATAGTTCTTTAAAAAAAAACAGTGTCTGGAGACAATTTTGATTGTCACAACTGGGGGAAGGTGTGTATCTAGTGTAGCTACTAGAAATCAGTATCTACCAGTATCTGCTAGTAGTGTACCTACTTGTACCTAGTTGGTAGAGGCCAGGGATGCTGTTAAACATCCTACAATGCACAGGACAGTCCCACCCCATCACCTCTTCCCACCCCAACCCCAATAAAGAATCATCTAGCCCTAAACGGCAATAGCGCTAATGTTGAGAAACTCTATTCAAGACCAAGTCAATAGAAAGAAAGTGAGCGCTTACATCTCCTCTGTAATTATATTTGCCTTTCAGAATCGTCCTGTAAATTCTCATATGGCTTTCACCATCAAAAGGCAGGAATCTATGAAGTAAAACATATGTGATTAGGCCTTAAAAGCCCACATGTCAACTGCACTGGTGTAAGGTTTCCTTAGCAAAATCTCAGAGGCTATTTACTCTGGGATCCCACAGAGCATCCTCACTGTACAGTCACCACTTTTGTTCCCAGTGTTGCCAACCCAAAATCTGTGATAAAAATTTTTGACTCTGCACCTGGGTGATGACATAAGAGATTTTCGGGCTTTAGGTCCCTGTGAGTTATTTTCAATGCGTTGCAAATACCTCATGCCATCACCAGCCATGTGGAGGATTCTGATAGCATCCTGCTCTGTAAAGTATCCCTGAGAGATGAGTCCATCAAAGAATTCCCCTCCTGTAGCCAACTCCATCACCATGTAAACTTGATCTTGGGTCTCAAAGATCTCCAGGAGCTGGACGATGTATTGATAGCTAACCCACCACAGGATGGAGAACTCAGATTCACACGCCTCTCTGCCTTCTCTCATTCTGGTTTCCATCACTTTTATTGCAAAAGGTTTCTTGGTGGTCTTCTGCTCCATTCTGACAAACTTGCTGAAACTGCCTGTCCTGATAAGAGCCTTGATATCATATCTGTTGGAAGAAAGACCAAATAAATCTGTTACCCTCTGAAGTGATGATTTTTAAAATTATTTAATTAGATGCTTTATATCATCCTTTCGAGCTTTATATTCCCCCCATCCAATTTCCTTGCATATCTGTGTTCATTATTTTTGAAAGTTACCCCAAATCCTCTTTTGAAATGGAGGCAAGTGATATAAAAGTAATTAGTTAGTAGAAAGACAAATAATCTTAATAACAATAGCTACCATTTATTACACATTTATTATGTGCCAGGAATTATATATTTTTAAAAATCTTATCCTATAAAATTCCTGCTGGGTGATATTAAAAAGTTAAGTGATTTCCCAAGGCCACACAGATTGTATTGATAGTTGCAATAGATGGTATTTAAATCCAATTCCTTCAAATGCATTTCTCCAAAATTTCCTTGAAGAATTTTGGGGCCTCCATCTACCATTTTCTTTCCTCCCTCCAACTCTTGTTTTTATCATTCTGCAACAGCAACCACCAAACCAGGTGGAGAGAATAAAAAAGAAGCTTAGTCCTATTTATAACTTCTCCAAAGATGGAGGAAACCATATCAGGAGACAGGGTACAAAGAGTAGGCTTCCTCACGTTGCTAGACTGTGAGCTCTCAGTCCCAGGCATAACTCGTATCTCACCCAAGGTATCACCCCAAATCGCCCCTCAGTAGATGTACCATTGCGAAAGTCAGCATGGTTGCGCTATTATAAGTGCAGCTTTCAGAAGACAGGCGGCAATGGTGTCAGGACCCCCTTGCAGCCAGCAGCTCTCAATAGATCCCCCTACCTGACGCAACTGTGCTTGCAATTTTACACAGCCAACAAATTTTAACCTGGGATGTATGTCAGTAATGTGTAAAGTAATCATCTCTCAGAAAGACCAGGAAGTCAGCTAGGATTTCAAAGGCTAGGGATCTTAAACTTTAGTTACCTGTGTTAATGTCTATGTAAATTTAAGAATCCTATCAAAATTTAACCTTCTATCTTTATTTAAGAAATGTTGAGAAAGTGCTTGACTTAGAATCATGATTTTAAGCTGGAAAGAATATTAGAGAATGATTTAATCCAACCCCTCATTTTACAAATGAAGACATTTGAAGATCAGGTTAGCTGATTGGTTGTTTAATTTGTGGAGTGAGGATCAGAACCCAGGTCTCCTTACTTGCATCATAATTTGGTGCTTTTCCCACTTTACTAAAACTTCTCCCAGGTAAGAATGCCAGTGAATGGCATGTACTCAAGGAGGACACAGGGAGAAGGTAATTCTTTAAGTCACATACTGAATACCAAAGATTCAAATGCAAATATCAGTCTGTACTTTAAACAGCCTTACTTCTTACTGCTGAGTTTATTCTTCCTGTAGTTTTTTTCATTTGTCTACTTACTTATTCCTTATATTCCTGTGTTTACTGAATAAAAATGGCATTTGGCTGTACCAGCTTACAGAAAATAGCTTTGTTCTATATGGTGCATTTAATTTTCTGGCCAATTGCCTTATCAAAACAGATAGCAATTTAGTAATCTTAAATGGATTCTGTCCCCTCTTCTCTTTCCAACTCTGCTTTTTTTATTCACATGCATTCCCAGTGTGATTTTGAAGATAATCACAGGCATTTCAAATTCTGTTACTTTGCAGACCAACACATTACCTCTAATGTGGATGAGAGCACTTTGCAAATACTAATTTATGACTATGCCCTCAAAACCGCAGGAAAATTCATTTGCTCATGGGATTAATCATCAGCTATCAGACGAATTACCATTTCTGAGGAACTACACTCTCACTCAAATAAAAGGAGTGTTATTCAACACTGTTACAAGCCTTCATAAACCAAATGCTTAAAAAAATGTCAGTAATTTGGCATTGGAAGAAACAGTAAGCTTTAAGCCAAAATTTATAGTGCAAATAAATGCTTTCAGATAACAAACGTCCCACAACAAAAGCCTGAAGCTGTGGCCTTGCTTGTGAACCCTTGATGGCCATGGATGGTGACTATTTTTAAGAGGATGGTGACAATTTTTATGACAATGGTGACTATTTTTATGACTTGGGTGACTATATCTTGTGTAGCGCCTGGCACAGAGGGGACAGCAATAAATGTTGAATGAGAGAACAATTCACTGAATGAATATTATTTCCAAATTATCGCCTTATTTTGAAAACATTAAGAATGGAATCAGGCATGGGAGGATGCATCTACAAGGCCAACCCACCTCCTCCATTTCCACCCTCCACTCCCACCCTCTCACAAAGCAGCCTCAAAGTCAGGTTTGTAGGTCATGCAATTTTACATCATCCCAGAGATTATAAGAAACAAAATTATTACTTTGACCTCAGCTGCCACAAACTGAACATGATAAAAAAATGAAACATGGAAACAATAATAATATCGCAACCGGTTTGACAGAAGCTATTGTAATGAACTCCCAAGAAGAAAGTGAATATAGTCAGACTTAAATTCTATCATCTATCATTTGGGCTCACAATGGAGAGTAAAGACAACTGTGTTCTAGACCCATTTCTGTCACCAACTTGGATAAGTCACTTAATCTTTTTGGGCTCAATTCCTCATTGGTTAAGGAAGAGCCTTTAGTTAGTCTCTAAAGCTTTCCAATATTGAGATCCTCTACTTCTATGACTTTGTCATAATCTAAGGGCCTGGGACTAACCCGGAGGTGGAGGTTATGAGGGTGGATAAAGACTAGACCAGACCCCCTGGTCACAGATGACCAGAGATGCCACCCAATCAATTCAGTCTTGACAAGACCCCATATCCCCTCTGATTCAAGTTCAGTTGCATCAGCCAACTTTGTTCTTCTCTAAGCTTAGCAGATACTAGACTAATCCTCAAGTCATCCTTGTACCAGAATTTCCCAAGGATGCCAGGAAATGGCTCTGCATAGACTCTGGTCAGAACACTGTGATGAGGTGAGCGTATAATCCTAGGACTAGAAGGGTTCCTGAGAATCCAGTCAAGCCACCTACCACTGTGTCCAACCAAACGCTGCAGAGTGGAGGGGATTCCATGATGTCCTTCCTCCACCTGGCCAACGTGGGGCACCCTGAGGAAATTCTTTCTCAGGCCGACCAACTGGCCAGACTTCCTTGTTCATTTCTTACATGGTCATCTTATGAAGACAATAACAGTATCTACATGAGGACCTGCACCATGCACTGTGCAGCATCATTTACATATATTACTTAATCATCCTCACAGCATTCTTACGAGGCAGCTATTATTATTATTCCCATTTTACAGAGGTGGAAATTGAGGAAGGAAAAAGGCTAAGGAACATTCCCAATGACACACAATAGAAAAGACGGGAGTGGATCTCAAGTCTGGTTGATTCAAAGCCCTGTTTCTATTACCACTAATTATGATCTCCTTTTCTAGAACGTAACAGAAGATCCTTCACACACCCCAGCTCCAGTGTATGTATTGCAAGTCCCCCCAGGGCTCTGAGGTCAGGGATTCTCTCCCTCTCCTCCCTGCGGCTCCTACTTCTTCAGTCTTTTTATTTTTTTGGCTGCATTTTTATCTTTGGCTGCATTGGGTCTTCATTGCTGTGTGCGGGCTTTCTCTAGTTTCAGCAAGTGGGGGCTACTCTTTGTTGCGGTGTGCGGGCTTCTCATTGCGGTGGCTTCTCTTGTTGCAGAGCATGGACTCTGGGTGCGCGGGCTTCAGTAGTTGTGGCTCGCGAGCTCTAGAGCACAGGCTCAGTAGTTGTGGCGAACGGGCTTAGTTGCTCCGTGGCATGTGGGATCTTCCCGGACGAGGGCTCGAACCCGTGTCCCCTGTATTGGCAGGCGGATTCTTAACCACTGCGTCACCAGGGAAGTCCCTACTTCTTCAGTCTTGAACTTTCCCTATCTTCTGCACTTCCCCCCTCTTTCAAAGAGAAATTGCACTGGACACTTGCTAAAAACATCAAGGAAGACTTTATTCCAGACTATTGCAAGAGGGGTCAAAATTACTGCGATGGGAGAGACTGAACTCAACTGTTGAAACACAAGGCAAGAGAGTTGTAAGGCTGGAGTGAACTTGTAGGAAATTGCTCAAGGGCATTAGGGGAGGAAGGGGTGTCATGGAAGTGAGATTCCTACCCTCCCACAGACACTGGTAGATAGAGCCTCGATCTTTCTTTGATTACATTTCAAAAGGTTGGCGCCCAGGTCCTTGAGAAAGACATTCCTGGGTTGTAAAAGATTTACATCTCAAAGGGCAGAGACGATTTAGGGAGGTCTGAGGCCTTTGATCAGAAAGAAGCGTAAGGTCGGGTCAAGTCGAGGGGAACTCTAAGGGCGCCTCGGTCAGCGGTTCACCTTGCTCAACCCAGCCCCTCCGCCTGCGGTTCACGTCCCGCTTTACCTGGGAAGGACCCGGGGTCGAACTTGGCGCGGAGGCGGGCCACCTGCATCCTTAGAGACTCCGGGGCGGCCTTGGCCTTGACTCTCCCGCTCGACCCGGGCCGGCGCGGGCAGCTGGCGCCACAACCCATGGCCACGGCAGGGAGCGGGGCCCGAGGCTCCCGGTGCCGGCGCCCACTTATCCCCGGCTAGCAGAGGGAGAAGAACTGAGCCCCCGGCGCAGGGGCCCTCGTTAGAAAGAAGGCCCGGCCTACAGTCCGGCCGCCTTGATCCGCACTAACCACTCATCCATAGTAGAGCTTGACTGGTAAAAACAAAGTGGGCGAGAAGTCAGGAGCCTGGGCTTAATTCTCAAGGGCTCAGTTTTCTCATCGTGAAATGAGGACGTGAACATGTAAAGTTAAATAGTTTATAAAGGAGATCTTCCTTCTAAAGGACTTTTATGTCTCCAAGGCAGAGCACACTCATATCCAGATGATATGAACATTAAATATAATATTTTTAAGCTCTAAGAGCTTATAATATTTAAAGTATAAATTATCACTGTCCTCTACTGCATTAATTGAGCACACTAGTCTGTGTCTGGCACTCCACTAACTCCTACATCTGTAAGAGACATGAGCCTCACCCTCTGAGTGATGCATCTGAGACAGAAACCCATCCCAATACACTTTGCAAATACAAGGGTAAAATCTGTGGGGGAAAAAAATAGTATTAATTATGTATAATATTAATTATTAATTGTAATTATTATATGATATATCATCTATTTTATCTATTTCATCCTTGTGTTCATAATTATTTATACATGAGTATATGTTATACATATCATTTTAGTAAATGATATTTTATGTATTGGTCAGGTATCAATATATTGATTATGTATAATTTACATTGATAAATTTTATATAATTGATGTGTGGGGAGTGAAATTCAGTCAAAACCAGCCAGGCACGTCAAGATCAGGTACCCCTCAGAGGTTGAGGAGCCAGAAGTGAGGGCCAAGTCTCCCAGTCTAGTGCTCTTTCAATGGTCGTATCCTTTCTAATTTTGTTTAATGTTTAGTTTGGCTTAACAGAGACCATCTGTGATGAGTCAGTTAGTCATGGATTTGCCCAGAAGAACTGTACTTTGAAGGAAAATGTAAAATACACCTTGGGTTTAGCTTAGAGAAAATAAGCCCATCCTGCAAAGGGAGCTTAAGTGCCAAATAGTAGACTTTTCATGAAAAAGAACCCTCAAGATTCGCCAGGTACTGGGAAACAAAGAGAGAAAGTTGGCTGTAAGCAGGTGAAGAATTTATGCTTTTGTGTCGCAAGTTTTTAACTAATTTTCAGAACAGGCAAAATAAGCAGAATGGAAAAGAGAAGAAAAGGGAGGAGATGGAGAGAAATAAAACGTTCAGGTGCTGCTGAAAGAGCAAGCTCTCCTGTTCAGGGAGCACAGGCCTGTGAGGATACATGCGGCCCAGCAGATAGGAAGCGTCTACCGTGAATCCTGGCCCTGGGCAGCGGTGACGGCCTGCCTCAGTCCCGCGAGGCAGTCCCTCTAGGCAACTGGCCACCCAGCAGGGAGAGCTTTGTCAAGAGCCTCCTGCTAAGCCTGAATTTTCCTTGAAAATTGTCTAAAACAAACACTGGTTTTTAAGCTCTTTAGAAATGAAAACAGTAAATAGAAACCACTGATTAGTTCTCTTTTGGAAAGCACCAACAATTAAATGGAAGTGTTGTTGACAATATAAATTCCGTTCCAGGAGACAAAATTTACTTATGCATTCGAAACTTTTAAGGGTTTTCACCAAGCTTTAAAATGTTAAAATGTTAACCACACATCTTCAGTGTGTTCTTTTAGCCCAACGAACCCCTCCAAAAGGATAAGTAACGTGTAGAATAGCATCCTACTGCAGGGTCTCCTGTGTGTATTTCTCTTTATTGTGCGTAATTGCCTCATTGTTTTGGAGACCACACAAACATTGTTTGGGACCACATGCTACTTACACATTAATTATTTATAGTTATTTAAATTATATATTTTATCTTAATTGAAGTAATAAAATTGTTCAAGTAAGTTTTAGACTTAAGGCCCATTTTAAATGAACTTTTATTTTTATGTCCTTGTGTTTAGTGCCTATAAATGGCTTCCTGTAACACTCACACCAGTTGAAGAAATGAAAATGGTGTTCAACACCTGATTCTGCGCTAAACTTTACTCTAGTGGTGTTTTCTGAAGAGTATTAAATAAATTGAACCTCCAGTTTCTAAAGAAAAAGAACTTACCTCATCCTCAGCTCCCACTTATTACCCCAAAGTCACAAATTCTCATTAAATAGTCAGCCATAATGTTCAAAACAATATGTAACGCATAGCTCCAATCACTCAGTGCTGGGTTCCCTCCTATATCCCGTTTTTAAAAAGCAGAGTTAGAAGGGCACATTGAGTCCTAGGCAATAGAGATTCTGAACCCATAGGAACTTCCTAGAATAACACTCTGGCTTATATGTCATAAATTGAGTCAACTAAGTAACTTGGTGTGTGAAAGATATACTCAACAAATTATAATCCAGTCCCTAAAGAATATTGCACTGAAAGGATTTACAGAATAATGCCAAATCTAAAACTCATTAAAGACTTAGACTATCATTTAGGGAAAACTCATTTCTCTCTTACATGAATAATATTGGTGGAAAACAGAAAAATATTATGAATTTTTGTATTCTATTCTATTGTAAGTATTTAGTACATTTCAGAGAAAGAAAGAGAGCAACGCAAGAAATTAGGGAGGTCTCAAGGAGTGATACACTGGGAAGCCCTACAATTCTATACTCTCTTCTTTAGATTAAGAAGAAAAAAATATAACCAAAAGGCATATTTAACAGAAAAAAATGAAGAATTTGCTTCATTTGGAATGAGTTTTTCTTGGAATAGCTGCAATTTTGTTGTTGTTTTTCAAGTTTTCCTTTTCTTTAGATCCCACCTACTGGGATTAATTTTCTCTAGAGTGATCTAATGCCTGAAACATCAGTTTGAAGGTGTAGGTGTTCATCTTATTGACTTCCTTTTCCCCAAGGTGCAGGGTTTGTGTTTGTAAAGATAATTAGCATGGGGCTCTTTTAAGCCAATTTCACATACAAAGTGAAGTGTGGAACCAACAGTGCAAAGCTCCTCTCTGAGCTTTCCTCTCATAAACCAATAATAAAGAACCCTAAGTAGGATGCCTTCGTGTGAAATTCCGAGATGAGAGAAATGTTCCTGCTATCCTTGGCAGACTATTTTTCATTATCATAACACCAAAAAAACATAATAATTCAGACAAGTCAGTAAGAAATTTTCAATTACTGAAAATACTTTGTCTCCACTATAGTAGTGAATCATTCCTGTTAATTTGCATAGCTCTACATTTAGCACTGAAAAATAGAATATTTAGCTCTTGTAGAGTTTCAAGTTTTATAAGTTATCTTATAATTGCAAAAACAGAAGATAAATGTTAGTATATAATAATAAATTGCAGGTAAGATCTCTGCTGTCAAGTAAAAACACAAATTTTGCTTTTTTTAATAGTAATGACTTAAAGAAGTCGACAACCAACTGATGAGTGAAGTTTCCCTGATATTGTGCATAAATCAAAGAAGATAAAGTGAGAGTATTTCCATGATATTTTAGCTGATTTGCCTAAAAGCGTCTGTCTTTTCAAGTTGACAATTTGCATCCAAACCTTAAAAAAAAAAATGATGATTAGAAATAGATTTAGTTACATGGAAAAATATTTACAATATATTTCGGGGTGGGGTAAAAAAACAAAACTCTATATAGTATGATCTCATTTGTAATCTCACTAATGAGATAAGTTCCCATGGTGTGGAAGGAAGTCTCCTGCCAAAAATCAAACAGCAAGGAACAGAGACTTGCTGACAACTATGTGACTGAACTTGGGAACAGATTCTCCACCACTAGCTGAGCCTCGAGATGACTACAGCCCCACTGTAGTCACAGCTTGACTGCCACCTCAGGAGAGCTTGACTCTGAAAGTAGACTTCCAAGTTCAAGTCCCGTTAACACCACTTACCAGTGCTGTGACCTTAGGAAAGTTACCTAGCCTCTCCATCACTCCAGCTTTCTTATCTATGAATTTGAAATAATAATAACACAAATGTCATAGGGTTGCTGTGAATAACTCCATCCATGTAAAGCAGTTAGAACAGTACTTGGAACATTATAAATGCCCAATGAATATCATTATTGTAATATATTATATATAATAACTACATAGTACACTAAAAACTAACATAAGTAAATGGTTTTAAGGGGTTGTATTAGTTATCTCGCTTTATAACAAATCTCCCCTGAATTTAGTAGCTTTCAAACTTTAACAAAGTGAGCTGAGAAGCATCCCCTGTCTCTCAATAATAGGTCTGAGTATGCCTACCACACTTGGGCATCAGAGAGGTTACCTCTGCGAAAATACAGTTGGCTGGGCCCTCAGTCAGTCAGCTTCCTCTAGTAGGAGGTTCTCAAGGTGCAATTCTCATGACTGCCACAGATAATCAAGTATCAAGACAATTGTTATGAAAAGAAAACCATATTTGAATACTTAGATGAACTATTTTTAAAAATCAAAACTTTTATTCCAAAAATATTTGCACAGTTTTCATAAACATTTCAAAAACCAGTTGCTTAGAGACTGATTTCTAACCTAAATAAATCAACATTTTTTATAATTTACTGAAACATGTCCTGGATTTCCATGCTGCCATGTTTAATTCAAGCAAGACTCTAAAAAAAGTTAACAGAGAAAAGAACCTTGGTTTTTGATTGACTTGTGGTTTCGGGGCATTTCCACAACCTGATACTTCTCTTATATCTGTTGTTCCCATACAAGCCTTTCTCTCCAGGGAAATAGCTTTCTCTTCCTAGGACACCATCAACTGCATCCTTGGCAATGCTTTTCTCTCTGACTGTTAGTCTGTGACCAATTTTCTCTCTCCAACATTTTGGAGAAACCTGCTATGGATTGAAATTGGAGGTCACAGTTTCCTTCCATATGTTAGTCTCAGAATGTGGGACACAGCCCTGTGCCCAAGAGGAGCCCATGGTCAAGCTGAAAAGCCAGCTGTGAAAGCTTTCAAGACTTAATCTCTTCACCAGGTCATCAACTCCTCTGGTGTCCAAATTTGTCAGGTGCAATTTGGCATCAGGAATAGCAGAGAATGTTTAAATCCAGATTTATTCTTCCATTATGTGAAGCTTTATTTCTGAAATGCTGTTTTGTTTCATTTTATTTTTTAAGACATTGCTTCTTGGTTTATTCACTTGAATTGCCACATACATACTGGGTGCTTTCATGAAGTAGTAAATTTTTGGTGGGTGGTGGGGGAGTGCTTAGATTATTAAAATTATTATTATTAGTTTGTCCCTATATGTTTGTGCCTTTAAAAATATTGAATATATAAGCATCTGCTGGAAAAATAGCTCAGATGAGGAGTTTGATAAATATTCAGACTTTATTTTTTTTTATTCAGACTTTAAGTGCGTTCACTAGTTTGATATTTTTATCTCATTTTTCTCATGCTTGATCTCAGCCATTACCAGAGGTTCTCAAACTATAATGTGCATAAAAATAACACACAGGACTTCCCTGGTGGTGCAGTGGTTAAGAACCCGCCTACCAATGCAGGGGACATGGGTTCGAGCCCTCGTCCGGGAAGATCCCACATGCCGCAGAGCAACTGGGCCCGCGTGCCCTAACTACTGAGCCTGAGCTCTAGAGCCCGTGAGCCACAACTACTGAAGCCCGTGCGCCTAGAGCCCATGCTCCGCAGTTAGAGAAGCCACCGCAATGAGAACCTCGCACACCGCAATGAGGGGTAGACCCTGCTCGCAGCAACTAGAGAAAGCCCGCGCGCAGCAACAAAGACCCAACTCAGCCAAAATTAAATAAATAAATAAACGTTAATTAAAAACACAAAAAGGCAAACTCAGGGAGCTAGTTAAAAATGTAAATTCCAGAACACTATTCCCAAAATTTTAGATTCATTGAGCCTGGGAAAAAGACCAAGAAGTTGCATTTTTAACAAACCAGTGTAAAGTGGTCTGTAAACCACAATTTGAAAATATTGTTTGAGACATTCAAATGTAAAAGTCATTAAAATTTAAATCAAAGAATCATAACCATATTCAGTGCTATTGCCCATAAATGGCAAAACTGGGCACCTAAACAGTAAATTCACAGACCCACCCAAATGCCATCATCTCCAGGGAAAACAGATATGAGGTAGCCAGCACCAGGAGAAGGGGAACGAGAGAGAGAGGGAGCGAGAGCGCTGGGCAAGCTCTGAATGGCTTGGACAGTGGACAGCAGGGGAGCATTGGGTACTGATTATGGCAAAGGAGGTGCTTTACCAACCCTTCTGTTAATGTTTAGTTTTGTTGTTTTCCAATTTCAGAAGTAATACGTGATTAGCACAACCTTTTTGAAAACACAAAAAGAAAGCTGACTGTTAATAATAACTTTAATTTATGGACGTATATAAATACCTTTATTTTCATATTTGTATATTGTTATTTCCTAAAAATATCATGGTATATATAATTCAATGTAATTTTTTTCCACCGATCAGTATCCTTACTTCCCGTGTCAAAAAAAATATATCTAAAAGATGATTTTAAGTGGCTAACCAGCATTCCATCGTGTAGATATTCCACAATTTAATTAAATATTCTTTTGTTATTGAATATTCAGTCCCACTGTGTGGTGGACATGGACATGGGATGAGCCACCACCATACCCTTCAAAACAGATATTTTAAATATTTGAGAGAAGTCTTTTAATTTTTTTCCTTTATTGTTTCTGCCTTTTGCACTGAACTCAGAAAGGACTCCTACTTTGGATGCACTGTGATGTTGAGATGCACTGTGTAATCAGCCCCTGTATTTTTTTTTTTTTTTTTTTTTTTTGTGGTACGCGGGCCTCTCACTGTTGTGGCCTCTCCCGTTGCGGAGCACAGGCTCCGGACGCGCAGGCTCAGCGGCCATGGCTCACGGGCCCAGCCGCTCCACGGCATGTGGGATCTTCCCGGACGGGGTCACGAACCTGTGTCCGCTGCATCGGCAGGCAGACTCTCAACCACTGCACCACCAGGGAAGCCCAGCCTTTGTATTTTTGATTGAACAGTTTCCCATTTTCTACCCATTTGAGATCACCAAAGCAAATTATATCTCAGGGTTCAAGAGTCATTAGACCTGGCTCTCACTGCGTTAGAAGTAGAGGAAAGTTACGGCCTCATTCTCCTCAAGTAAATCCCAACTCATCCAAATCTTTATAACTTCCTGTCTTTTGTGACTTTGCAATTTGCCATTCTTCTCATTGACCCTATTTACCACTCTAGACCTATGAAATCCCATATTGTGTTTTATTCAGTAGCCTGCCATCTAGTGGTTGAAATGGAGAAGTACAGGTATTTCCCCCCTAAAGAATAATCCCATTTCAGAATACAGCTCTAAGGTCACTCCAGTAATAACCTCATATTTGTACAAAACTATGAATAGCTTATAAATCACTTTTTAAATAGTAGAATTAATCATAAACCTAGAGTTAGAATATCTTTGTTTTATCTCCAGATCTGCAATTACTGATTTGTAACTTCTGTTTTTTAAAAAAATTACTTGGGGAGACGGGGGAAGATGGCGGAAGAGTAAGACGTGGAGATCGCCTTCCTCCTCACGGATACACCAGAAATACATCTACACGTGGAACAACTCCTACAGAACACCTACTGAAGGCTGGCAGAAGACCTCAGAGCTCCCAAAAGGCAAGAAACTCCCCACGTACCTGGGTAGGGCAAAAGAAAAAAGAAAAAACAGAGACAAAAGAATAAGGACGGCACCTGCATCAGTGGGAGGGAGCTGTGAAGGAGGAAAAGTTTCCACACACTAGGAAGCCCCTCCGCGGGCGGAGACTGCGGGAGGCGGAGGGGGGAGCTTCGGGACCGCGGAGTGGTGCACAGCGACGGGTGTGGAGGGCAAAGCGGGGAGATTCCTGTACAGACAATCGGAGCCGACCGGCACTCACCAACCCGAGAGGCTTGTCTGCTCACCCGCAGGGGCGGGCGGGGCTGCGAGCTGAGGCTCGGGTTTCGGTTTTGGACGGAGCGCAGGGAGAGGACTGGGGTTGGCGGCTTGAGCATAGCCTGAAGGGGTTGGTGTGCCACGACTAGCCGGGAGGGAGTTCGGGGGAAAGCCTGCACCGGCCGAAGAGGCAAGAGACTTTTTCTTCCCTCTTTGTTTCCTGGTGCGCGAGGAGAGGGGTTTAAGAGCGCTGCTTAAAGGAACTCCAGAGACGGGCGCGAGCCGTGGCTGAGGGCGCGAGCCCCGGAGACGGGCGCGAGCCGCGGCGGGAAGCGCGAACCCCAGAGACGGGCGCGAGCCGTGGCTGAAACCGCGGACCCCAGAGACGGGCGGGAGACGCTGGGGCTGCTGCTGCCGCCACCAGGGGGGCTGTGTGCGAGCACAGGTCACTCTCCGCGCCCCTGTTCCGTGGAGCCTGTGCAGGCCGCCACTGCCAGGTTCCCGGGATCCAGGGACAACTTCCCCGGGAGTACGCACGGCGGGTCTCAGGCTGGTGCAGCGTCACGCCGGCCTCTGGTGCAGCGTCACGCCGGCCTCTGCCGCAGCGTCACGCCGCCTCTGCCGCCGCAGGCCCGCCCCGCACGCAGTGCCCCTCCTTCCCCCATCCCCCAACCCCCGGCCTGAGTGAGCCGGAGCTCCCAAATCAGCGGCTCCTTTAACCCCATCCTGTCTGAGCAAAAAACAGACGCCCTCCAGCGACCTGCGCGCAGGGGCAGGGCCGGGTACAAAGTTGAGCTCCTGTGAGCTGTGAGAGCAGGGAGGAGAGGGGGAGGTCTCTCCCGGCAGCCGCGGAGGCGGCGGATTGAAGCTCCACAAACAACTTGATGTGCCCTGCATTGTGGAATACCTGAATAGACAGGGAGTGATCCCAAATTGAAGAGGGGGAATTTAGGAGCGAGATCTGTGATTTTTTTCCCTTTTCCTCTTTTTGTGAATGTGTGCGTGTATGCTTCTGTGTGAGATCTTGTCTGTATACTCTTGCTTCCACCATTTGTCCTAGGGCTCTATCCGTCCATGGTTTTTTTTAAAAAAAAAAAATTTTTTTTTCTTAATAATTAATTTTAATTGTAATAACTTTATTGTACTTTACCTTCGTTCTTTCTTTCTTTCTTTCCTTCCTTCCTTCCCTCCTTTAGACAGCGAATCACCCCAGGTTGAGGAGGTGGTCTCTGGGAGCAGGATTTATGATTTTTCCCCCTTTGCCTCTCTTTGTGAACGTGTATGTGTATGCTTCTGTGTAAGATTTTCTCTGTATAGCTTTGCTTCCAACATTTGTCCTAGGGCTCTATCCGTCCATGGTTTTTTAAAAAAAATTTTTTTTTCTTAATAATTTTAATTGTAATAACTTTATTGTACTTTACCTTCGTTCTTTCTTTCTTTCCTTCCTTCCTTCCCTCCTTTAGACAGCGAATCACCCCAGGTTGAGGAGGTGGTCTCTGGGAGCAGGATTTATGATTTTTCCCCCTTTGCCTCTCTTTGTGAACGCGTATGTGTATGCTTCTGTGTAAGATTTTCTCTGTATAGCTTTGCTTCCAACATTTGTCCTAGGGTTCTATCCGTTCTTTTTTTTTTTTTTTTTCTCTTTCTAAATATTTTTTAGTACAATAACTATATTATACTTTATTTTATTTTTACTGTATCTTCTTTCTTTCTGTCTTTTTTCCTTCTTTCCCTCCTTCCTTCCTCCCTTCCTCCCTCCCTCCCTCCCTCCTTTCTTTCCTTCTTTGCTTCTTTCTTCCTTCCTTCCTTTCCTCCTTTCCTTCTTTCTTTCCTCATACTTCTACTAATTCTCTCTACATTTTCTCCTTCTTTCCCTCCTTCCTTCCCTCCTCCCTCCCTCCCTTTCTTTCCTTCTTTGCTTCTTTCTTCCTTCCTTCCTTTCCTCCTTTCCTTTCTTTCCTCATACTTCTACTAATTCTCTCTACATTTTCTCCTTTTTTCCCTTCTTCCTTCCTTCCTTCCTCCCTCCCTCCCTCCCTCCCTCCTTTCTTTCCTTCTTTCTTCCTTCCTTTCCTCCTTTCCCTCTTTCTTTCCCGATACTTCTACTAATTCTCTCTACATTTTCTCCTTCTATCCCTCCTTCCTTCCTTCCTTCCTCCCTCCCTCCCTCCCTCCTTTCTTTCCTTCTTTGCTTCTTCCTTCCTTCCTTTCCTCCTTTCCCTCTTTCTTTCCTCATACTTCTACTAATTCTCTCTACATTTTCTCCTTCTTTCCCTCCTTCCTTCCTTCCTTCCTCCCTCCCTCCCTCCTTTCTTTCCTTCTTTGCTTCTTTCTTCCTTCCTTCCTTTCCTCCTTTCCTTCTTTCTTTCCTCATACTTCTAATAATTCTCTCTACTTTTCCTCCCTTTTATTCTGAGCCGTGTGGATGAAAGGCTCTTGGTGCTCCAGCCCAGGAGGCAGGGCTCTGCCTCTGAGGTAGGAGAGCCAACTTCAGGACACTGGTCAACAAGAGACCTCCCAGCTCCACATAATATTAAACGGTGGAAATCTCCCAGAGACCTCCATCTTAACACCAGCACCCAGCTTCACTCAACGACCAGCAAGCCACAGTGCTGGACAACCTATGCCAAACAACTAGCAAGACAGGAACACAACCCCACCCATTAGCAGAGAAGCTGCCTAAAATCATAACAAGGCCACAGACACCCCAACACACACCACCAGACGTGAACCTGCCCACTAGAGAGACAAGATCCAGCCTCATCCAGCACAACACAGGCACTAGTCCCCTCCACCAGGAAGCCTACACAACCCGCTGAAACAACCTTAGCCACTGGAGACAGACATCAAAAACAACGGGAACTACGAACGTGCAGCCTGCAAAAAGGAGACCCCAAACACAGTAAGATAAGCAAAATGAGAAGACAGAAAAACACACAGCAGATGAAGGAGCAAGATAAAAACCCACCAGACCTAACAAATGAAGAGGAAATAGGCAATCTACCTGAAAAAGAATTCAGAATAATGATAGTAAGGATGATCCGAAATCTTGGAAGTAGAATGGACAAAATGCAAGAAACAGTTAACAAGGACCTACAAGAACTAAAGATGAAACAAGCAACGATGAACAACGCAATAAATGAAATTAAAAGTACTCTAGATAGGATCAATAGCAGAATAACTGAGGCAGAAGAACGGATAAGTGACCTGGAAGATAAAGTAGTGGAAATAACTACTGCAGAGCAGAATAAAGAAAAAAGAATGAAAAGAACTGAGGACAGTCTCAGAGAGCTCTGGGACAACATTAAAGGCACCAACATTCGAATTATAGGGGTTCCAGAAGAAGAAGAAAGAAAGAAAGAGACTGAGAAAATATTTGAAGAGATTATAGTTGAAAACTTCCCTAATATGGGAAAGGAAATAGTTAATCAAGTCCAGGAAGCACAGAGAGTCCCATACAGGATAAATACAAGGAGAAATACGCCAAGACGCATATTAATCAAACTATCAAAAATTAAATAGAAAGAAAGCATATTAAAAGCAGCAAGGGAAAAACAACAAATAACACACAAGGGAATCCCCATAAGGTTAACAGCTGATCTCTCAGCAGAAACCCTACAAGCCAGAAGGGAGTGGCAGGACATACTGAAAGTGATGAAGGAGAAAAACCTGCAACCAAGACTACTCTACCCAGCAAGGATCTCATTCAGATTTGATGGAGAAATTAAAACCTTTACAGACAAGCAAAAGCTGAGAGAGTTCAGCACCACCAAACCAGCTTTACAACAAATGCTAAAGGAACTTCTCTAGATAAGAAATGCAAAAGAAGGAAACGACCTATAATAACGAACCCAAAACAATATAGAAAATGGGAATAGGAACATACATATCGATAATTACCTTAAATGTAAATGGACTAAATGCTCTCACCAAAAGACACAGATTGGCTGAATGGATACAAAAACAAGACCCATATATATGCTGTCTACAAGAGACCCACCTCAGACCTAGAGACACATACAGACTGAAAGTAAGGGGATGGAAAAAGATATTCCATGCAAATGGAAACCAAAAGAAAGGTGGAGTAACAATTCTCATATCAGACAAAATAGACTTTAAAATAAGGACTATTAAAAGGGATAAAGAAGGACACTACATAATGATCAAGGGATCGATCCAAGAAGAAGATATAACAATTGTAAATATTTATGCACCCAACATAGGAGCACCTCAGTACGTAAGGCAAATACTAACAGCCATAAAAGGGGAAATTGACAGTAACACATTCATAGTAGGGGACTTTAACACCCCACTTTCACCCATGGACAGATCATCCAAAATGAAAATAAATAAGGAAACACAAGCTTTAAATGATACATTAAACAAGATGGACTTAATTGATATTTATAGGACACTCCATCCAAAAACAACAGAATACACATTTTTCTCAAGTGCTCATGGAACATTCTCCAGGATAGATCATATCTTGGGTCACAAATCAAGCCTTGGTAAATTTAAGAAAATTGAAATTGTATCAAGTATCTTTTCTGACCACAACGCCATGAGACTAGATATCAATTACAGGAAAAGATCTGTAAAATATACAAACACATGGAGGCTAAACAATACACTACTTAATAATGAAGTGATCACTGAAGAAATCAAAGAGGAAATAAAAAAAATACCTAGGGCTTCCCTGGTGGTGCAGTGGTTGAGAGTCCGCCTGCCAACACAGGGGACATGGGTTCGTGCCCCGGTCCTGGAGGATCCCACATGCCGTGGAGCGGCTGGGCCCGTGAGCCATGGCCGCTGAGCCTGCGCGTCCGGAGCCTGTGCTCCGCAACGGGAGAGGCCACAGCAGTGAGAGGCCCACATACCGCAAAAAAAAAAAAAATGCCTAGAAACAAATGACAATGGAGACACAACGACCCAAAACCTGTGGGATGCAGCAAAAGCAGTTCTAAGGGGGAAGTTTATAGCAATACAAGCCCACCTTAAGAAGCAGGAAACATCTCGAATAAACAACCTAACCTTGCACCTCAAGCAATTAGAGAAAGAAGAACAAAAAAGCCCCAAAGCTAGCAGAAAGAAAGAAATCATAAAAATCAGATCAGAAATAAATGAAAAAGAAATGAAGGAAATGATAGCAAAGATCAATAAAACTAAAAGTTGGTTCTTTGAGAAGATAAACGAAATAGATAAACCACTAGCCAGACTCATCAAGAAAAAAAGGGAGAAGACTCAAATCAATAGAATTAGAAACGAGAAAGGAGAAATAACAACTGACACTGCAGAAATAAAAAAAATCATGAGAGATTACTACAAGCAACTCTATGCCAATAAAATGGACAATCTGGAAGAAATGGACAAATTCTTAGAAATGCACAACCTGCCAAGACTGAATCAGGAAGAAATAGAAAATATGAGCAGACCAATCACAAGCACTGAAATTGAAACTGTGATTAAAAATCTTCCAACAAACAAAAGCCCAGGACCAGATGGCTTCACAGGTGAATTCTATCAAACGTTTAGAGAAGAGCTAACACCTATCCTTCTCGACCTCTTCCAAAATATAGCAGAGGGAGGAACACTCCCAAATTCCTTCTACGAGGCCACCATCACCTTGATACCAAAACCAGACAAGGATGTCACAAAGAAAGAAAACTACAGGCCAATATCACTGATGAACATAGGTGCAAAAATCCTCAACAAAATACTAGCAAACAGAATCCAACAGCACATTAAAAGGATCATACACCATGATCAAGTGGGGTTTATTCCAGGAATGCAAGGATTCTTCAATATACGCAAATCTATCAATGTGATACACCATATTAACAAATTGAAGGAGAAAAACCATATGATCATCTCAGTAGATGCAGAGAAAGCTTTCGACAAAATTCAACTCCCATTTATGATAAAAACCCTCTAGAAAGTAGGCATAGAGGGAACTTTCCTCAACATAATAAAGGCCATATATGACAAGCCCACAGCAAACATCATCCTCAATGGTGAAAAACTGAAAGCATTTCCACTAAAATCAGGAACAAGACAAGGTTGCCCACTCTCACCACTCTTATTCAACATAGTTTTGGAAGTTTTAGCCACAGCAATCAGAGAAGAAAAGGAAATAAAAGGAATCCAAATTGGAAAAGAAGAAGTAAAGCTGTCACTGTTTGCAGATGACATGATACTATACATAGAGAATCCTAAAGATGCTACCAGAAAACTACTGGAGCTAATCAATGAATTTGGTAAAGTAGCAGGATACAAAATTAATGCACAGAAATCTCTGGCATTCCTATATACTAATGATGAAAAATCTGAAATTGAAATCAAGAAAACACTCCCATTTACCATTGCAACAAAAAGAATAAAATATCTAGGAATAAACCTACCTAAGGCTACGAAAGACCTGTATGCAGAAAATTATAAGACACTGATGAAAGAAATTAAAGATGATACAAATAGATGGAGAGATATACCATGTTCTTGGATGGGAAGAATCAACATTGTGAAAATGACTCTACTACCCAAAGCAATCTACAGATTCAATGCAATCCCTATCAAACTACCACTGGCATTTTTCACAGAACTAGAACAAAAAATTTCGCAATTTGTATGGAAACACAAAAGACCCCGAATAGCCAAAGCAATCTTGAGAACGAAAAAAGGAGCTGGAGGAATCAGGCTCCCTGACTTCAGACTATACTACAAAGCAACAGTAATCAAGACAGTATGGTACTGGCACAAAAACAGAAAGATAGATCAGTGGAACAGGATAGAAAGCCCAGAGATAAACCCACGCACATATGGACACCTTATCTTTGATAAAGGAGGCAGGAATGTACAGTGGAGAAAGGACAGCCTCTTCAATAAATGGTGCTGGGAAAACTGGACAGGTACATGTAAAAGTATGAGATTAGATCACTCCATAACACCATACACAAAAATAAGCTCAAAATGGATTAAAGACCTAAATGTAAGGCCAGAAACTATCAAACTCTTAGAGGAAAACATAGGAAGAACACTCTATGACATAAATCACAGCAAGATCCTTTCTGACCCACCTCCTAGAGTAATGGAAATAAAAACAAAAATAAACAAATGGGACCTAATGAAACTTCAAAGCTTTTGCACAGCAAAGGAAACCATAATCAAGACCAAAAGACAACCCTCAGAATGGGAGAAAACATTTGCAAATGAAGCAACTGACAAAGGATTAATCTCCAAAATTTACAAGCAGCTCATGCAGCTCAATAACAAAAAAACAAACAACCCCATCCAAAAATGGGCAGAAGACCTAAACAGACATTTCTCCAAAGAAGATATACAGAATGCCAACAAACACATGAAAGAATGCTCAACATCATTAATCATTAGAGAAATGCAAATCAAAACTACAATGAGATATCATCTCACACCAGTCAGAATGGCCATCATCAAAAAATCTAGAAACAATAAATGCTGGAGAGGGTGTGGAGAAAAGGGGACACTCTTGCACTGCTGGTGGGAATGTGAATTGGTTCAGCCACTATGGAGAACAGTAAGGAGGTTCCTTAAAAAACTACAAATAGAATTACCATATGACCCAGCAATCCCACTACTGGGCATATACCCTGAGAAAACCAAAATTCAAAAAGAGTCATGTACCAAAATATTCATTGCAGCTCTATTTACAATAGCCCGGAGATGGAAAGAACCTAAGCGCCCATCATCGGACGAATGGATAAAGAAGATGTGGCACATATACACAATGGAATATTACTCAGCCTTAAAAAGAAATGAAATTGAGTTATTTGTAATGAGATGGATAGACCTAAAGTCTGTCATACAGAGTGAAGTAAGTCAGAAAGAAAAAGACAAATACCGTATGCTAACACATATATATGGAATTTAAGGGGAAAAAATGTCATGAAGAACCTAGGGATAAGACAGGAATAGAGGCACAGACCTACTGGAGAACGGACTTGAGGATATGGGGAGGGGGAAGGGTGAGTTTTGACAGGGCGAGAGAGAGTCATGGACATATACACACTAAAAAACAGTAGTAAGGTAGATAGCTAGGGAGAAGCAGCCGCAAGGCACAGGGATATTAGCTCGGGGCTTTGGGACAGCCTGGAGGGGTGGGAGGGGGAGAGTGGGAGGGAGGGAGACGCAAGAGGGAAGACACATGGGAGCATATGTATATGTATAGCTGATTCACTTTGTTATAAAGCAGAAACTAACACACTATTGTAAAGCAATTATACCCCAATAAAGATGTTAAAAAAAATAAATTACTTAACTTTTTGAAGTTGGGTCTCCCTTTCTTTGAGGTAAGAAGGCTGTTTTTGATGTTCCTAAGTTCTTTATAATTTTCGATATGTTTTACAAATCTATTATATGTAGCATTTGGAGAACTCTTAAATCAAGAAATTTCTTTTTCAGATTCTTTAATGATTAGACACAAAAAGCCATGAATTCCTCCTTATTTCTTCAGTTGGTATGACAGTCTATCAAATTATCTCTGATAATATCCCTTCCTATTCTAAGACTATAAGGTTTGTTTGTATAAAACTCTCTCTGATTACAAATCTTTCTTCTGTGACATCTTTAATAACGTAAATATAATGTATAATAATGACCTCTATAATAATGTAAAATCACCTTTCTACCTAACAATTCATTTTTCTTAGTTCATATTTTCTAATAGAAACAG
Source organism: Phocoena sinus (assembly GCF_008692025.1). Taxonomy (NCBI): domain Eukaryota; kingdom Metazoa; phylum Chordata; class Mammalia; order Artiodactyla; family Phocoenidae; genus Phocoena; species Phocoena sinus. Next base: position 29,494,719 of record NC_045779.1, read on the forward strand.
TGTTCTCAGCATAACAATGCCATTTATTATTCCCACTGGTGAATTTTCCATCATTAGTTCATGTAATTACCATACAAGCTTACTGCTGTAGCAAGACAGGTCCTGGGATCTCTGCCATCAAGATAGAAAAAAATAGGGCTTCCCTGGTGGTGCAGTGGTTAAGAATCCGCCTGCCAATGTAGGGGACACGGGTTCGAGCCCAGGTCCGGGAAGACCCCACATGCCGCCGAGGAACTAAGCCCGTGCACCACAGCTACTGAGCCTGTTCTCTAGAGCCCATGAGCCACAACTACTGAGCCCGGGTGCCACAGCTACTGAAGCCTGCACGCCTAAAGCCCGTGCTCCAAGAGAAGCCACCGCAATGAGAAGCCCGCACACTGCAGTGAAGAGTAGCCCCCACTTGCCACAACTAGAGAAAACCTGGTGAAACAACGAAGACCCAATGCAGCCGAAAATGAATAAATAAATAGACAGAAAAAAGTAAAAATGAGAAACATTTGGAGGGCAGAAGAAAACATTGTCAGGTTATTACATTATAAAATACATGTGAATTCAAAAATATATAATTTCTTCAAGTGAGACATGAATATTTATACAATAGTATGATATACGAGTTTTATAGCTTTTTAAAATTAATGTTATAAATCAGAATTTCTCAAATACTATACCAAAGAATACTACTTCTTCAGGTTGTTAAAGACATTAATTGCCCAAACGAAGGGAGTCTTTGTCCAATCAACTGTTTGGAAAATGCTGTTTTAAAGTTAAGTGGCTCTAATCACCAAAGGACTGCTCAGCGACTTCAGTATGGTAACATGCACTTTGTCCAGGGTGGGATGTACTATCTAACCTGTTTTTTCACAGAGCTTTTCTTTACCCCCACAGAACATCTCTTATGAAACTGTCGACTGAAAAGAAAACACACACACACACACACGCACACACACAGCTTAAGAGCACTATTTCAGGTTTATTTTATTTTATTTTTTAGTTTTTTCATGTTTGAGAGACAAAGCTCTCTTCGTTTATTTGTCATGAGGATGGGGAAGAGAACTGACAGGTCACAGGCATGTCTGCACATGGGGGTGCCAGAAGCTGGTATCCACCAGGCCCTCACTCTGCCAGGAGGCTTCTCTGGAAGGGGCTGCCAGCTCACAGATGCCTTGGACACCCTCCATGCCAATCACAAAAAAGTCACGACTGTCCCATTCTTGCCAATCTGCCTGGGATCCAGGGGAAGAAAGCAGATAATCATCCTTCAGGGGACAGAGAAAAAGACGTCATCATCTAATGTGAGGCTAATGCCTCACATTCCAAGACCCCGAGACAGGCACACCCACCATGGGCTCCCAGTCCAGCCTGCCTTAGCCCCCAGGCATTTTGCAAGCCTGCCTCACCGCATTAATGCTCTCCCCACAACCCCCAACAGGGCAGTGGGCATGGCAGGGATGGGATGGTGACTGCACATCAACATCGCCCTCCCAGGACAGACTCTCAGCATGGCAGCCTCCGTGGTCACTGTACGCTGTCTGTGGGCTCACAGGGGAGCCCTCTCTCCTCCGAACTGCAGGCCCCCTGGGGACATGTGCAGTGCTCCAGACGCCTGTTTTCCCAAAGCCTGGCTTAAGAAGGCCAAGCACAGGATGACCCCCATCCCCACCCCCACCCCCGTAATGTCTGTGGAGTGAGTGTGTCTCTCTCACAGAAATGACAGTGAAGAAACAGGATACTTGGGATAACCTGGGGCCAAGGAGGTATATGTGACAACCTCAGTTTTCCCATCTGTAAATAGGCATAATGGAGGTATCTACCTCATGAGGATGGCATGTCCGCATGAGGGGTGTGGACACAGGGACAAAACTTCTAAGGATCAAATGGAATCATGCATGTGAGTTAACTATCAAGTATCTGGCACATGGTAAATTATGCATTACTTATCATTGTTAGAATTATTATTGCTCCCCAGCTTGAGGACCAGGTCTGAGCCCCACCTGGAAGTGATCATTCTTCACCAGCCTTTCTGGGCCAATGAAGGCTCCATTCTGGAAGGTTCTTTCAAGCTTCTCATGCACTTAGTACTTCGTAGGCATGGACTTGGCTCAGGAATATTTTTCACCCGGGAAGAAATTTTAACCTTGCCACAGAATCCCAGGTTTGGGAGCCGTAGGGGCTTCTTGGGAATCATTTAATCCATGCCTCTCTATTCACAGAAGAGAAGGGTACAAACCAGAGATGGTTCATTTCCGGGTTTGTCTGGATCCCCCAGCTGCTCGGGACCCAGAACCCAGGTCTCCAGACATTCAGTCCAATGCTCTTTCCACTCCTGGGAAACTTACGTGGAACCCAAAAGTCCCAGCCTCAGAACATACCCAGAATTCCTCCTGACCTGCTTGGAGAAGTTCTAGAAAATTACTCCTGTTTTCCTAAGATGTGGAGAAGTCTGAAGGCAGATGATAACTGGCTTTGGTTTTGTCAGGGTAACAACATCCCACCCTGCCAGGTGCCAGGGCATGTACGGTATAGTGCCATCCCATGCAGTGCCCCCAGGGAGTGGTTAAAGACAGCCTTCCCACTTCAAAGATGGAAACACTGAGGTCCAAGAGGCCACACCTTACCCAGGTGTCACAGGAACCACTGCAGAGCCAGGAATTCATTCAATTCCACCACCACTCTGAAAGTGGCTGCACCACGGAGGGTGGGGGGGCAAGGGGGCAATGGGCCCTGGGGCACCAGATCCTTCTTGCACAGGGTGAGAAATTTATTTTTTCCCCAAACTTAGGAGGGGCTTGAGGTGGGATCCCTGCTCCCAGCCACGCTGCAGTCCCAAGAGGGTCCTCTCCCTGCCCCTACGCACCAGTCCTGGGCCAGCTCCAGCTCCTTGGTAAGGAACTCGAAGAGGCGTTGTGCCCATCACACCGATGGAGGAGGCCAGCAGCTACGCGCCGGGATCCGCCAAGTCGTTCACCACTGTGGCCAGGCCGGACCGCACCGTCACGTTCACGCGCTGCGGGGACACGAAAGCTTAACCTGAAGCCGGTGTAGGCCGGGATCGTGCTGAGGACCGGGGCGCGCGGAGTGCGGGAGCGCGGGGTAGAGATGCGCTAGCCCCAGGGGATTAGAGCTGGGGGCACCGGCCGGGGTTACTGGAGGTAACGTCGGGGTCCTGACTGGGCAAGGCGACACGGAGTGGATGTGGGGAACGGGGCCGCGTGGTCACAGAGAACTGGAGGCCAGACTCGGCGTGTGGCGGGGCGGGCGGGTGCGGAAGGGTCGGGCTCACGGTTGGGGAGTCGGAGCGGGGACAGAGCCCCACCCAGGTCAGCCAACCTCCTCCCACCCGATGCTCCCCGGCCCATGCTCAGGTCCTCAGGCTTGCCCAGGGTGGCGGCAGTGGCCGCGCACAGCCGCTTCTCTGAGTCCGCCACGCGGCCGGCAGGCAAGTTCAACGAACTGCCGAGTCCAGCGGGAAGCTGTGCGAAGGGCAGCAGCGGAGAAAGCTCAGTTTTATTTTATTTGGGAACCTTATTGAGGACTATAGCCTTGAGACAGCCTCTCAGATAGCTCTGAGGTACTGCTCTGAAGAGGTAGAGGAAGAGCCAGTATAAATATGAATTTGGGGCTGGGGAATACATGTAGTCATGCGAACATGTTGATAAGAAATTATTGCTAATCACAAAAGCAGATATCTCACGTCAATGAGTTTAGCGCCTTTCTATGTATGGGAAGGTGCAAGAATCTGGGGTCACTGAAATTCTTCCTTAGATATGCATCTTAACCATCTAGGGACCGTAATCCTAAACACAGAATGCTTCATACTGTTTTTGCCATCCTGAATTCCCTGAATTCAGGCCGTACAGTCGGTGGGTGACTGCAAATTCAGGGCGTAGAGTCGGTGGGTAACTGCAGTGGATCGCAACTTATCCCTTTGTGTAACTGGATGATAAACAACAGACACTCTGTTCCTTTTGTTTACAGACCCTTAAAACAAGAAAAGTTGCAGTGAACATGTAGGGTAAATGGAACCAGACTGTGAAATAACAGATGAAAACATTTTTAAAAAATTGCTATTTAGGAGGAAGAAAAGAAGGGCTTGCATTATGGTGAAGACCAGTGATGGTTTGGTGAGCCTTCAAGAGAGAGGAAGTAGGAGAACACCTTGGCACTTAATGAGATGTCCAAAAACATCTAACATATACAACAGGAAGTCACTTGTGGAAGCTGCAGTGCGACTTTTTTTAATGAAAAATTTATGGGTAATGTATGTTAAAGAGAAAAACCACAGGCCCCAAATGGCACCACTTTTGCTAAAGCCCATGGTACCACCTAGATTTCATAGCTAACCTAACTGCAGTTTCAACCTGCCTCAGAAATGTAATCTTAATCACGCAGTCGGAATTTTCTAGTCAGCATGTTGGCCTGCTCCCCACCCCACCCCCACCCCCCCATTCCAAAGGAAGAAGACGCAGTCTGCATGATAAAACTCTCTGGGTCTCTTCCCTCCAAAAATAAGTTGTCCTGGTCCAAAATAATCCTTTCTTTTCTTTTACTAATGACTTCCTCTCCCCACCCTTCTTTCTATAAAAGCCTTCTGCGTGTACCACTCCTGGTAGGGCTCTTGTAGTTACCAGATGGGATGCTTCCTGGTTCATGAATTGTTGAATAAAGCCTTCAGATTTACTCTGTTGAATTGTTCTTTGACGGGTAAATTAAGTGAAAAGGTGCTTGCTGTAATGTTATGATGACCCCTTGTGGTTCAAAACCAAAATGACCCTTTGAAAAATTAATCCTGGCACCATGAGCAGCAAATATCTTGGAGTTTAAATAACATTCTTTCAATGTTCCCCAAACTATTGTCAGTGGTTATCTCTTCAGAGTGGTTTTAGAGGGACTTTCATCTCATATATTCCTGTAATAGTTAAAATTTTTGCAAAAAGTATGCATTGCCCTGGTAAGCAGAGCAGAAAACGATAAAGACTAAACAAAATATAAGGGAAAATAATCATCTTTCTCAGGTAGATATTCGTTTCTCTGCAAGCCAGAATATAGAATTTGGATTAAAGTAAATTACTGCCCCTAATCTTTTTAAATAAACAGGATTTTGACCTTTTTTTTTTTTTTTTTTTTGATGTTGTGGGTAGAAGGGGATTTTTGTTTTTTTTTAATTGCGACACGCGGGCCTCTCACTGTTGTGGCCTCTCCCGTTGCGGAGCACAGGCTCCGGACGCGCAGGCTCAGCGGCCATGGCTCACGGGCCCAGCCGCTCCGCGGCATGTGGGATCTTCCCAGACCGGGGCACGAACCCGTGTCCCCTGCATCGGCAGGCGGACTCTCAACCACTGCGCCACCAGGGAAGCCCCAGAAGTTTATTAATTAATTTATTTTTTTGCTGTGTTATGTCTTCGTTTCTGTGCGAGGACTTTCTCTAGTTGTGGCAAGCGGGGGCCACTCTTCATCGTGGTGCGCGGGCCTCTCACTATCGTGGCCTCTCTTATTGCGGAGCACAGGCTCCAGATCCGTAGGCTCAGTAGTTGTGGCTCACGGGCCTAGTTGCTCGGCGGCATGTGGGATCCTCCCAGACCAGGGCTCGAACCCGTGTCCCCTGCATTAGCAGGCAGATTCTCAACCACTGCACCACCAGGGAAGCCCAGGGTTTTGAACTTTTTACCTTTGCTTTAGAGTTATACTTACATAAATATTTTATCTAAGTATTATGAGTGATGATTGTTTTTTGTACTTTTCTAATCAGATTAAAATTTTTGCCCTAGAACAGATTTTGTGGTAAGAAATTAAATAGGGTCACTGAAGAACAATAAGCTATTATGAAGGAAGACACATACTGTATCAGGTCCAGCCTTAATTAACATATAAAAGCAAAAATATAATTTTGATAAAGTATAAAAGCTGAATTATTAAGGCAAACAGCACATTACAAATCACTGACAAAACAGATTTCATCACCAGCCAACATGTGAAGTACTTTTAGTATTCTCTTTAGCAAGAAGAAAATATTAAAACACCCTTAAAACTTTAAATTATCCAAAACCAACAAAGCATAAATGGTCCCACTTTTAACCTCAGACGAGAGATCCTTCATGCTGAAGTGGCCCAGAAAGTCAGTGATGCTGATGACAGTTGGCAAACACTCTGGCTTATAAGAAAGGAGTTAACCAGGAGTACACACACTCTGGCTGTGCAATGTGATAGCTGTTTCGAATCAATGTCAAGGGAGCAGTCTTGCTTTGCCTGCAGTGTTCTTGTCCTGAACTCAGTCACATGCTTTCTGGGTTTTCTCACTGTAGCCCACTTTAATCAAGTTGGGATTCTTGAAGAACGTACACGGAATTTAAGTTCATGTGGCTTTTTTTGGACTGATATGGGAGATTTGTTCTGTTTTGATATGTTCTAATCAGAAAACTTAAGTACTGGAGAAAACAGTTAAGTAGAGGTAACCACAAACCCATCTCCAAAGGCACCGTCTCTACTGGGCACATGTGCTCTTAGAAATCAGCCACCTGCATGTACTGACCTTAGCTTCCAGTGAGCAGCACGGGGCTATCACACCACCTATTGAACTGCCCACTTCACTGCGGAGACTTTGCCTTTCTGTGAAAATTCATTAAGAACTACAATGTTAAGCCAGAGCTCCTTGGAGAAATAGCCGATTCCAGGTCAGGGTAAAAATTGAACAAAATGAGCATGGAACAGCCTGTCTATAGAGAGCAAGGAATTTGTCAAAGACTACTGGGGTTATATCAGAAAACAGGAGACTATGCTTAAATCCATATGTTAATAATAATATTTTTTATTTTGAAAAATAAAACCCTTATTGGTCACTTTTGGAGGATGCTAAGAGCCAACTTGTTATTTGGAAAACTGGTAAGTAAATGGAAGGAGTTAAGCCTTTATCCTGCTTTCTTATATGAGATGTAAACTAGGGTAACCAACAGTTGTTGTTGAAAAATCTCTTTTTATATAGTTCTCCAGCTAATAAATGAAGAAGGAATGATAAACTAAAATATAACCATTTTGTGACTGAATGAAACAGTGGACCTAAGTGGTAATCATAAATGACATCTGACATTAAAAAAAAGAGAGAGATACGTTACATGCATCCTGATGGAAGCATCAATACTGCTGTGAAGTGTTCTTGCAAAAAATCTAACATGAAAGGGATCTAGTGGCCAGATTTAACTACCAACTTATAGGAATAACAGGAGATAGACCAGCAAGTTCAGTGACACCTCAGGATGTAATCAGCAAATTCCAAACTGTGAAAAACTCTCCAGAACCTGAGACCAAATGTCTTAAAGAGCAGGGCTAGAGGGAGGGAAGGCGTACCTAAAAGAAAGTTAAGAGGCATGTAACCCAATTATAATGTCTCCTCATTCCAACAAGCCAAGTGTAAAAAAAATTATGCTGAGAAAATTTGAACATTAACTGGATATTTAATATTAAGGAATAGGGCTTCCCTGGTGGCGCAGTGATTGAGAGTCAGCCTGCTGATGCAGGGGACACGGGTTCGTGCCCCAGTCCAGGAAGATCCCACATGCCGCGGAGCGGCTGGGCCCGTGAGCCATGGCCACTGAGCCTGCGCGTCCAGAGCCTGTGCTCCGCAACGGGAGAGGCCACAACAGTGAGAGGCCCACGTACCACAAAAAAATAATAATAATAAATAAAAATGAAAAAATATTATTAAGGAATAACTTCAAGTACAATGGAGTCATGATTATATTATAATATATAATACAGTATATATAACAATATTATATTATTGTTAAAGGATTTTTATCTTTTAGAGATAACTGAAATATTTATAGATAAAAAATGATATCTTGGATTTACTTGTAAATAATTAAGGATAGGGAGGAAGTAGGCAATGTTATAGAGCAGGGCCAAAAACTATGGCCCAGACCAAATCTGACCCACCACTTGTTTTGTTTGTTTGTTTAAATATTTATTTATTTATTTGGCTGATCGGGTCTTAGTTGCGGCACATGGGCTTCTCTCTAGTTGTGGCGGGAGGGCTCCAGAGTGCGTGGTCTTAGTTGCCCCACAGCATGTGGGACCTTAGTTTCCCAACCAGGGATCGAACCCATGTCCCCTGCATTGGAAGGTGGATTCTTAACCACTGGACTACCAGGGAAATCCAATGTTTTGGGTAAATAAAATTTTATTGGAATACAGTCAGGCTCATTTGTTTATGTGATCTATGACTGCTTTCTTGCTACAAAGGCAGAGTTGAGTATTCGCAACAGAGACTGTATGGCCCACAAAGGCTAAAATATTTACTATTTGGCCCTATGGGGAAAAACCTTCGTGATCCCTGGTAAAGCTGAACTAAGACTGGCCGTGAGTGAATAATTATTGAAGCAGGGTGATGGATACATGGGGGTTAATTATAAAGTATTGTTTCCATTTATATATGTTTGAAATGTCCCATAATAAAAAGGTTTAAAGTTTGTTTATTTGTTTGAAGTGCTGATAGCTTTAGAAAAGGACTTTGACTTGGCCTTTGACTTTGTCACTGAGTATGGCATCCTGGGCCCACTCCAGGGGGCCTACACAACACTGTGTAGAGGGCCTACACAACACTGTATCCTACACAACACTGCCTCTAAAGACACTGCGAGGGATTGTTTGGCTGGGAATGGCTACGAAGCTAATGACTCTTGGGAACTCTTAAAATTGACAGAAATTTGTAATAAGTCCTATATATTCTATATAGATAAGCATACATACACATATACATATATTTGTATAGCATGCTACAAAACCACAATACCTTCATTCTTTGGATACAATTACCAAATATGGTGTTTCCTAGAGAAACGTGGAACTAAAGACTCTTTAAGAGCAATTTTATCCAGCAAACAGCTATTTGAGTCTCTGCTCGCCCTCAAGGCATGCTACTAGGCACTTGAGAGACAGAAAGATGATAAGATACTCTTCCTGGCTTTCAGGAACTCAGTGTAGTTAAAGAATTAGGATTACAGTTTGTAGTAACAGGAGGAAGAAGGGAAGCCATTGCAGTAGCTTTTTAGCACACAAGCCCACACCTGCTAAGCATATTAAGGATTGTATCTCATTTAATATTTACAACAAACTGAGGTGAGTGTTATTATCTTCATTTTACACATGAAAACACTGGCACTCAGAGAGAGGAAGTCATTTAAACTCATACTCTGTCGCACTCCAAAGCCCACTCTCCTAAACATCATTGGTAGTTTAAACACTGAAATGAACATTTTTATTACATTTTCACAAGAAGGACCCATTTACAAAGAAGCTCCAGATTATTGTCACTGTGCTGCGTTTCCTCTCATATCCCATGAGTTTGATCTCATTTTTGATAGGTACCTGTAGCAGGAATGAGACATTTTTGCTTTTGCTAGGTAGGTTAGAAGAGTAATGTGAAGAAAAGGAAATACTTTGCCTGCTTCATCCACTAATTTCATAATAGTGGAGAAAGTAGATGTCTATCATTTTAAAGAAACATTGGAACTTGTCTGCTTATAAATATAAAACATGGCAAACTGAAGTTTTTCGCACACACTCACACAAAATCCATTCTTTTTTGAGCATGTGGACATTCAGGGCTAGTTCTCAGCAAAACTATGAAGACTTTGTGTTGTGCTCTAAATATTTAACAACTGGCTCTCTCCTCAAAATATGTATATATATTTATCATAAATTTTATGATATAAAAGATGCATATTACCCAATTTACAAATAACAATAAAATAATACTCTTTCTTACAAATCCCATATATTCCATTGATTTTCACAGTATGCTTTCATTTATCTTTGTTCAACTCTAGAATCTGTAGCCAACCTATGGTTGCAATTGACAAACAAGTGTAGTTCCAATGACCGTTGGTTGATATTTTTATTTACATTAATGAGTAGGACAAAAATGAAACAATGAAGTCATATGTAATGTGCGTGGCTTCTTTGCTGAAAAAAACAGTTTTTTGAATACTGAAAGACTATTTCTTCAAATTATTTGCAATTCACAATGTAACTGTAACAGGAAGGGGGACGGGCCCCTTCCAGGGCCAGAAAGTGAGCTCTTGTCTAATACTCGGAAATGGATTGTCTGAGGAGACACACATACTGACAAAGCAAAAGATTTTATTGGGAAGGGGCACCTGGGCGGAGAGTAGCAGGGTAAGGGAACCCGGGAGAACTGCTCTGCCACATGGCTCACAGTCTTGGAACTACTGAGAAGAGACTGGAGAATTTCTGGCACCTTAACTTCAATTAAGAATTTGACACAATATATATGAAAGTGAAATACGACATATGTAAAATAGTGTTCAGGATATTTGATACAATTTTAGAACTAAGTGTAAGGGAGAACAAGCATTCCTTTTGGGAGCATGAAACAACAATTACGTCCTGGCTTAATTAAGCTGTGCATTTTGAGCTGCCTCCCGACTTCTGAGAGCTGGTTCCTTATTTGTGATTTGAGTAATAATACTATCAGTTCAGATACTCGTCTGAGTATCCTGAGATCCAAATGGGAAAAAGAAAATGACGAGCGCCTTGTAAACGGTCAGATTTTGCAAAGGTAGTGGCTTATTATTAAGAATCACAACACTGTGTATCAGCTCCCAGGATTGTTTTCTGGTCTCTGCCTCTAACGACAGGGTGCGGGGAGGGAAGCAGCTATGAACCTTTGACCAGGTTAAGGCATTACTAGTCATTGGTTTTACAAACACGGTGCTGCTGAATTAGCTTCTCAGGGTTCTCCAAACTGCCTGCTCACGTTTGCTCTGTTTACATGTAAGTTAATTAAAAAAAAAAGTCATCTCTTCTTATTGATAGTCCTCAGGACACTTAGGACAAATGTAATTTACAATTGAAAGCTCAGATGGGGAAGGAATGTTTACACAACATTCTGCTGTAGCTAGGGTTCCAATAGCAAAGCAGGGAAGGGGCCATTTGCTCTCGCAGGGAAAGAGTCCTGACCCCCGCTTCTCACGACCCTCCTCTCCCAGCAAGGGTTTGCTCCCGGGTGCACTCGGGTTATCTAGCTGACTCACTGTTGATGTAAAAACAGGGCTGGGCAGGCTATATTGAAAGCTACTGAAAGCGGAGGAAACTAGTCACGAAACCCCGACTATCAGCTGAGAGATCACTTCCCGGTAACTCCGCAGTACTGCTAGCACTCTTTCCAGACTGGTGCACGTCCTCGGGGTCTGCCAGGGACGCAGAGCTGTTTCAGCCTCTCTCGGCCGCGACCGCTTCCCCCATGCTTGAGGGCGCCGAGCTATACTTCAACGCGGACCATGGCTACCTGGAGGGCCTGGTGCGAGGATGCAAAGCCGGCCTCCTGACCCAGCGGGACTACATCAACCTGGTCCAGTGTGAGACCCTGGAAGGTAAGCGCCGCTCTTCTCGCCGTTTAAAAAGGAAAAAAGGGATTGATGCTGCCCACTGGAAGCATGGACCAGGGGCCTGGGAATCCAGGGCGGGTTCTTAGGCCCAGGGTCCAGACTTCAGGGGTCATTGACTACATTGAACTTGGACGAGGAAGAAATATTACACCTCTATTTTCAGTATTCTCTAAGTAAAATGTAGCATTTCCTTTCATTATGAATGTAGGCAACAAATCACGGCGGTTAGTACTTTGTCACCAACAGAAATTCAGTGTTTTCATATCCTCATACAGTTCTTACAGATACATTGAGATATCATTTATGTTTTCACTATTTCAAAATTATACTAGATATTGCACTCATCCTTGATATTTAATGTCTTAATAAAGAATCATGTTATTACACATTTTAAAATATCTTAATAGCTATATTTTAAAATATTTGGTTTCCTTTGTAATACTATGTATTTTCGTTCTACATATTTATTTATTTTTGGCTGCCTTGGGTCTTCGTTGCTGCGTGTAGGCTTTCTCTAGCTGCGGCGAGTGGGGGCTACTCTTCGTTGCTGTGAGTGGGCTTCTTATTGCGGTGGCTTCTCTTGTTGTGGAGCCCTGGCTCTAGGCATGTGGGCTTCAGTAGTTGTCGCATGTGGGCTCAGTAGTTGTGGCTCACGGGCTTAGTTGCTCCGCGGCATGTGGGATCTTCCCGGACGTATCCTGTGTCACTTACATTGGCAGGCGGATTCCCAGCCACTGCGTCACCAGGTAAGTCCCTCGTTCTACATATTTATAAATATTATCTGGAGAAGGATATCACCAAACTGTCCAGGGATCCATGGCCAAAAAGTAATAATAATAATACCCTAAACCTTGGTCTAGAGAATTTTATTCTATTTTACTTACCAGTATCTATTAACATGAGAGTATGCATATTTGAGGTTTGTCTTTAATGGAGCTTAAGAAAAAAATCAAGAGGCATGGTATGTGGTGAGGCCATCCTAGATTCAAAAGTCCTGACTTTGACCTCTGCCAAGAATAAGTAGGTGACTTGGGGCTGAAAGCCTCTGAGCCTGATTCCTTATTTGTAAAACTTGATGGTAACGCCTGCTTTGCTGAGTTGTTTGGAGAAATAAATAAGGCAGGACATGAGAGAATGTGTTAAGAACTGTGAAGCACTCTACAAATGGAAATTATCTCTTTTTTTTAACCACTTTATGAGGTATGATTGACATGCAAAAAGCTGTACATATTTAATGTATACAACTTGATGAGTTTAGAGATAGGTATACACCTGGGAAATCACCACAATCTATGCCACAAACCTATCCATCACCTCCAAAGGTTTCCTCCTGCCCTCTGTTATTACTGTGTGTGTGTGTGTGTGTGTGTAAACTATAGGCTTTATGCTCTACAGTAGATTTCTAGGACTTATTCATCTTGTATAATCAACACTTCGTATCCTTCTCCTCATCCCCACCCCCCCCATTCTGGAAATTATCTTTTTCTTAAAAAAGAAATTATTTATTTTAAATATTTATTTATTTATTTATTTTTGGCTGCGTGGGGTCTTAGTTGTGGTACGTGTGCTTCTCTCTAGTTGTGGCGCACAGACTCCAGAGTACATGGGCTCAGTAGTTGCGGCACAAAGGCTTAGTTGCCCCGCTGCATGTGGGACCTTAGTTCCCCAACCAGGGATTGAACAAGCACCCCCTGCATTGCAAGATGGATTCTCAACCACTGGAATACCAGGGAAGTCCCTGGAAATTATCTTTAAGCTACAGTATTTTCAAAGGCTTACCAAAGATTTCACATTTAAATATAGTATTTTTATTATTAAAAACACTACATTTGTTTACTTTGAAACATGCTTATAAAATTAATATAATAATGTCAATAATAGGGTGCTTTAAAACTTCTAGATTATTCTAGAAAAAAAAAGAAAGCACTAAGGATCAAGACTGCCGGGAAGAGTATTAGAAGGCAAAATAAAACAAAAACTCGGAGGTGACTTTGCAGGCTTCTCAAGTAGGGCTGATGTTCCTGAGGTCACTTTATGGTTCTGACCAGTTAGAGCCAGAGTTAAGGTAGAACTGCCCAAGTTGAGGGAGACCCTCTCCTTTCATAAGCAATGGAAACAGCTAGACAAATCTTGTAGATGATACCTAATTCTGTTGGCTACAAAAAATTACAATATAATCCCAAATCCTAAATCACTTCAGCATATTTAATTAGGAGTTTGGTGTCTGGAGAATGTTAATCATATATATAAAATCAGCATAAATTAAGGTAGAAAAAATTAGTGAACACAGAGCATAACGAATGCTTCTGAGAGAAGCCATTTGAATGAATTCTCAATAGTTTTCAGTCAAGCTTTTAAATGGGCTGAGGAATACAAATTTAAACATAAACAATACGTGAAATGTCGTCATGATACAAAGCAAGGTTTAGCCAGCTCACTAAAGAATTCAGAGAAAAACCACCCTCAGCTTCAGTTTGCGGGAGAAAGAAAGGTTTCAGACCCTTTTGAAGACCCGAAGAATGGACTTCTTAGAAAAATACACACAGGTGCATACATATAGAATTTTCCATATAACATCAGGCGGTCATGGACCACCTGAAGTCATCCTGCACCCCGAGTAAGAAACCCTCTTATATACACTATTGCTTTATTGTCATTGTATCTCATGGTTACTACCTTTCTTTCCTCCCATTAATATATATTTTTTTTCAACCATTCGTTTTACAACTGTGTTTGAATCTGTTGCCAATCTGTTCGGAGACTCTTAGGAGTATCAAATATGAGCCATCAAACTATAGGTTATAATGATGCATGAGAAAATCAATCTAAATAAAGTAAGGGTTTCATCTCCTCAGTTAATTGTTGAGGACTCTGAGGCTTAGAGTGGCTGTGACTAATCTAACCACCTTGTCAGGGGTGGGGTATGCAGACATCTGCATCTGCTTTTCCACTAAACTGTCTGCCTCCTGAGCATGAATGGAAGATACATGAATAGGTCCATGTTGCTCTCAGCTCCTTTTTTTTTTTTTTTTTTTTTTCGGTACGCGGACCTCTCACTGTTGTGGCCTCTCCCATTGCAGACCACAGGCTCTGGACACACAGGCTCAGCAGCCATGACTCACGGGCCCAGCCGCTCCGCGGCATGTGGGATCTTCCCGGACCAGGGCACGAACCCGTGTCCCCTGCATTGGCAGGCGGACTCTCAACCACTGCGCTACCAGGGAAGCTCTCAGCTCCATTTTGATATAGAAAATAATGTCTGCCCTGCCTGTTTATTTTAGAAGATGTTGGGAAATAAATCACTTGTGAAAAGCAGTGCAACTGTTGCATCTGTGAATGTACGGAGAGAAACCCAGCCACCTTCCGAGCTGGCTTAAGACATGAAGAGAAGAACTCAAGGACACTCATTGAGACAGAAGTTAAGGATTTTAGGATTTGTTTACTTTCTCACATAATATACACCATACAAATTATGGGTAAAGAGGAGTAGGTAAAACAGTGTCAGGATAGTATTATGTGTTGAAGCAGGCATTTTCTGTAAAGGAAAGCTAACTTGGCAAAGCTTATATTTGCCTTTAGTCTTTTGAAGTCCTCTAGTCTTTAAAAGAAAAGTGTCCTGATACCAACAATTTGTTTTAGAACCACTTACCAGGAACATATAAGGTTTCAGGTAAATTTGGAAGAGAGAAACATGAAAATTGTCCAGAGAAGCTTTGAAAAATCCTAGTATTTATGATTGTGTGAGTGTGGTCAGAAATACTCATCCACTCCAAGGCCTGACCCTGACTAACAGTGACCTGAACCAGTCACTAGGACCCTCTGTGACTCAGTCCTTCCAGGGGACAGGAGAGGAAGCCAGTTCACATGGCTTGTGTCGATGGTACTGCTTGGAGGCTATATTCACATAGAAAATTCTTAAAAAGTAACTTTTAAAACAAGTTCTTTAAAATTAACTTAAACCAAAATAATAATGTTAAAGGGACATGAAATAGTCTTTAGAAGAATTAACACTGCTAATTTTTTTAATTAAAACTCTTTTTAGAGCTGTTGTAGGTTCACAACAAAATTAAGGAGGAAAAACAGAGATTTCCTATATAACCCCTACTTCCACACGTGCATAGCCTCCCCCTTATCAACATCCCGTACCAGAGTGGTGCATTTGTTATAATCAGTGAACCTACACTGATACATGGTAATCACCCAGAGTCCAGAGTTGATAATTCAGTCACTCTTGGTGTTGTACATTCTATGGGTTTGGACAAATGGATAACGTGTATCCACCACTATTGTATTATACATAGTATTTTCACTG
Source organism: Phocoena sinus (assembly GCF_008692025.1). NCBI lineage: Eukaryota > Metazoa > Chordata > Mammalia > Artiodactyla > Phocoenidae > Phocoena > Phocoena sinus. The sequence goes on from NC_045779.1 coordinate 29,510,430, forward strand.
CCCTAAAATTCCTCTATACTCTGACTATTCTCCCCCTCCCTGACCCCCAGCTCGGCAACCACTGATCACTTTACTGCTTCCTTAGTTTGGCCTTTTCCAGAATGTCACATAATTGGAATCATACAGTATCTATGTAGCCTTTCCAGACTGGCTTCTTTCACTTAGTGACATACCTTTGAAGACCCTCCATGTCTTTTCATGGCAACATGGCTATTTTCATCAGATTTTTTTGTTTAATTACAATCAAGACTTTGTAAGTATTCTTTCTTCTTCAGAAAAAGGACAAAGTGGTAAAATGAATACTTCAGAGCTTTAGAATTTAGTAAGAAATAGCCTTTTCTAAAATTTATGGTGAAAGTGATCTCTGGCTCTCAGGGTGTGGTAAGAGTGCTCTGGACCCAGCCTTTACCTCGTCCTCTTTGCCATCATTTTTGGGAAGGGGATGAGAGGAGGTGATTATAGCTCACGAACAATTATTTCCTTTTCAAGGAACATGACCTTCATTACTTTCCAACTGTGTCTTCACATGGGAATTAATTCATATATTAAGCACTTTCCCTTTAGAGCCGAGGAAGTAAAGATGGAAAAGAAATAGTCCCTGCCCTAAAAGGGCCCCAACTCTAGAGAATAAAAATATTGAAAAAATAAGAATCCCTTAATGATAGCAGTTGGGCCTCAAAATTCCATATGCATGTACACTTGACCTGGTACTTCATGTAGCATTGTTGGGAATAGCAGAAAATGAAAAACAAATAAAATGTCCATTGGCAGGGAACTGGTTAGATAAATTATGGAACAGTCACGTAATGGGATATTCTGCAGCTACAAAAAGAAAGAAAGAAAAGAAAGAAAGAAAAGAAAAGAGCATGAGGACACACTCTAAGAGGACTGATATGGAAAGATAGGTGAGATGTATTAAGTGAGGAAAGCAAGGGGAAGAACTGTGTAGCATACGGATACTCTTTACTGAAAAAGGCAGATACATTTAAAATATATTTTCTATATGATTGTCTCGATACAAAGAAACTGTGAAAGGATTCAAATGAAACTAAAACTAGTAATTTACTGGGGCTAGTAATGAGTGGTGGGGGTGGTGGATAGGTAGGTGACAAGTAGGAGACCTTTCATTGTTTACCTGTATTTATACCTGCTACCTATTTTATTTTATTTTATTTATTTATTTATGGCTGCATTGGGTCTTAATTGCTGCGCACAGTCTTTCTCTAGTTGTGGCGAGCAGGGGCTACTCTTCGTTGCGGTGCGTGGGCTTCTCATTGTGGTGGCTTCTGTTGTTGCGGAACACAGGCTTTAGGCACACAGGCTTCAGTAGTTGTGGCATGCTGGCTCAGTAGTTGTGGCTTGCGGGCTCTAGAGTACAGGCTCAGTAGCTGTGGCATACAGGCTTAGTTGCTCCGTGGCATGTGGGATGTTCCCAGACCAGGGCTCGAACCCATGTCCCCTGCATTGGCAGGCGGATTCTTAACCACTGTGCCACCAGGGAAGTCCCCCTGCTACCTACTTTTAAATTTAAAAAATCATATAGAAGGAAGACTCTTATTTCAAAGGGCTTTCACCAAGCTCCTTTAGACATTATTTGTACCTCTAATTATAGTAATTATTTTCTCTGCCTTGTATTAAAAATGCATATACAATGCCATCACTTTTCTGTTCAAAAATACTTTCTTCAGGCAGGATAAACTTCACTCAGTTTAAAAGCTGGAGCAGTCTGTCCTATCTCTACCTGGTAAGCATTTCCTCAGAACCCTTCTTCCCTTCTACAGTTATTCCTTCAGCCACAAATTCCATTCACCATCCTGCTTGCCTGGAGAACACCCATTCCTCTTTAAAGTCTCCACTTCCAAGTCAATTTCTCTATAAACCCTTTTCTACTGTATCCCTATTGGGACAGAATTGACTACTCTCAATTTTGTGCTCTATTGTGCCTTGTAATGGACCTAATTCTGTGTAACATCTGTGATATTTGCGTAAGTATGTCACCCTGGGGCAGGACATTTGTCTCATTTATCTGTCTAGTCCACTGAATTATCAGTTAAGGGCTTACCTCCTGAATGAATAAATGAATCTATCCCCTCCTAAATTTAAGCCTTAAGGGCAGAAACTATAAATATGTCTGGTGACAGAGGTGTTAATTAACTAGGTGGGAGAATCCTTTCACAATGTAAATGTATATCAGATCACCACAATGTACATTTTAAATGTCTTACCATTTTAGTTGTTGGTTATACTTCAATAAAACTGAATTTTTTTTTAAGAAAAAGACTTTTTTCTAAGGGTAGAAACCACACCGTATACTTTTTTGTCTCCTAGCTTCTCTAGCCCAAGGTTATGTTTTGCACATAGTAAGAATCTGAAAATACACATTAGAAATGTCTGCATGTTTGAGTTTAAGTCCTGGCTCTTCTACTTTCTGGCTCTGGGGTGTTAAGCCAGCTGCTTAACTTTTAGTCATGGTGCTTTCTTATCTGATGCTTAGATGGTATCTCCCTGGCCTAACTCCCAGTTACCAGGGGAGTTAGAAATTTCTGAAGATGTTTTGTAAACTGTAAACCATAAGAATTCCTGGGAAGTCATAAGAACACCCCCTGAACTGCAGTGTATATACAACAAGAATTAATTTACCCTCTTTTGCTGGATTTTTGAATCCCTAAAATAATCCTTCCATTTCTTGGTTATGGTTAATGGTGTTTGGTATATGATTCTAAGTAGCTGATTCTATTTGCCTTCAAAAGCACTGGTTTGTTTTGGAAATATTCATTCTATAAATAAAACAATTAAAAATATAAGAAGAGTTTAAACCTATAGATAGAAAATATATTTGAAAGTGAACCAAATCTTGAAAGACAGTAGGTTGGGAAAATGCCAGTGAGATAAGGCATAGGAGGTGGGTGGAGGGGAGTTGATATGGCAAGACATTCTAGGTTCTTGGGAAGAATTAATGAACTATAGATAGAAAACAATAAAAGCATATGGGTGAGGAGTGAAGCAGTTTGGCTGCAATACTAGCATACTTGGAGAATAAGGCAAGAATTTAGGTTGGGAAATTTTTTGAAGGCCCTTGAAAGTCTAATTATGGAGCTTCAAAATATCGGATGAGGAGGTACGTTTGAAACTTCAGTCAAATACTTGTAAGCATAGACAACATGAACAAGTTATTTCTCTGAGCATCGGTTTCTTCATGTTTTTGTTTTGTTTTGTTTTGTTTTTTTCACGGTACGCGGGCCTCTCACTGCTGTGGCCTCTCCTGTTGCGGAGCACAGGCTACGGACGCGCAGGCTTAGCGGCCATAGCTCACGAGCCCAGCCACTCCGCAGCATGTGGGATCCTCCCGGACCGGGGCACGAACCCGTGTCTCTTGTATCGGCAGGCAGACTCTCAACCACTGTGCCGTCAGGGAAGCCCGGTTTCTTCATCTATGAGATGGGGATTATTGTTAAGGTTGAGAGATAATGTATATTAAAATCATTGTCAGTGGTAAAATACTCTGCAAATATTATGCAAGTTGCTTTTAATCTGCCTAAAACTCAGTAGTTCCAAGCTACTTATAAGATCATTATAAGATCAAAATATTTCTTAGGAAATATTCTTTGAGGCATGGAATACATGGAGAGAAACAAGTCTGGAAGAATCTATTAAGAGATTGCCACGGTGAGCTAGGTTTATGATATGGTCATTCTAAATGGGGGATATAAGTAGAGGAAATCCAGGAAGATATTAAGGAACAATGCAGGGGATTTGGAGTTAATAAAGCATCAAAGAGGACTTGAAGTTTTATCACCATGAGAATGGAAGTACATTAGCAAAAATTGAGGAAGAAGCGTCTGGTTTTATAGATCCTGATATATTTATTAAAATCTGAGTAATTATATGATGGTAGATTCCAATATATTATTTAAGAAAATTCTGGTTTAGAGAATAAAAAAGTCTTAGCCAACTGAATCGAATTACTTTGGAAGTAGATGGGTACAAGTGAGGAAAAAAAAGGCTCTTCACCTACATCATCTTTTAAAATCCCCACAACAACCCAAAAGCATAGTTTCTATACCTATTTTGTAGATGAGGAAACTGAGTTCAGAAAGGTCAAATAACTTTCATAAGTTAAGTGCCAGCAGAGTGTGGTGAAGAGGCAGGGGGCTGCTCAAAGATAGCACCTTTCACAGGTACCTCTGAAGGTGCTTCCTTGGCATAATCTACATGGAGTGTGAAAGGTCTGGACATTCATTTTTATAGAGTATCGACAGGAAGCTGCCCAGAAAAGAAAGACCTATCCAACAAATTAATAAAGAAGAGGTAACAACCAGATTGTTGTCCTGCCTCACTGGCCAAGAGATCTCAGATAATTCCCTGAACCCAGTGGACTGCAACCCACAGAAGATGCATTTTTACTTTATGACCCCATGTACACACATGCGGGCATATTTCATATACACTACTTTGGATGATATACTCAGATATTTGTTATAATAGCTCAATCTGTTCTCTTTATGTTATTACATCTGGGACCTATAAAATTGATTTAGTTGGTAGTGATCTCACAGTTCTTCATTTGAATAAAAAAATCCACTTGACACACTACTCTGGATAAGAAAAGAGTGTAATTTTGCAAAGTGTGCTCTGTGGGTGTCTCCGTTGATTTCTGGTGGCTTGGGAGGTTCTGTACCATACTCTTTCCAAAGAAATCATTCAAATTAATGTATTAAAGGCTTTCAGTTCCTGCAGTTAAGAAGCTTTTTTATTCCAAATGTATTTGACCACAAAGCTTTATTCATCACATACCTATTTAGATAAGCATTTAGGGAAATGTGAGGAAAAATACGTGATCCTATTTTAAAAACTATAAAACTATAAGCATTATTGTCATTACTGACAGATAATGATATTGTCTGAGCAAATATTTCAGGTCGTAAGCTTTTCTTAGGATCTGATTGCAAGTGTCCCTTGGATCATCTTGGGGCTGGTGAGACAGGGCTCCTTCTATCTCAACTGTCTCTCCACCAAGCACAGTATTACAAGATTGCTTACAGGGTCTGAAACACTTGAGACATTTTTTTTTATATAAATTTATTTATTTTACTTATTTATTTTTGGCTGCATTGGGTCTTCATTGCTGCACTCGGGCTTTCTCTAGTTGCTGGGAGTGGGGGCTACTCTGTTGTGGAACACGGGCTCTAGGCACGCAGGCTTCAGTAGTTGTGGCACACGGGCTTAGTAGTTGTGGCTCTCGGGCTCTAGAGCGCAGGCTCAGTAGTTGTGGCACACGGGCTTAGTTGCTCTGCCTCACGTGGGATCTTCCTGGACGAGGGATTGAACCCGTGTCCCCTGCATTGGCAGACGGATTCTTAACCACTGCACCACCAGAGAAGCCCTGAAACACTTGAGGCATTTAATTTCAGAATCTCACTGGCAGCTGAAAGGTTTGGAAGTTATTTTGCTTAAAAGAACCATATGTCACATGAGCAATATACCATGGTTTTGGAACAAATACCATTTGTGTCACTTCTGTTGGCAAATATTCCTCAGTGCTGAGAAGGCAAACTGTCAAACTGTATAAAAGTCTGACTGTCAAAATAAAAGCCAAAGAAGACATAGCAAAAGAGTATGATTTTTTTAATTAACTTAATTAAATAGGTAATTGAGCAATTAAATTCTGCAGTCAATCAGATGAAGAGCATTTCTGTTGCATGACCTACTCCAGACACTGCGGAAGAATGCCTGTCTGCTGAATCTCAGAGACTCAAGAACCACTTGAGTGCCTAACTGCAAATCCACCCTCCCATCAGCTTACAGAGCAATTAGTTCATAGCCCACAGGGGCTCCCTGTAATCCTCAGGATCAAGGAAGTCACACCAAGCCTTCCTGGGCACAGCCCCTGCTTATTTCTCTGTCTTCACTTCTTACCCCTCCTTCTCTCCTACTAAGTGCTTCAAACCACCAAACTGAACTGTTTTGAGTTTCTTGCACCCACCATACCCATACTAATTCATGGAATGCCTTCCTTGCGCTCTTACATAGCACCTTAAGGCTCACCTCTGGCTTAACCTTCTTCTGGAAACTCTCCTAGGTTTTTTTGCTCTCATCCCTATGCATCTTGCTCTTATTTTCTATGTTCCCATATATCAAGGTTCTTATCTTTATCACTGAATTTAGTTGTTTGCATCATCTGTTTGTCATGCCTCTACCTCCACCAGATTGTGAGTTTCCTTGAAGATGAGGAATATGTCTTGTCCATTTTGGGCCTCCTGTGGTAACAGCACATAACAGATGCTTAATAAATGTTCGAATGAAAAATACAGTAAGATCCAGGATGCTATATTGTCTCCAGTTGTGTGCTAGATGGTGCCAAAGACTTTTTTTTTTTTTTTTTTTTATGTGATACACAGGCCTCTCACTGTTGTGGCCTCTCCCGTTGCGGAGCACAGGCTCCGGACGCGCAGGCTCAGTGGCCATGGCTCACAGGCCCAGCCGCTCCGCGGCATGTGGGATCTTCCCAGACCGGGGCACAAACCCGTGTCCCCTGCATCGGCAGGCGGACTCTCA